>NC_057796.1:78300070-78602264 GCF_018294505.1 Triticum aestivum | reverse complement strand
ACACTAAGACTCCATCTCTCTCTCTCTCTCTCACACACAAACTAAGACTCCATCTCTCTCTCTCCTCTCTCTCTCTCTCACACACAGACACACACACACACCCACCCCACACACACACTAAGACTCCATCTCACACACACATGCTCTAGGCGGAGCATTTGTTCCTACCACCCTTCATCCAACCTTACCCGTATGATAAACAATCACCTTTATTTACTTGCATAACATGGACAAATTCCACTTTACTTTAGTAGTCAGCAAACTTATCATCTGTACCCTTATAAAAAAACGAGTTGGCAGTGATGGTGTGCCCGCCCTCTTGTAATACAGACCGTATGATCTATATCTGAGGATAGAAAGCAAACTATGATAATTTTACAAAAGATACCCACACCTCTCTCCACATCATTATCTCCCGCAACCTCATTGCTCAGCAATTAAAAAAGGAATAAGTCTCTGGAACAATCTAGCATGCATGGTGGCCGCTGCCGCCTGCCGGCGCCGTCCATCCCCATGCCTCCGCCCATTCCGACCACCAGTCACCACCACGCTCCACTCCTCCTCGCCTTATCTCTCATTTTCATTTTTTCGATGACATTCTCGTGATACCAGTTTTCCGATAAAATTCTCGAGATATCATTAGTTTTTACACATGGGATTACTCCTGCATGGGTCAATCACAACAGGTGTTCTCTAAAAAAATGCATATTGATGTTCCATGCAATGCACGAGAATCTTGCTTGTAATTATATAACGCAAATCACGAGCAGGAAGTGACATTTTTTTGACACAACCACGTTAACATGGCCACGTAAATCACTAGCTAAAGTAAATACCATTATACTTATATCCCGATGCAAAAGGTTGAGTACATGTCCGAAGAGTAGAGTCTCACACACACACTTTGTCTCTCAGAATCTCTCACACACACACAAGTTACGTGACGCCCACTTAAGCAGACACGTATGTTACAATTTGTGCACCCACGGGTACACGTGATGCTGCGCATTTATTTAAGCCGGAAGGCGAACCCAAACAGTAGCTGCATTCATTCCCCTCCCGCCGCCTCTTCTCTGGTCGCCGTCGCCCGGTAGCCATGGGCCGGCCGAAGGTAACAACATACGCCATACTCCCGCCGGAGCGGCGCTTTAATATGGAAATTTTAGTGGTCATGCATGCATCTTTTTGTGCTAGCACTCCTATATAAGGGTTGACCGGTCGCTTGCCGCGGACGTGCGCGGGCGGTGGAAGTGGAAGGAGAAGGGAAGCGGGCTGTGGAGTAACGTTTTTTACCACAATTTCTTAGGAAACTGAGTGCAATAATTGAGTAGTTTTGCAAACTACCAGTACTACACCTGAAACGGTTCAAAACCTATACTCCCTTGCCAGCGCACGCTTCCCGCGTGAAACGGTCAGCGTCACCCTAGAGCGTTAGTGCCGCATTAATGCCCGGCCAGAGTGGAGGCGACCTCTCATTGGCGCCGGCTTTGAAGTGGCGCGATGGCCGAGAGAGCGCCGCTTCCCGGTGCACGCGACTACTCCGCGTCGAGATTGGCCATAGGCCCTGTTTGGATCCATGGGTTAGAGTTAGTTTGAGCTAGTTGGGGCTCAAATAGCCCTAAAGTATCCAAGCATGAGGGTTTAGATTGAAGCAAGTTGCACCGAACCCACCAAAAAAACTATCCCACCCAAGAGGTGCTAACTGGAGATAGTTCTCATTGGGACCACTGAAAAATCACTTTTCTCTCTCCATGAAGTGCATTTATTGTCAATCTAACCCTGTCACCCAAACACCTCTTTGGCTACAGTTAGTTCAGGGTTAGTCATGAGTTAGTCTAACCTCTAGCTAAGTTAGAGTATCAAACAGGAGCAGTATAGGACATGCAAGTTGCTCAAAGCATACATGCAAATTCGTACATGAAAGGATTTTTTTCTTTTTGAAAACGGAACGTGAAAGGAATTTTTTTAGAATGCTCTTGGCATGTCGCTAACATGTGATAGTTAATCGACCTCAATAGACGGCAGAAACGCTAGCCCGCCGCACTTTGATAGAGACGAGGAGGGAGAAGCAATACAGGCTGCTGGATTACTAGAGATAGGTGTCGCACGGAAGCCAAGAAATATGGTGATAGCGTGCGTTAGCCATGTACTAGTATGATGTAACTACACTGGGCTGCCGTGTTTCGTACTCTTCCAGTCCACTATGGAGATGATTGGTTAATTTTATATCGCTGAATAATATTAAATATTATGAGTGCAGACACTCCACCACAAGGTTCCTTGCTCCTTCTCGGTCGTCCGGAATCTATGTTCTTCCACTCTATTTTTTACGTGAGCTTTCTTCATCCTTTGCCAACACGCAAGACATCTAGCATCAAGGTGCACGTATTATGCAAGGATCATTCTATCTATATGAAGAACACGTGGGACTGGAACTATGAGACGGACATGTACCTAGGAGTGGACGTACGAACCTGAGTAATGTAGCGTAGTAAGTGAAGTAGAAAGGCACAAATGGTATGAACATGCGTGGCATATAGGGTGTGTTTGGTTGCGTTCTCGTCTTAGCATAGTTGTTCCCTGTTCATGCATGCTCAACTCAACACCCCTCTTCATGCATGCTCTCTTCATGCATGCTTCTAGTGTATTTGTGCTAAACTAGTGTGGACTCATGCAGCCTCCACACACTCTACCAAACACCCAAAAGTAGGTCGAGAAGGTAACTCTTGGGCAGCATTTGTCTCTTACTATGTACTACCACTAAATGTTGTACGTGTAATGCACAGTGATGTTATG
Source organism: Triticum aestivum (assembly GCF_018294505.1). NCBI lineage: Eukaryota > Viridiplantae > Streptophyta > Magnoliopsida > Poales > Poaceae > Triticum > Triticum aestivum. The sequence continues at coordinate 78,599,468 of NC_057796.1, read as the reverse complement.
GAGTACGTGCCTAAGTACTCTACTACTACTATATTAGTTGGAGGCACATATTAACTTTATATTTTTTTACGTGTATGCCCCGAGACCTTCCAACTAGACGTGTCTTTCTCTCCAGGTCGCACTTTGTATCATTCATACCACTAAGTACTACTACGTGCAGTCTCCGACCCAGAAGTGGAAGAAGTGGAGACGCTCTACCACGCCGTTTTTACGCTGGGCTCTACCACGCTGTTCATGTCCCACTCCTTTCGCTGACGTGTGGGACATCCAGCACGTGTCGTGTTTGGCACCCTTCGTCGTAAGAGTTGAAACGCTAGCATTCATCAGAAATAAAAAATAATTATAAATCGGCAGTGATACTATTTTTTTGCGAACCAATCAGCAGTGATACTATACCACACGGTTTCCTTGCTCCTCGATATCGGAAAGATTACTTCCTTTCACCAACATGTGGGACGTCGACCATCCTGGTCCACTTGCCATGCACGCAGAACTCCAAAGGAGAGTCACCCAGGTCGTCGCGCCGCAGTAACAATGACTAATGAGCCGTCAAATCACAGGCCCACTTCCCACTTTGAAGTTGCTCGGGCGAAGGAACCATCATGACTTTGTTGAATTCCGCTTCTTGAAGAAAACTACTGTACCAGCAATACTGCTAGCTACAGTAGTTACTCCAACAGAGGCCTCCTTTCGTTCATAGGATAGGAATATGAAAATCATAGGAAGTGAGATGACATGCATCTCAATTCCTATAGAGAAAGAGATGCCATTTGATGCTTAGGATAGGAATTTTTCCATTTAGTCTAGGATAATGTACTGGTAATTTGCTCTAAAAACTACAGTAGTAACTAGTAGTATTGGTACATGCTCGTACTCAGACACAGACACACACACACAAACTACTAGTACTACTACTTCTCACATGCTGGCCAGACGCCGTCGTTCTCCTTCCTGGATTTGTCGGCGACACCCCACCGTGCTTGGATCTCCGCCGACCTCTCCACAGCAGCGCGTGCGTCCTTTTCTTTCTTGCGGCGGCGGGCCTCTCTTTTCTTGAGTGCTTTCTGACTTCTCCGCTCCCTCTGTGCGGCTTTGGCCGCCTCTTGCTCTACCGCCCATTCGGCCTTGGCATCTTCAAATTCCTCCCACATAGTTGTGAGGTCGTGAGCGGCGATGAACTTGGCACGGCGGGATGCCATCGCTTCCCTACCATTTTGTGTGCGGTCATGGGTGGCGAGGAACTCGGCGCGGCGGGGATGCCATCGCTGCCTTACCGGTTAGTGTGCGGCGCGGTGGCATGAACGACGCTTGGTGAGAGCTCTGGGGTGGAGTGGCCGGACAACCGTATAGTGCATTGGTTTGTCAAGAGCTCAAGGAGAGAAGACGAAGCAAATTTGGATTCCCCTTCAATCCTGGTCATTTATTATCGAGTAAAATGCATTGGTGGTCATCGAACTTGTCTTGATAGCTCACTTTGATCATTGTATACGAGATATGGTGATTATACGGTCACTGGCTCAGTGTATAGCTCCGTATTTGTCTGGTTGACCAGTCAAACAGTCCACATGCGCCTCATCAGCTCGTGTTCTTTATCTATCTACGCGGGCCTACCTGTCAATGGAGAAAGAAATACTGTAAAAACCAAAATTATGCGTATGTGGGGAATCAAACCACGGACTCGTCGCTGCAACGCACCCTCGTCAGCCAAATGAAAATGAAATACTTCGCGTCAGACACTCACGCTCACGCTGTCAAAGCATGCTAATGCATGCACGTCGCCCTCTAAATCAAAGTCCTGCTCATGGCGCAATGCAAACGGCGAGCCCATCACCTGCGCGCCCCGGCAGTGCCTGACATTACTGTTTAGACGTTTGATGGAGGCCTACGCAAACGCCGAGCATGTATTCACCTGGCTCAACACCAACGGTCATACTCGGACCGCCTTGCTCATGTATATCGTCCATCACAACGACAATCTATAAAACAAACTAAGCTAGAGAGGGTACTATGGTAGTATGGTACAGAGTATGTACTATCGTGAGCGACCGATCTTAGTGCCACTGCACACCGAAACCCCTTCCATCGCTAGCGCGCGCTTCCCGCCTAAAACGGTCACCGTCTCTCCAGAATGCAATGCCGCATTCACCGGACTTAACTGCAGGTGCAATTGGTGTGTCACTGACATGCAGGCCAGATGCCCGTTGGGCCCACATGTCAGTAACCCAAACGCATCTGCAGTTAAGTCACTGAAGCAACGTCCGCATTCACGCCCGACGAACCTACTCCGGCGCCAGTTGTCCATCCGTCTGCCACGGCTCATTGCCATTCGCCCGCTATATTAACTTGAGCCCCAGCTCCCAGCCATAGCTAAAGACCCACACTTATTCTCCGGTCCCTTCCTTCTGTCGGCACCACTTCAACCATGGCCTCCTGGCGCTCTGAAGCTCTCTTGGACGTACTATCGCAGGAGCAGATGAGGGACATCGGCGGCTCCGCTCCAGGCGCGCTCAAAAGCTCTCTTCGACGTACTGTCGCAGGAGCAAACGAAGGAGATCGCCGGCACCCCCCCGGCCGCCCTCCGCCGCCACGACCACGAAGCCGGCACGCGTGCGCGGGCGCAGCCGGTAGCGAGGAAGAGTAGTACACGGTAGGTCGCCGCCGCTCTAGAGGAGGAGGTTATCGAGGCGGATGAGGAGGAGGCAAAGGCAATGGCCGGCTTTCTCGGGTTCATGGCCGGACATGGTGGTCGGGCGCCGGCAATCGTTTGGATTGGGTTTACAGTAGGTTTTAGTATGGTTTGTGCGAAATATGTAATGAATTTCGTCCAGTTTGTAGGAAAAGTTTTCGAAATGTAATGAATTTCATCCGGTTAATTTGAAATTTGCTTTGTTTGCACGAATTTCGCCCGGTTAGTTCATATAGTTGTCGAAAGGTATGCGGGCAGCATCGGATGGCATCCATCAGTGTCCTCGGACAGATGCTAGTGTAAATTTGTGGGCCAGCGCTGGAGATGCCCTAACTATCATGCTATAATCGCTAACAATCCTCCATTATTTGGTAGGGAACAGTTATCCCTCGATCAAAATCAGATCCGCGGTGTTTCGCACTCCTCCCGCGTAAGTGTAAACTCTTGCTTACATAAAAATGGAGCAAGTGGACGGCACTGTAGCACATCATATCACTCGAACTAGCCCGCCTAACGAGCGGGAAAGCACCGCCCTCATCATTTTGTTCTGGATTTCTATCGATCGATCACGCGAAAATGTTATGCTTCGCAAGTTCTAAAGGAAAAGGCGGCACACTTACGACTCGTACGCGTCGCAACCCCGACAGTCCGGCTCGCACGCCGCTCACCAGAGGGGACACGCGTTGTCTTGCAATTTCACTAACATGTGGGACCGTAATTGAATAAACTGTCGATAGCCGAAATCTGATCGCTCGGCGGGCGTCGGCTGAGAAGAGAGAAACGGGGGAGGGAGAAGAGATCGCCCGCCCGCCGCGCACGGACTCTAAGAAATATATGGTGATAAGTGAGGTGGGCCATGCTGGAGTCCAGACCGCTTCCGGAGCCCGCTCTCACGGCCCTGGCCCCTCAAGACACCAGCTGCCCGCCACATGCATGCATAGCAAGTAGTACTCCTTATGTGGAGGAGAGACAGGCATTGACAAATTCAAGGAGTGGGCTCTGCAAGAGCCCGTCTCTACACGTGCTCCTACGTATAAAAAAATAATTCTAAAAAAAGGCATAAAAACAATTGTGTCTTAAAAAAAGAAAGGTAAAAAAACATTTGAGAGGAAATAGATAGAGAGAAAGTGAGAAAAAGCTATAACCTGGGCATTACATGAGGAAGGAGGGAGTGGTGCACATGCCAAGTTCACTGGGCTGCCGTGTTTCACACTCCTCCGTCGTAACAGTGGAGACAATAGCTTTCATCAAAAATAAACAATGAATACTCGTTGCTCGTCCTCTATATCGGAAAGAATACTTTCATTCGCCGACATGTGGGACGTCGACCATCCTGGTCCACCTGCCATGCACAAAATTATCCTGGTCTACCCCGGTCGTATCGCAGGCCCAACCTTTCCCACTGTAAGTTGTTCGGACGAAGGAACCATCATGACTTCGTTGAATTCCGCTTCTTCAAGAAAACTTACTGTACCCGCAATACTGCTACCACACGCGAAGACTGGACGGCACTGTACCACGTCATATCACTGAAACCCACTAGGCCAAACTAGCCCGCCTAGGTCATCTATTTTGGAACGGAGGGAGTATGTCTCTGCACTGCTATGATTTTGTGTTGCACGTTCTCTGTACTTTTGCTACGATTTTCCTACCCTATGAACCAAATGAGGCCTGAATGTATGTCGACTATTGTCTGATCGATCACTAAGCCTACAATTTTAGGAGCTAGGGCTATTGGTCGATCGACGAGGGATAAGTATAAGCATACCACGAGCTCATCAGCCCCAACGTTTCTCTTCGGTGAGTGTTTTGCAAGTACTATTGCTCGCACAGTAGCTAGCCTACTAACACCAAGAACCATCAAACAAGCCCTGCTGATATGATAAACAGTTCAAACTTACATCAAAGCATGCCATATATTACATCAAAAGCTGGTGAGGATACATCTGTTTCCATAACTCGGAGAGGGTTCGCATGATTCATCGCATGATTCACTATCAAACAAAAGTAGAAAGATCCGCCCACACAAGATAGTGCACTAGCCCTAAGATGGTTTGATAACACGCATCGTTCTAGTAATTAAACACAGGGCAATGCAAACTACCCTGAAGGATTAGCATGACCAACTATTTATTGTCATCGATCTCTCGGGCAATGACCACAGCATGGACAGCGGCATGGGAATCGATTTCTGGGGCGATGTCCACAGGACTGACCGCGACATCGAAATCGATCTCTGGGGCGATGTCCACAGGATGGACAGCGGCATCGGAATCGATCTCCGGGGCGATGCCAACAGGACGGGCCACGACATCGGAATCATCAAGGACGTCCACCGGCACCTGCACAACCCTAACATATTAGCAAGCACATTGCAAATAATCAAAAACCACAACTATGGTAATAAGCCATTATTTTTTACCTTGTGCAGCTCACCGGGGGATCTCATCCCTCCGGGGGCCATCTCTTCGTCCTCGATGGGGGCCATCACCTTGGCAGGGGAATACTGCTTCACAACGGCGACTATCTCCTCAAACTCGGTCTTGAGCCTCACATAGGTGGCAATCAGAGTTCCTGGGGTAGGCACGGTGGGGCCCTTGCTGTTCTTCCAACTTTCTTTGAGGAGTTCGTCCGCCAACGTCCTCAACTCTTTGGCCAGTGCTTGTTTCTTGGAGTTCTTCGTCTCCATGGGTTGGCCCGCCAACATGGTCAACTCATTGGTCGGTGCTCGCTTCCTGGAGATCGCTGTCTCCAGTGGGTTGTCCGCCGGCAACTCTTTGCCTAGTGCTCCAGGATCCATCAATGAACTGACAAACAAAAAGCAATCGAAAGGAAACCACAATCGCAATGAAAACGGGAAAAGAATAGGATGTGAGAATCGGTCGGTGCTTCGCAAAAAGAAGATTCTTGGAATTGTGGTTTCCTTTCGATTGCGATGTGATATTTTCATTCGGTTCATGAGATTTGAGATTTGAGCCCTATAAACCGGAAGGGAGGGAGTACTGCACACGGTGTAGTCTAGTCACTTGTTGAAATCTCTAGAAAGGCAAATACTCCTTTCCGGTTTACAGGGCTATACTACTCCCTCCATCTAGGTGTGTAAGTCATGTTACGAAAACCAAATAGTCCCAAAACACTTAGGCGCGGTGCATTAACTTCTACCTTGTTTCTTGTTTCTTGACATATCAACCAATAAGAGATGAGAGGTGTGCATGCTTTCAATGACTTGCAATGGCTAGTTCATTGCATGCAATGCTATTAATTAGCAAATAAACATTGGTGACCCCAGGAGGAAACGGTGCTAAGCGCGTGGACCTATGCAGAATGAGTATCAACCAATGGATAATGGAGTTTAATTGTTAAACAATAGCAATTTTGTCTGATGCAAGAGCCTGGCTAGTACTCCAAGGAACCGCACCACGCGAGCGTTCGCAACTGCCACGTTCGGGTTGCGCTTGGCTCTTCGCCTCTTCGAGAAGACGAACAATGATGTTACTCCTACTTCTACAATATCGAATCCACTGCTGCATGTCCGTCGACCTCGTGTGGGAGGGATAGCGTGTAGCGAAAGCTTCTACTTACTGCTCCTGCCTTTGCGTCTATGACAGGTGGGCCCAACAGGTGGTTGGCCCTCCTATCATGCAGCCAAAGGCAGGTGCAGTTAAGGCACCGGAGCTCAGTCCGCGAGGGAGAGGGCGTTGTAGTAATCAAATTTCTCGGTCTTGTACGAGTTGACGCGACACATCAAAGCACTGCACTCGATATAAGTCATTTTACACATTTAAAATGGCTACTTCGTATGTAGGAGTAGACATATTCTGCTTCGTATGTAGTCACTTGTTGCAATCTCTAAAAAGACATATATTTGGAAACGGAGGGAGTACAACGCATGCATGCATGCCGTGACTTTCCTTTTGATACTTGCATGTGTTGATTTGATGCACCTTGCCAAATTTTGACTATAAATTTAACTAACCAAATTTTCATGCATGTCACAAAAAATTACGGGGCTGTTTGGATTGTGACTAAGTTTGTCTTATGTTGCCACATTATTTTTCCCACACTTGCCACACTTGCCTAACCTGAGTTGCTCAAATTGTTAGACACACTTTGGCTTGCCTAAGGGAATCTTGCCACAATTTTTGTGTCTATGACATGTGGGGTTCACTGCTAATAAAAAAATTCTTGTCATAGCTGTGGCTTATAAAAAAGACTTATATTTAGGAACGGAGGGAGTAGAAAATATAAATAATAATGCATGTTGGGGCAACCCACGTTTCCGCTAATTTTAGCCGTGGGCTTGTTCACAATTTTTACGAGGGGTTGGTTGTTCATTTAATGGAGGGACTTGTAGTACCAGACTTGAACGATACAAAGTGCGACCCGGCACACCGTAACACCACTTGGAACAAGTGGGTAGCTATCTCAAAAAACAATCAACAAAAAAAAACCGCAACCTGGCATGTAGTAGTACACAATTTTAAACGATTGTTTTGATGGAGTGAAAAAGGAAAACTACCCCACTACGTATATATAGGCCGGAGCCTCCGCGCTTGCTTGCTAGGGTTTCTCTATTCACACACTCTCATCCTCTCCAGATCTAAACAAGATAGGGGTAGTAACACTGTCTTTCTCCCTTCAAAAAACACTGGCTTTCTATCCTCACCGCTGGTTACTGATCCGGACGTATCCCCCTCCGCAGGTGAAGGGGAGGAGGGGCAGCGTTTAGGCCGTCGTCGACAGCGAGGGAGGAGACCCACTGCCGGCCGCACTGTTATCTCTGGCCGAGCGCTGGCGCAGGAGGTCCTCCGATCCCTTCGTTGTTGCCTGTGGGCGGATCCGGCCTCCCGCCGCCCACCTATCCACATCCCGACGACCTTCAGGTATATCTTCGTTCGAAACCGCCTTAGCTCTACTTCCCCAGCTCACTACGTTGCTGCATGTGCATCATTTTCTACCTCTCAGCCCCTCTCGGTCGGATGGTCCAACGCCACATATTTTTTTCTTCTATTGTTAGAGGTAAAGCTACTTCATCGAGTCGAATCTTGTACTCCCTCCGTCCGAAAATACTTGTCATTGAAATGGATGTATCTAGATGTATTTTAGTTCTAGACACATCCATTTTGATGACAAGTAATTATGGACGGAGGGAGTACTTGGTTCAAACAAGAAATAAAGTGGGGGTGGGGGAATTTAGTATGTACATCGGACTTGGTACAAACAGGAAGGAAAGGGAGTTAAAGTAGTACAGACTGGTCATCCAACCGGTCTCTTGGTCGAAAAGGGAAATATAGGGGTAACGCTGTACACAGTGGTATGACCAGGACTAGATTTGCTATCCACACATAGGAGTAGGTGGCTAGAGTGAACAAAAATGGGACCAACCCAGATATGTTTCTTGGATGTTTGTTTCTCGGGGCAACAAACTATGAATCACCACTTTATGCCCCTGTTTACGTACATGGTGCTGGACTGCTGGTGCACCCACTGTCCCATGCCCTTATACCAAATATTTAGGCTCCGTTCGGAATAAAGGGGTAGAAAACATAGGTCTTGATGAAAATAGAGGAATAGGAAAGGAATGTAGGTATAAAACTATGGAACAGCGAACCGGAGGAAACTCTCAAGAGAATGTGTTCGGATGGACTACGAAATGTACAGATTTGTTTTTTTAGAGTAGCATGCTTGGCAGTATGAGATGCTATTTGTTTATTCAGCTGCACAGTGACTACTCTTGTCCTCACCTCATGTACCACACATAGGTTGATTTTTTTATTCTGGCGACACAACACAGCAACCTGTCTAACGCATGGCAGCGAGCGCCTGCCTCGGGCTTCCGCGCAAAAAATGAGCAGCGCGTGGATGTTTCTAATCCTATGGAATCAGTACTACCAGACTAGCTTTCCTATGAAACACTATTCACCTTTCCCGTGTTCCGAACGGTTGGAAGGGAAAGAATACCATAGGAATTGTGTTCCTACGAAAATCCTGCACCAAACCTGTGAACCGAACGCAGCCTTAGCTGTTCTTAATCTAATGTCCCTGGTAAAAATGAAGCCATGCCACTGTTATAAGCCATGACAAGTTTAGCCAAATGTTTTTGCCTGTAATTGTTTGAGACTCTGACTGTTTCCTCTGTGCCTTTTTGTGCAAACAGGGATATCCAATTCACCTGGTTGCTGTTGTGACCTTTTGGTGCACTGCACAAAACTCTTCTTAAAAGAAGTGACTTTTGTGCTGTTTAACTGGAATGTCAGAATGGAACAGTTGGTTCATTTTGGTGGAACTGCACAAAGGGAGATCTGTGTTCCAATCCTCATCATCCATATTGGCGCCATAACCTTCCTTTAGGTAAGAATGATATTTAATGCATGTGTTCATCTCTATTTTCCGACTGCCATGAGAAAATAATGCTGTTTTTTACTAGTACACTTGTACTCCCTCACTGACAAAACCAATTCTGAATTAGAAGGCCAATCATGTACTTGGTTTCACCAACTGGTGAGGAGAAAGAGAAACAGAGCATGAAGAGGAGGAAGAAGAAGAATAAACAGTGCCAAGGCGATCTTGCAGAAGCCAGAGGCCTCAGTCCAGGCCATTCAAGGGCTCCGGCAACGACTACCTTACATGTGAGACGATCCTCCAGGGAGCCCTTCCACTTCTGCTGTCTCACTTAATTAATTAGGAGTACTTAAGTACCACTAATTTATTACTGCCTAATTTTCCTGTTGGAGTTAAACAAATCTTTAGTAGGACCCTATGCTGAATCATGTACGTGTGTATGTTTTTCTATGGAGGTGAATCATGTGGTGGAGCAGGGAGGGAATATTATTAGTGTCATGACATAATAGTGCTATTGTTTTGCATGTCAATTTATTGCCATTGGTTCAATGAGGCAATGTTTTGCGTATTGTCCATCATGAATTTGATGCTACTGTTTGAGTAATATGCTAATGTCTTCCTATCCTTTCTCACTAAGCTAATGAAGGTTTCACCTTGTTCCTACTTGTGCAAACAGGGATCATGTTGTGCCAATCATACATTTTAGTGGAACTACACAAGACAATACAATGAACTGTATCCCAGCCAGTGCTTTAACTCTGCTGGAAGTTCTTGATAATCTTTCGATATAATCTCAGCACTGGTAAACAAGAGTGATTTCAACCATACATTTGAAGTGCACAAAAATATATACTATTGTGTGATTCCAGTGAGTGCTTTATCATCTCTTATGGGACTACATGAATAAGCTTTTTTTTTCTCAGGTTGGTACGGGCCTAAGGCCTTCATCCATATTAGTTTGCTATCATCTCTATTTGTATCGTGCTACTATCATGAGAAACTCCTTTATCTTTGCACATTAAAGTTTTGCAACCTATGATAAATGGCAATGCTTTGAGTGTTGAGTTGAGCTAATTGGCACTGATTAAATAAACTAATACCTCTCTTTAAGCAATACTACTATGTTGCTAACTTTACCCATTAAGATAATGAGGGTGCTTCTATTTGTTAGTGTATGTTTCATCAACTAGTCCCACTATTACAGTAATCTCACTCTCTCAATATATGTGCCAATAGGGATGCTTGATTTTGGTGGAACTGCACAAAAACTTTGGGTGCTTCATTGCCTCGACAGCTTCCGTCCTTTCCTGTTAGTCGCTAATCTCCGCTTGCTTTCTTCCTTTCCTGTCAGTCGCTTGGCTTATCTCGGCTTCCAGTCAAAGGAAATAGTAATTGATATGCTACCTCACATAGGTTGGTGCTGGTCTTTATCCTGATTATTGTGCCTGTCATATGTATTGGTAATTTGGTATTGTGCTACTGTTTGCCGATTTCATAAAGGAGTAATTTGGAGCCTGAACTCGCAGGCAAATCATTACATCGGGTGATTTTAGTAGAACTGCACAAAATGATCAGATGGACAGGTACTTATGCTGCTGCTATGTACTCCAAAGTTCACTCAGACAAGCATCGATGTTGACAAGAAGTGCCTATATTCATTCGAGTATCAACCGGCATCAACCAATTGTCAAACTCCAAGTATTAGGAGAGTGAACGCCAAAAATATTGCTTGGTGCATAGCCCAGAAAAACGCAGTCCAGTCTTTGGTCCCAACTTGTGCCTTTTGGTTATCGACACATATGGTAGCGAACTATATGGCATGGAGTCTAAAGATTCCAGACAAGTTGGTTGACGCGTATATTCATCTGGCACTTAATCAGTCTGCATGCTAAGGATGCTCCATTTCAGTTGAATTGCACAAAAAATTTGGGTGGTTCATTTTCTCAACCGCCTCCTTTCTCGTCTGCTATGTAGAATTTTGGCGAGATACAGGACCAAGATGAGCCAGTAAACTAGTTGGATGAAAGTAGTGGCCAAGTTGCTCAAACCTCCCTCGGCACGAGGCCACTATTTGAGGATAAACCTACAAGCAAAGTTCAGATTGTCTATGCTGCCTCTTATGTACTCGAAAGTTTACTCGTACAAGAACTAATTTTAGCAAGAAGTACCTCCGATTGAACACCATTTACCAGTCTGTACCCTAGGTAATTAAAGTTCGTCCATGGATCATATTGGTTGTGATCTCAATCATTTGGATGCATAAACATACTGAACATGTGTATATCTGAATCTTTTTGTGAATTATGTATGAATATTGTCGTGTGATCTATCAATCATTTGGATGCATAGATATGCTGAGCTTGTGTATATATGAATCTTTTGAGTTGTTGACAGTGAATGTTGGCTATGAATATGAACGTGTCCTGTGAACTTGAGTTTGATTTGTGTGTGAACTTGTTAGTATGCCTACTATGGGGTATAAAACGCAGGTCTCTTATAAAAGTAATGCTATGTCCAATTTATGTTTTCCCTTCTAACCACATTATATATATTTATGTTATTACTATTATCATATATTTTATAGAGACTTATATATACATTATAAAAACATCCCACGTGTTATTAACTTACAAAAGTAAATGTTTAACGGAAGTTGGCAAGGATAATCCTGGTTGTTTTTGACTCACAGGCAAGGAAAATCCTGGTGATTGCGTACAAAAGCTTGCGAAGATTTTGAAGGACCAATTTAATAATAACACGCTCATTTTTATTTTGAGCAATAACTCGCTAATTTCTTAATTATATATATAAAAAATGTGCCTCTCCGGTTTATTCTTTGATATTAATTGCTCCTTCTAACACAACATTATACATATAACGAGCCCACCTAATACGTGTATTTCAAGGAAGTGCAAATGGGCTGGGTTTGCTTAGAAAATATAAATGGGCCTGATTGACGCGAAATTATTTGTTCACCCAGCCCAGCAAATGGACTGTACATTCTAGAAAACATGGGTTAAATATATGCCACATTTTTGCAGGCTGACATGTGGGCCAATAGGTCAAAGCCTACGCAGGGCGTTGTCAACTTGGTCAACAAATGATTGTGTCATCCACAGCCATTGGATTTATATCCAACGGCCGGCATGCACCTTCAATCTCTCATCTTCTTCCTCCAGCGTCGCCGGGACCGCCTGGTCCGGCCTCCGGCGGCTAGCGGCTCTGCTTAGCACGCATCGCTGCGAAGCACTACCCCACCGCCGGCCAGACTATCCCTCCACCCCTCGACACCTCCTGTTATTCTCCACAGACTACAGCCCCACGCCGCAACAGAACCAGTTATAACCCTTCTCCTCCTCTCAATCTGTGACTCCACTGCCGCGTTTTCCCATCTCCGAGTCGTTCCCGTCCGGGGCCTTGCCGTCATCCACCGCCTCGCTGTGTTCGGTGCGGCGTGGTCAACAAACGAGAGTCATCGGAAGAGGACTGTACGTGGAGAGCCTGACGGCTGGGACCCACGAGGTCCATGGTCTCATGCAAGGAAAGTTCCTCCTTATTAAGCTGAAAAAATGTTTCCTCCACCTGACAGCTGGGACCCACCGGCTGTATCTTCGCACGGAAGGAAGTGCCTCCTTGTTTTGCGAAAAAATTATTCATCCCGTTGACAGCTGGGACCCGTCAGATTTGGTGACTGACTTGTGGGCCTACTAAGAGGACGTGTACGCACGGCTTTGTCAACTTAATCAACAAATGATTCTAGCAGCTGGACCGTTGGATGTTAATCCAACAGCCGTGCTCCTTCTTCAACCTCTGTTCTTGCTCCTGTCTCCCGTGGGCGGCACCGCGGCTGTGCTGCCGCGCACCCGAACCAGTGAAGTTTCTCACTCCTCTCCATCTGCGACTCCACTGCCCCGTCTTCCCCATCTCCGGGTCGTTCCATTCTGGGTGCGCTCGGCACGGTGTGGTCAACGTGGTCAACAACCGAGAGTCATCGGAAGATGACTGTACGTGAGAGGCTGACAGTGGGGACGCACCACGCCCATGGACGCATGCATGCAACGGAACGCGGCGAGGTCAACGTGGTCAAGGAACGACTTCCATCGGAAGTATAGTGTACGTGGAGAGTCTCAGCTGGGTCCACGGCCGCAGCAAGTAAGTGCCTCCTTATTACGCGGAAAATAATGATTCCTCCAACTGACCGCAGGGACCCACTGGACGGGCCACCGTATTTTGCGAAAAAAACGTTTGCCCCCTGACTTCTGGGACCCACCTGACGGGCCACCGTATTTTGTGAAAAAAACGTTCCCCCCGCTGTCAGCTCGGACCCACCGGAAGCGCCTCCTTATTACGCACAAAAAAATGAATACTCCCCCGGCTAGCTGGGACCCACCTTGGTGGGAGGCTGACTTGTGGGCTACTAAGTTGACGGGGACGAAGGGCTTTGTCAACTTAGTCAATATGAACGATTCTAGCTCCAGTGACCGTACGATGTCCATCCAACAGCCGTAATGCTTCTTCAACCTCTGGTCTTCTTGCTCCAGCCGCCCAAAGTAGCGCCGGTCGTGCCGCATGCTCCTGCCTCCCGTGGCCGGCTATGCTGCCGCGGAGGCCTCACCGCCCCTACTATTCCCACCGCTGGCCAGGCCCTGCGGCGACGACAGCCTCACACCGCAGCCGAACCAGTGAACCCTCGTACTCCTCTCCGCGCGGGCTTCCACTGCCGCGTCTTCCCCGGCTCCGCGTCGTCCCCTTCCTAGGCCTCGCCGTCGTCCACCGCCGTGGTGCTCTCCGCGCGGCGTGGTCAACATGGTCAAGGAACGACTTCCATCGGAAGAGTACTGTACGTGGAGAGGCTGACAGCTGGGTCCATGGCCACAACCCAGTTTTTTTGTGATTTGCCAAGTAAGTCGCTTTGTCAGGCCTGTTGGGCTGCAAATCTTTCAAGACGAGGAGAGCTTTCATTCGGCTCGCCGAGAAAATGGCCCATCAGTAATGAGAAATGGGTTGTACATTTTTAAAACACATCAAACCGGCAATTAGTTTCAAATATCTTTTTTTCATTTCGAGATTTTAAATTACATTAATTTTTATGCGTGGAGAATTTGTTGGATTTTATATTGATATACATTTATTTTTAAAATTATTTTGACTGTGAGTCGAAATTTCGGGATTAAAAACAGTTCGGACCGCACGGAAATATGCAAAATTTTGTATAATTTTTTAACCGTGGCCACAATATGGGCTGTAATGCTAACAAAAAGAATATGGGCTCAAAAAAACCTTAATAATTAGCAAATGGGCTGTAAATTATTAGAAATAATGGCAGATGGGCTGTATGTTGTTTTCCTCAGATTTGAGGCTTTCCTAAAAAAAAGGTTGACGCACAAGCAGTGACTGTTGGATGGCCATCCAACGGCCGTCGTGCTTCTTCAATCTCTGCTCTTCCTGCTACAGCCGCTCGAACAAGCGCCGGTGGGACTGCCTGCTCCCTCCTCCCCACGGCCGGCTCTACTGCCGCGCAGGCCTCACCGCCCCACCGTACTCCCATCGCTGGCCTAGCCATCCCTCTACTCACCCACACCTGCTGTTATTCTCCGGCGACGGCAGGCGAACCAGTAAACCCTCGTACAGTCGTACTCCCCTCCGCATGGGAAACAACTTCCGAGTCTTCCCTGCCTCCGTGTCGTTCCCTTCCTAGGCCTCACCGTCGTCCACCGCCCTGGTGAGCTCGGCGCGGCCTGGTCAACGTGGTCAACGACCGACATGCATCTGAAGTGGACTGTACGTGGAGAGGCCGGCAGCTGGGTCCACGGCTGCACGCAAGGAAATGCCTCCTTATTACGCGCAAAATAATGATTCCTCCACCTGACATCAGGGACCCACCGAAAGGGCCTCTCTATTTCGTGAAAAAAACGTTACCGCCGCTGACAGCTTGGACCCACCAGCTAAATCTTCGCATGCAAGGAAGTGCCTCCTTATTACGCACAAAAAAATGAATACTCCCCCCTGCTAGCTGGGACCCACCATGGTGGTAGGCTGACTTGTGGGCCTACTAAGTTGATTGGGATGGGGGCCTTTGTCAACTTTAGTCAATATGAACGATTCTAGCCCCAGTGACCGTACGATGTCGATCCAACGGCCGTAGTGCTTCTTCAACCTCTGGTCTTGTTGCTCCAGCCGCCAAAGCAGCGCCGGTCGTGCCGCTTGCTCCTACCTCCCGTGGCCGGCTGTGTTGCCACGGAGGCCTCGCCGCCCCTACTATTCCCACCGCTGGCCAGGCCCTGCGACGACGGCAGCCTCACACAGCAGCCGAACCAGTGAACCCTCGTACTCCTCTCCGCGCGGGCTTCCACTGCCGCGTCTTCCCCGGCTCCCCGTTGTCCCCTTCCTAGGCCTCGCCGTGGTCCACCGCCCTGGTGCTCTCGGCACGGCGTGGTCAACGTGGTCAAGGAACGACTTCCATCGGATGTGGAATGTACGTGGAGAGGCTGACAGCTGGGTCCACGGCCGCAGCAAGGAAGTGCCTCCTTATTACACGGAAAATAATGATTCCTCCACCTGACAGCTAGGACCCACCAGACGGGCCACTGTATTTCGCGAAAAACCCTGACTGCTGGGACCCACCAGCTACATCATCGCACGCAAGGAAGTGCGTCCGGGCAAAAAAAACGATTCGCCCCCTGACTGCTGGGACCCACCAGCTACATCTTCGCAGGCAAGGAAGTGCCTGACAGTCGGGACCCACCTGGTCGAAGCGTACGTAGCATTGTCATTCTGGTCGCGAACGTGTACGTACATACTGGTCGATGTAGAGGCGCGCATGTGTCGTAGTAGAGGCGCGCATGTAGCATGTACACGTACGTACAGCGGCCAGTGTGCAAGAAAGAAAATACGGCCACGTACGTACATACGGGCAGGGTCTCGAACACCTACTCGCGCATACGTACGGCCAGGGCTCGTGTACATGGCTGGGTCAGAACGGAGAAACAGCGTCGTCGTCGTGTTCATGGGGAGCCAACCGGCTGGGTCGGAACGGAATGCGTCGCCGTGTTCATCGGGAGGGCTTGGACGGAACAGCCGATGGAAACGAGGCCTGGCGTACCGCAGAACAGAGGAAACAGCCTTGTGTTCGACCGGCCATGTTTGAAACGGGATCCTGTTCATCGGGAGGGGTCTGGCGTACCGCAAAACGGAGGAAAAGGACCTCCTACGGTCGAAACAGGGGTCCTGTTGATCGGGAGGGGTGTGGCGTACCGCAAAACGGAGGAAACGGACTTGTGTTGAAGTGCTATGGTCAAAACAGGGGTCCTGTTGCTCGGGAGGGGTGTGGCGTACCGCAAAACGGGACTCCACGGGACACTGTTCATCTCCACCGTCGACCCCCTCCCGCCTCCACCGGCTACTGTTCATCCACCGTCGACCTCCTCCAGCCTCCACCTGCGACTGTTCATCCACGGGCTCCTGTTCATCCAGCCTCCACCACGCGCTACTCCACCGGCTACTGTTCAACCAGCCCTCTCCACGGGCTCCTGTTCAACCACCCCTCCACGGGCTACTGTTCATCCAGCCCTCCATCGTCTACTGTTCATTCTGCCCTCCACGGGGTGGTCCTATTCATACTGCCCTCCACAGGGTCCTGTTCATCCAGCCCCAACCGGCTCGATCGATCGGGGTCCTGTTCATCCAGAGGCAACACCACGGGGTCCTGTTCATCCACCCCCACCGGGAACTGTTCATCCAAACCCCCCAACAACGCTCACTGTTAATCCAGAGGCAGCATCGATCGGATTCAGTTAGCAGCAGTAGCGAAGGAATCGCTCGATCGGGCTCAGTTAACAGCCATCGATTGATTGCTCAGGTTTAGTAATGCGTAGCCTGCAGTGCAATCACTCGGGTTCAGTTAGAGCCCAACGCCTCGCTTGGGTTCAGTTAGAGCCAACGCCTTGCACACACGCGCGTACGTGTACGAGAGAAACGCGCATCGCTCGGCCCCCGACCTCCCACCGTAACCGGGAACTCCCCGAAATTTTCCTCGCCCTCGCTTCTACCACGGTTTCTTCCGTCATGGACGTCCCAAAGAATGTCATGCAGCTGCGTCTTCGGCCCGCCCAGGACGAAAAGCCCATTTTCTGTCATGATTTTTTGCCATAGAAGTAGGAGCCCACCACATCTATGATGATACCGGGTTTTGTCACAATTATCGTCATAGAAGTGTCATATGTATGACAGAATTTTTTTTCGTTCGGCCCAAAATGTCACGGATGTGTCTTTTTTTTGTAGTGATAGCCAACATCCGGCTATATGAAGTTGACACATCATCTAGAACCAACCTAATACGTAGCCTGCTTACAATAGTTAACGGCAGAAGCAGTGAGAGGTCGCGTCGCCCTGACTTGCCATCAATGTGGAGTGGCAGGCTCAGCTGGCGCCGGCCGGGAAGGTTTCGATTTTTGATTCAGTTGCTGTGCTGCTACCGTCCAATATTCGCGTGTGGTTGTTTCTAGAATAAAAAAAGGAGGTACTCCTACTTACGTTACTCCCACTATGGCTAGCCTTGCGCTTGGCTCTTCGCCTCTTCCGGAAGTCGAACAATAATGGTGGTACTACAGTAGTACTTCTGGCAATCTGACACCAAATGAACTGCTGCACGTCCACCGCTTGTAAGCAAAAGTTTCTCCTCGTGCTGAGAGCCACCGTGCACGCGTCGGCGAGGGAGAAGGCGCAGTAAGCAAGCTTCTTGTCGTTCTACGAGTTGACGGGACACATCAATGTTATTTAGTAGTACGTACTCTCTCCAAAAAAGGTCTGACCATGTCATGGCTACCATCCCATGCTCCGTCGTTGAGTAGGTGCCATCGAAGTGCACGACTCACTTACGCACTGCTTATCTCCATTTTCTTGCATGACACATGCACCTTGATGCTAGATGTCTCGCGTGTTGGCAAAAGGATGAACAAAGCTCACATAAAAAAAGAGTGGAAGAACATAGATTCCCGACGACCAAGAAGGAGCAAGGAACCTCGCGGTGGAGCGTCTGCAAGGAACCTTGCGCGTTTTCCCCTATTTTTTGCCGCCTGCCCGCCTATAAACAAATAAAAGAACATGAACTCTTCGCTAACCACTAGAGACGATACATCAGGATGCTAAGTTGAAGATATTTTATTAGTTTATATTGATAACCACACAAGGAGCCATGCATGTACAGGATGCATGCAGCCACGCCTGTACACACGCCAACGCACTAACTCATGTCGATCCAACTCATGCACAAACGCGCACAGCATAGAGCACACAACTCATGTACACAACAGATGCATGCACACACACTCGGCCGCAAAATGCACGTGAATAACACATGCATGCGCACACACTCGGCTGCATGGAGGCATGCGCCATCTCGGTGACGTCCGGTTCGTCGTGCTATGGCGAAGCTCGCACACAACGGCGCCTACGCATCTCTTGCAACACCTATTTGCCGTCGTTGCTCAACGACTAGCTGGAGACGAAGACGACCGCAGCCTCGGCCTTAGAGCTAGCACCGATGGAAAAGCACGCCCACTGCATGCACACGAGCACGTACGGAGTGCCCACGATGTGATGCGTCCCCAGTCGCCTCTACTCCTTCTGTGCATGTTGTCTATGAAGGCGGCTGCATGCCTAATGATGATGTGGGTGAGATCTTATAGGACTCAGATGATGACAAGGAGGGTGTCTCCAACAGCGTTCCTCGGCTCGTGCCTCTTGCATCACGGTGGTCGAGCTTGGAGTCATTCATCTGGTACACGTGGCATCTCATATCTGGACACAAGGTGACGTGCAGCATCAAGGGGGTCAGGGCGGACGCGACCTCTCGCTGCATCCGCCATTTGAAGTGGCGCGCCGGCCCAGGGCGCCGCCCGCTGCACTCCCAACTGTACCCGCCTCCTCACCGCATTCAAAACCTACATTTACTAGTATGTATACACGTGCAAGGCACGTCTTAATATAACAGAGTGATTTTGGTAAAAGGGAAAAAAGAAGTAATATATGTGCTAATAGATTCAAAGAAAAGAAATTATAGTGATGTATAAATGCCGATATTAGTTCAATATTGTAAAAGCGGGAAGTAGTATTCATGCCATAAAACTGTACGTTCATTTAAAAAGAACTGCACGTTGCTTCACTTTTTCCACGTGTTCTTTTTTTTGAGAAATATCCACATAATCCTACTAAACCATCTCGAGTGGGCTCAATCAAACCATCTGGCGGTCATGTGGCAACACAGCCCATTGGAGCTAGTTATGAGCTAGTTATGCGGGTTTAACAGAGGGGTTTGATGGAGGCGCGGAGGCGTGTTCAGCCGGGCGTGCAGCGGACGGCGTAGTACTATTCGATTTGACAGCTACTACTAGTATATTATGAAAAACAAAGAAGAGTAGTAGAGATAGAGATAAGAGTAGAGACTAGGGAGGAGCACCATCTACTGCTTCGTGGGCTACTCCTGCGCTCCATTTGGCGGCCGTAACGTCCCCTACAGCCACTCCCTCCTGCGCTCCATTTGGCGGGCGCTGTTGAAATTTGGGGAGCGCACTCTCGCGACTGCTGGCAGCGACGACTTCTTCCCCGACCTCGGCAACCTCTTCCTCAACGACATTGGCGACAACCTCAACGCCAACGGTGCTGCTCCCGTTGCACCGTATGTGTTTCTTTCCTTCCTGTTTGAAATCGTGGTAGAATTCATGTTTCTAGTCTGTGTCCTAGATTTGATCTGTTCATCTACTATGCTAGTCCACATGATTAGTTTAATCTCTGTTATAGCC
Source organism: Triticum aestivum (assembly GCF_018294505.1). Lineage (NCBI taxonomy): Eukaryota > Viridiplantae > Streptophyta > Magnoliopsida > Poales > Poaceae > Triticum > Triticum aestivum. The sequence continues at coordinate 78,579,641 of NC_057796.1, read as the reverse complement.
GTCATGATTTATTTTGTGCTTATTCGAACTAAATCTCGTAGTAACTTGCTCATATATTCAACTAGCGCAACATCCCCTACAGCCACTCCCGTTGCATGGACGACCTGGTGGATGCCTCCAAAGAGCCCTTCGTCTACTGCTATGAGTGCCCGATGCCGTTTTGGGGCTCGCCGGCGGACATCGTGCATCACCTCACGTAGGCGTCCGGCGATCACTACTGGCCCTTGGCGGAGAACATCAAGTACGAGACGTGCTACCCGTTCACCGTGCCGGAGTCGCTGGAGGATCATCACCGCCTGCTAGTCTCGGAGGAGGACGACAGCGTCTTCCTCTTGATCGCGGGCACCGGCGAGGCCTGCGCAGGCCGCCGCCCCGTCTCTATAGTGTGCGTCAGGGGCGACGCTGCTGACGCTGACGCTGACACTGACACGAGGCCGATGTACGGGTGCGTGCTCACTGTTACTAGCCCTTAGAGGTACGTGGGCGGCGACACTGGCTGGGCTGGCTACATCAAGCTGACTAGGATTGTGCAGAGTTGGGACCTTCCCGCCGATGTGGACATGGAAGACGCATGGTATGATTTGGCCCCCAACGAGGTGCACGGGGACTCCAAGGAGGTTCACCTGGAAATATGCATTACCAAGTTAAATGTTGATCATTAGTCTTCGCTCAATATAATCCGCTGTCTAAGCATGTGGAGACTTCCATGCATGATCTTGCTCTATTGGAGTATCGCGCATGAATAAAAGTGTATCCATTTATGGTTTAGTCTAGAATCTTCCATGTATGAAATTTTTACTACAGTACTGGTGAAAGACTTATGATGAACCATATCTAACATCTCCTCTGCCCCCTTCCAAGTCATCCTTATTTAATCCCTCCGTCTAGGTGTATAAGGGCATGGTTAATACTTAATAGTATAGCCAACTGTTGACTATAAGAAAGTGCCATGTCATCTGTAGCCAACATGTATAACAATCGATACTCAAAAACTAATTCTTAAAGAACATTTCTTGCAAAGCACAATAAGTGTTATTTCTTCACAAGTTTTGGATGCAGGTTGAACAGTTGAACGCTTTTGTTTGCAAAAGATACTTTTTTTATCTATTTCACCTGGATGTTTGTGAGCTCTAGAGATGAAATAATATTCGAAGAACAGTTTTGCTATGTCTCAGTCGTCTGAGACTTCGTTATGTCTCAGTCGATGATATAGTCCTTTGATTTTGCATGGAGATTAGTACGAAAAATTTATTTTCAGATTTTTATTTTTCTTCTTATACTATATCATTTCACTGAGACTTGGACTGAGACCTAGCCACACCCTTTGAACAAACCTATCGATACCCGTTACACATGAGATGACCCCCACATACTTTGTCAAAATAAACAACTCCCCGATCAATGCATTTCACTGTTCCGTGCAACGCACGGGCACCTTACTATAGATTAGTACGACCAAAAATTGAACTAACATTATATATAGTACGATAAACGCTGATGCATGTCACCTAAAATTATATCATTGAAAACTATGTTCAAATACTAATCCAACGATATAGTTTTTGTTGACATGCACTAACATTTTGTCAGTTAAATCTTTAGTCAAATTCAATGGGGGACTAATAAACCACGACCGATGTAGTACTAGTGTAGAGGGCGGGGCTGCATGTGAGTCTCGCGGCAGTAAAGCCGTCATATCACAAAACCCAACCACTAATAAGTGGCCTGGTAAAATAAATGGACAAGCAACCATCACATCCCTCCGTCTTGATTGTTCTAGAACACAGGTGAGGTAGCAGCAGTGTACTGTTCATGCGAATCCTACTGATATTGGCCGTTGGATTTAGAAGATCAACGGTTATGATTGATGTTCTTAGTCCTACTTAAAATTGGTACACTATATAGTAATATATATATATAGTAGTATAGATATAGATATAGAAACCCGCGTGGAATGCGAGAAACCAACTCCGGCCACACACGTCCATTCAAGAGCAGGACGTCGGCCAAGCTCCTCCTTCCACCATTTTGTCCAGTCTTTCAGCGGCATCCGACGAGCAGGAAGAGCAGTTCTCCGGCATAAAAGCCGTCTGGGTGGCCTGCCGAGCACGGAGCTCGATTCTCCACCTACCTAGCCTAGCCCGTCAGAGGTATAGTTGCCGCACTAAGCCAGCGCATGGTTCCACAGCTGGCCTCTCCAATATAGCTAGAGGAAGAGTGCCGACTTGCTCCACACTTGCTTGTCAGGGAGCACGGCGGCATGGGCATCGTCGCTGCCCTTGATGCCACCGCGTCGTACAACGCCTCTAGTGTCTTCGACTGCGCCATCCGCCGTCGACGCACACGTAGCTGCGACATGCAGGCAGAGAAAGAAGCCGCCGCGGATGGGGACGAGGTGATGCGGCTACGCGGATGTGGACGAGGTGACGGGCAACACGTCCCCACCCGCTGCCATCATCGAGGAAAAGTAGAACACGGGAGGCTGCCGCCGATTGTATCCCATGAAGGCCACCGCCGAGGCGACGCCGGCGAATACAGCCGGTGTCTTGCTCAATTCTTCTTCTGCCAAATGCTGGAGGAGGACAAAGAGGTCGGGCGGTGACCTTTTAGATTAGGTATTTTAATTCTACCAGGCTAGTTGTAATGGGAGTATTATAGGTAGTATCATGCATGCCAACTACTCCCTCCGTTCCTAAATATAGGAGTATTATAAGAGCATGGTTAATAGTATAACCAGCTGATGGCTACATGACACTGCCACGTCATCTATAGCCAACCTTGTAGCCTTCAAGTATAATACTCCCTCCATCTAGGTGTCATCTTACGAAAACCAAATAATCCCAAAATACTTAGGTGTGGTGCATTAACTTCTACCTCGTTTCTTGTTTCTTAACATATCAACCAAAGAGATGTGGGTGTGCATGCTTTTGATGACTTGAGACTCGCAAACACGACATGCAGTGGTTAGTTCATTGCATGCAATGCTATTAATTAGCAAATAAACATTAACTTCTCTCGTCTCTTCCAAAAGTCGAACAATGATGATGGTACTACAGTCGATAGTGTACTACTAGTAAGCAAAGCTTCTCCTCGTTTGCGAGTAGACCGGACACATCAAAAGTAGTACATTGTCTCCAAAAAGGGTTACCATGTCCATGGCTACCATCCCGTGCTCCGTCATTCAATGTGTGCTTCTCGTCGTTCCGTGAGTTGATGGGACACATCAAATTTAATACGTATTCAGTACTCTCTCCAAAAAGGGCCGACCATGTCCATCAGTCCATGGCTACCATCCCGTGCTCCGTCATTGAGTACGTGCAGTATTCATGTGCCATCGAGGAGGAAAAATATTACTACGTAGTACTAGGTGCCATCTTAGTGCACGACTCACTTACGCACTGCTTATCTCCATTTTCTTGCATGACACGTGCACCTTGATGCTAGATGTCCCGCGTGTTGGCAAAAGGATGAACAAAGGTCATGTAAAAAAAAGAGTGGAAGAACATAGATTCCCGACAACCGAGAAGGAGCAAGGAACCTCGTGGTGGAGCGTCTGCACTCATAGTATTTTATATTATTTATCGATATAAAATCAACCAATCATGTCCACAGTAGACTGGAAGAGTATGAAACACGGCAGCCCAGTGTAGTTACATCATACTGTACGTGGCCAACCCACGCTATCACCATATTTCTTGGCCTCCGTGCGACACCTAGCTCTAGTAATCCACCAACCCATATCGCTTCTCGCTCCCCGTCTCTCTCAAAGTGCGGCGGGCTGGCGTTTTTGCCGTCTATTGAGGTCGGTTAACTCATCACATGTTAGCGACATGCCAAGAGCATTCTAAAAAAATTACTGTACTCTATTGTTATGCCAAGAAGAGGAAGCGCTTTGATCGACGGACCAAACAAGAGAGGCGTGCCGTGCCGTGAGTGGGTCCAGTTTCTCATTTTGAACTTGTTTGGTGTAGTAGTAACACTTGGTTTTGACTATTGGTAATATTTTATATACTCCCTCCGTCTAGTGAATAAGTCATCTTAGATTGTGCACCGTGACCAAAGAAGAGGGGAAAACGAGAGAAATTAATATTTATTTGCTAATTAATAGCATTTCATGCAATGATCTAACCATTGCATGTCGTGTTTGGTAGTCTAAGTCATTGAAAACATGCACGCCCCACTTCTCTTATTGGTGGATATGTTAAGAAACAAGAAACATGGTGGGACTTAATGCACCACGCCTAAGTATTTTGGGATTATTTGGTTTTCATAAGGTGACTTATACACCTAGATGGAGGGAGTAGGGCCTAATGTATTCTTCGAGGATGCCTTCGACTATTGATAAGATTTTATATAATTTGAAAATTATACCATTCGAAGATCCTTTCATGTTCTGTTTTCAAAATGAAAAAAGATCCTTTCACGTACGAATTTGACTGTATGCTTTGAGCAACTTGCATGTCCTATACTACTCGTGTTTGGATACTCTAACTTAGCTAAAGGTTAGACTAACTCATGACTAACCCTGAACTAACTATAGCCAAAGAGGTGTTTCGGTGACAGGGTTAGATTAACAATAAGTGCACTTGATGGAGAGAGAAAAGTGATTTTTCGGTGGGCCCAAGGAGGTACTTACTGTGGGAAAGGTGAAGTGATGGTTACTTCGCCTGAGCAACTTATTACTCTAGGAATATGGGAGTACCATCGGATTCAAGGAACAGAGAAATGATGGTTGCTTCGTCCGAGCAACTTACTGTGGCGATGGTGGGGCTCTGTGATTTGACTGCTCACTAGTCATTACTAATGCGGCGCAACGACCAGGGTGAATCTTTCCCTGCAGTTGTGCACTCAATATTGCTACATGGCAAGTGGAGCCGGATGAAGGATGTCCCACATGTCGGCGAAGCAAAGTTGAATTGTTTCTTGGATTGCTATCAATCCTTCAGGATTTGTTGATATGTATGCATAATTTTAATGAAATTGTACTGTGATGATATGAAGGTTTCAACTTTGGTTCCCGCAGGAAAAAAAGGTTTCATCTTAGGATACATGTGTCCTCTTGCCTCAAGATTATCTCGTTACAACATTCCATCAAATACAAATGAAACTACTACCATGGCTGCTAATGCATCTCAATGGTTCACAGATCAGCGCCAATATTCACATCACAACTGAAGACAAAGTTGTGAGAAGGTGTACAAATAAAGAAAAATAAATAATTGATCGATGTTGTTCGTAGACATGGGTCCGTTTCCTGGGCACAGTGTTCATTGCTTGGCAGCTAGTTTCTGTTGGAAATATGCCCTAGAGGCAATAATAAATGGTTATTATTATATTTCTGTGTTCATGATAATAGTCTATTATTCATGCTATAATTGTATTGTCCGGAAATCGTAATACATGTGTGAATACATAGACCACAACCTGTCCCTAGTAAGCCTCTAGTTTACTAGCTCGTTGATCAACAGATAGTCATGGTTTCCTGACTATGGACATAGGATGTCATTGATGACGGGATCACATCATTAGGAGAATGGTGTGATGGACAAGACCCAACTTAAGCATAGCATAAAAGATCGTGTAGTTTCGTTTGCTAGAGCTTTTCCAATGTCAAGTATCTTTTCCTTAGACCATGAGTTCGTGCAACTCCCGGATACCGTAGGAGTGCTTTGGGTGTGCCAAACGTCACAACGTAACTGGGTGACTATAAAGGTGCATTACGGGTATCTCCGAAAGTGTCTGTTGGGTTGGCACGGATCGAGACTGGGATTTGTCACTCCGTGTAAACGGAGAGGTATCTCTGGGCCCACTCGGTAATGCATCATCATAATGAGCTCAATGTGACTAAGGCGTTAGTCACGGGATCATGCATTGCGGTACGAGTAAAGAGACTTGCCGGTAACGAGATTGAACAAGGTATTGGGATACCGACGATCGAATCTCGGGCAAGTAACATACCGATTGACAAAGGGAATTGCATACGGATTGATTGAATCCTTGACACCGTGGTTCACCCGATGATATCATCGTGGAACATGTGGGAGCCAACATGGGTATCCAGATCCCGCTGTTGGTTATTGACCGGAGAGGCGTCTCGGTCATGTCTGCATGTCTCCCGAACCCGTAGGGTCTACACACTTAAGGTCCGGTGACGCTAGGGTTGTAGAGATATATGTATGCGGAAACCCGAAAGTTGTTCGGAGTCCCGGATGAGATCCCGGACGTCACGAGAGGTTCCGGAATGGTCCGGAGGTGAAGAATTATATATAGGAAGTCCAGTTTTGGCCACCGGGAAAGTTTCGAGGGTTATCGGTATTGTACCGGGACCACCGGAAGGGTCCCGGGGGTCCACCGGGTGGGGCCACCTGTCCCGGAGGGCCCCGTGTGCTGAAAGTGGAGGGGAACCAGCCCCTAATGGGCTGGGGCGCCACCTTGGGCCTCCCCCCCATGCGCCTAGGGTTGGGAACCCTAGGGGGGGGAGTTCCCCCTTGCCTTGGGGGGCAAGGCAACCCCTTCCCCCCTTGGCCGCCGCCCCCCCTTGGAGATCCCATCTCCTAGGGCTGCGCACCCCCCTTGGGGGCCTATATAAAGGGGGGGGAGGGAGGGCAGAACACTACAGCCTTTGGCGCCTCCCTCCTCCCCTGCAACACCTCTCTCTCTCGCGCAGAAGCTCGGCGAAGCCCTGCCGGAGAGCCGCTACATCCACCACCACGCCGTCGTGCTGTTGGATCTCCATCAACCTCTCCTTCCCCCTTGCTGGATCAAGAAAGGAGGAGACGTCGCTGCACCGTACGTGTGTTGAACGCGGAGGTGCCGTACGTTCGGCACTCGGTCATCGGTGATTTGGATCACGGCGAGTACGACTCCGTCATCCACGTTCATTGGAACGCTTCCGCTCGCGATCTACAACGGTATGTAGATGCACTCCCTTCCCTCGTTGCTAGTAGACTCCATAGATGCATCTTGGTGAGCGTAGGTAAATTTTAAAATTATGCTACGATTACCAACAGTGGTATCAGAGCCAGGTTTATGCGTAGTTACTATGCACGAGTAGAACACAAAGAAGTTGTGGGCGTTGATGTTGCCAATTCTTCTTGCCGCTACTAGTCGTTTCTTGTTTCGACGGCATTGTAGGATGAAGCGGCCCGGACCGACCTTACACGTACGCTTACGTGAGACAGGTTCCACCGATTGACATGCACTAGTTGCATAAGGTGGCTAGCGGGTGTCTGTCTCTCCTACTTTAGTCGGAACGGATTCGATGAAAAGGGTCCTTATGAAGGGTAAATAGAAATTGGCAAATCACGTTGTGGTCATACGTAGGTAAGAAATCGTTCTTGCTAGAAACCTACAAACCACGTAAAAACTTGCAACAACAATTAGAGGACGTCTAACTTGTTTTTGCAGCAAGTGATATATGTGATATGATATGGCCAGAAGATGTGATGAATGATATATGTGATGTATGAGATTGATCATATTCTTGTAATAGGAATCACGACTTGCATGTCGATGAGTATGACAACCGGCAGGAGCCATAGGAGTTGTCTTTATTATTTTGCATGACCTGCGTGTCATTGAATAACGCCATGTAATTTACTTTACTTTGTTGCTAAACGGTTAGTCATAGAAGTAGAAGTAATCGTTGGCGTGACAACTTCATGAAGACACAATGATGGAGATCATGATGATGGAGATCATGGTGTCATGCCGGTGACGAAGATGATCATGGTGCCCCGAAGATGGAGATCAAAGGAGCATGATGATATTGGCCATATCATGTCACTATTTGATTGCATGTGATGTTTATCATGTTTTTGCATCTTATTTGCTTAGAACGACGGTAGCAAATAGGATGATCCCTTATAATAATTTCAAGAAAGTGTTCACCCTAACTGTGCACCGTTGCGAAGGTTCGTCGTTTCGAAGCACCACGTGATGATCGGGTGTGATAGATTCTTACGTTCGAATACAACGGGTGTTGACGAGCCTAGCATGTACAGACATGGCCTCGGAACACACGCAATACACTTAGGTTGACTTGACGAGCCTAGCATGTACAGACATGGCCTCGGAACACGGAGGACCGAAAGGTCGAGCATGAGTCGTATAGAAGATACGATCAACATGGAGATGTTCACCGATCTTGACTAGTCCGTCTCACGTGATGATCGGACACGGCCTAGTTGAGTTCGGATCATGTTTCACTTAGATAACTAGAGGGATGTCTGTCTGAGTGGGAGTTCATTAAATAATTTGATTATATGAACTTAATTATCATGAACTTAGTCTAAAATCTTTACATTATGTATTGTAGATCAAATGGCCCACGTTGTCCTCAATTTCAACGCGTTCCTAGAGAAAACCAAGCTGAAAGATGATGGCAGCAACTATACGGACTGGGTCCGGAACCTGAGGCTCATCCTCATAGTTGCCAAGAAAGATTATGTCTTAGAAGCACCGCTAGGTGAAGCACCAATCCCTGAGAACCAAGACATTATGAACGCTTGGCAGCAGCGTGCTGATGATTACTCCCTCGTTCAGTGCGGCATGCTTTACAGCTTAGAACCGGGTCTCCAAAAGCGTTTTGAGAAACATGGAGCATACGAGATGTTCGAGGAGCTGAAACTGGTTTTTCAAGCTCATGCCCGGGTCGAGAGATATGAAGTCTCCGACAAGTTCTTCAGCTGTAAAATGGAGGAGAACAGTTCTGTTAGTGAGCACATACTCAGAATGTCTGGGTTGCACAACCGCTTGTCTCAGCTGGGAGTTAATCTCCCGGATGACGCGGTCATTGACAGAATCCTCCAGTCGCTTCCACCAAGCTACAAGAGCTTTGTGATGAACTACAATATGCAGGGGATGGAAAAGACCATTCCCGAGGTGTATTCAATGCTGAAATCAGCTGAGGTAGAGATCAGAAAAGAACATCAAGTGTTGATGGTGAATAAAACCACTAAGTTCAAGAAGGGCAAGGGCAAGAAGAACTTCAAGAAGGACGGCAAGGCGGTTGCCACGCCCGGTAAGCCAGTTACCGGGAAGAAGTCAAAGAATGGACCCAAGCCCGAGACTGAGTGCTTGTATTGCAAGGGAAGTGGTCACTGGAAGCGGAACTGCCCCAAATATTTAGCGGACAAGAAGAAGGCCGGCAACACCCAAGGTATATGTGATATACAAGTAATTGATGTGTACCTTACCAGTACTCGTAGTAGCTCCTGGGTATTTGATACCGGTGCGGTTGCTCATATTTGTAACTCAAATCAGGAACTACGGAATAAACGGAGACTGGCAAAAGACGAGGTGACGATGCGCGTCGGGAATGGTTCCAAGGTCGATGTGATCGCCGTCGGCACGCTACCTCTACATCTACCCACGGGATTAGTTATAAACCTCAATAATTGTTATTTAGTGCCAGCTTTGAGCATGAACATTGTATCTGGATCTCGTTTAATTCGAGATGGCTACTCATTTAAATCTGAGAATAATGGTTGTTCTATTTATTTGAGAGATATGTTTTATGGTCATGCCCCGCTGGTCAATGGTTTATTTTTGATGAATCTCGAACGTGATGCTACACATGTTCATAGTGTGAATACCAAAAGATGTAAAGTTGATAATGATAGTCCCACATACTTGTGGCACTGCCGCCTTGGTCACATTGGTGTCAAGCGCATGAAGAAGCTCCATGCAGATGGACTTTTGGAGTCTCTTGATTACGAATCATTTGACACGTGCGAACCATGCCTCATGGGTAAGATGACCAAGACTCCGTTCTCCGGAACAATGGAGCGAGCAACCAACTTATTGGAAATCATACATACCGATGTGTGCGGTCCAATGAGTGTTGAGGCTCGCGGAGGATATCGTTATGTTCTCACTCTCACTGATGATTTAAGTAGATATGGGTATGTCTACCTAATGAAACACAAGTCTGAAACCTTTGAAAAGTTCAAGGAATTTCAGAGTGAAGTCGAAAATCAACGTGACAGGAAAATAAAATTCTTACGATCAGATCGTGGTGGAGAATATTTAAGTCACGAATTTGGTACACACTTAAGGAAATGTGGAATAGCTTCACAACTCACGCCGCCTGGAACACCTCAGAGAAATGGTGTGTCCGAACGTCGTAATCGCACTCTATTGGATATGGTGCGATCTATGATGTCTCTTACCGATTTACCGCTCTCATTTTGGGGTTATGCTTTAGAGACTGCCGCATTCACTTTAAATAGGGCACCGTCTAAATCCGTTGAGACAACACCGTATGAATTATGGTTTGGGAAGAAACCTAAGCTGTCATTTCTAAAAGTTTGGGGATGCGATGCTTATGTCAAGAAACTTCAACCTGAAAAGCTCGAACCCAAATGGGAAAAATGCGTCTTCATAGGATACCCTAAGGAAACTATTGGGTATACCTTCTACCTCAGATCCGAAGGCAAGATCTTCGTTGCCAAGAACGGGTCCTTTCTAGAGAAGGAGTTTCTCTCGAAAGAATTGAGTGGGAGGAAAGTGGAACTTGATGAGGTGATAGTCACCCCTTCCGAACCGGAAAGTAGCGCAGCGCGGGAAAATGTTCCTGTGGTGCCTGCACCGACTGGGGAGGAAGTTAATGATGATGATCATGAAACTTCAGATCAAGTTACTGAACTTCGTAGGTCCACAAGGACACGTTCCGCACCAGAGTGGTACGGCAACCCTGTCCTGGAAATCATGTTGTTAGACAACGGTGAACCTTCGAACTATGAAGAAGCGATGGCGGGCCCGGATTCCGACAAATGGCTAGAAGCCATGAAATCCGAGATAGAATCCATGTAAAAACAAAGTATGGACTTTGACTGACTTGCCCGATGAGCGGCGAGCCATAGAAAACAAATGGATCTTTAAGAAGAAGACGGACGCAGATGGTAATGTGACCATCTACAAAGCTCGACTTGTCGCTAAGGGTTATCGACAAGTTCAAGGGGTTGACTACGATGAGACTTTCTCACCCGTAGCGAAGCTGAAGTCCGTCCGAATCATGTTAGCAATTGCCGCATACTATGATTATGAGATATGGCAGATGGACGTCAAAACGGCATTCCTTAACGGCTTCCTTAAGGAAGAGTTGTATATGATGCAGCCGGAAGGTTTTGTCGATCCTAAGAATGCTAACAAAGTATGCAAGCTCCAGCGCTCAATCTATGGGCTGGTGCAAGCATCTCGGAGTTGGAACATTCGCTTTGATGAGATGATCAAAGCGTTTGGGTTTACACAGACTTATGGAGAAGCCTGTGTTTACAAGAAAGTGAGTGGGAGCTCTGTAGCATTTCTCATATTATATGTGGATGACATAATATTGATGGGAAATGATATAGAATTCTTGGAAAGTATAAAGGCCTATTTGAATAAGTGTTTTTCAATGAAGGACCTTGGAGAAGCTGCTTACATATTAGGCATCAAGATCTATAGAGATAGATCAAGACGCCTCATTGGTCTTTCACAGAGTACATACCTTGACAAGATATTGAAGAAGTTCAGTATGGATCAGTCCAAGAAGGGGTTCTTGCCTGTATTGCAAGGTGTGCAATTGAGCACGGCTCAATGCCCGACCACGGCAGAAGATATAGAAGAGATGAGTGTCATCCCCTATGCCTCGGCCATAGGGTCTATTATGTATGCCATGCTGTGTACCAGACCTGATGTAAACCTTGCCGTAAGTTTGGTAGGAAGGTACCAAAGTAATCCCGGCAAGGAACACTGGACAGCGGTCAAGAATATCCTGAAGTACCTGAAGAGGACTAAGGATATGTTTCTCGTTTATGGAGGTGACGAAGAGCTCGTCGTAAAGGGTTACGTCGACGCTAGCTTCGACACAGATCTGGATGACTCAAAGTCACAGACCGGATACGTGTATATATTGAATAGAGGAGCAGTAAGCTGGTGCAGTTGCAAGCAAAGCGTCGTGGCGGGATCTACATGTGAAGCGGAGTACATGGCAGCCTTGGAGGCAGCACAGGAAGCAGTCTGGATAAAGGAGTTCATTACCGACCTAGGGGTGATTCCCAATGCGTCGGGCCCAATGACTCTCTTCTGTGACAACACTGGAGCTATTGCCCTTGCGAAGGAGCCCAGGTTTCACAGGAAGACCAGGCATATCAAGCGTCGCTTCAACTCCATTCGTGAAAGCGTTCAAAATGGAGACATAGATATTTGTAAAGTACACACGGACCTGAATGTAGCAGATCCGTTGACTAAACCTCTCCCTAGGGCAAAACATGATCAACACCAGGACGCAATGGGTGTTCGATTCATCACAATGTAACTAGATTATTGACTCTAGTGCAAGTGGGAGACTGTTGGAAATATGCCCTAGAGGCAATAATAAATGGTTATTATTATATTTCTGTGTTCATGATAATAGTCTATTATTCATGCTATAATTGTATTGTCCGGAAATCATAATACATGTGTGAATACATAGACCACAACCTGTCCCTAGTAAGCCTCTAGTTGACTAGCTCGTTGATCAACAGATAGTCATGGTTTTCTGACTATGGACATAGGATGTCATTGATGACGGGATCACATCATTAGGAGAATGGTGTGATGGACAAGACCCAACTTAAGCATAGCATAAAAGATCGTGTAGTTTCGTTTGCTAGAGCTTTTCCAATGTCAAGTATCTTTTCCTTAGACCATGAGATCGTGCAACTCCCGGATACCGTAGGAGTGCTTTGGGTGTGCCAAACGTCACAACGTAACTGGGTGACTATAAAGGTGCATTACGGGTATCTCCGAAAGTGTCTGTTGGGTTGGCACGGATCGAGACTGGGATTTGTCACTCCGTGTAAACGGAGAGGTATCTCTGGGCCCACTCAGTAATGCATCATCATAATGAGCTCAATGTGACTAAGGCGTTAGTCACGGGATCATGCATTGCGGTACGAGTAAAGAGACTTGCCGGTAATGAGATTGAACAAGGTATTGGGATACCGACGATCGAATCTCGGGCAAGTAACATACCGATTGACAAAGGGAATTGCATACGGATTGATTGAATCCTTGACACCGTGGTTCACCCGATGATATCATCGTGGAACATGTGGGAGCCAACATGGGTATCCAGATCCCGCTGTTGGTTATTGACCGGAGAGGCGTCTCGGTCATGTCTGCATGTCTCCCGAACCCGTAGGGTCTACACACTTAAGGTCCGGTGACGCTAGGGTTGTAGAGATATATGTATGCGGAAACCCGAAAGTTGTTCGGAGTCCCGGATGAGATCCCGGACGTCACGAGAGGTTCCGGAATGGTCCGGAGGTGAAGAATTATATATAGGAAGTCTAGTTTTGGCCACCAGGAAAGTTTCGGGGGTTATCGGTATTGTACCGGGACCACCGGAAGGGTCCCGGGGGTCCACCGGGTGGGGCCACCTGTCCCGGAGGGCCCCGTGTGCTGAAAGTGGAGGGGAACCAGCCCCTAATGGGCTGGGGCGCCACCTTGGGCCTCCCCCCCATGCGCCTAGGGTTGGGAACCCTAGGGGGGGAGTTCCCCCTTGCCTTGGGGGGCAAGGCAACCCCTTCCCCCCTTGGCCGCCGCCCCCCCTTGGAGATCCCATCTCCTAGGGCTGCGCACCCCCCTTGGGGGCCTATATAAAGGGGGGGGAGGGAGGGCAGAACACTACAGCCTTTGGCGCCTCCCTCCTCCCCTGCAACACCTCTCTCTCTCGCGCAGAAGCTCGGCGAAGCCCTGCCGGAGAGCCGCTACATCCACCACCACGCCGTCGTGCTGTTGGATCTCCATCAACCTCTCCTTCCCCCTTGCTGGATCAAGAAAGGAGGAGACGTCGCTGCACCGTACGTGTGTTGAACGCGGAGGTGCCGTACGTTCGGCACTCGGTCATCGGTGATTTGGATCACGGCGAGTACGACTCCGTCATCCACGTTCATTGGAATGCTTCCGCTCGCGATCTACAACGGTATGTAGATGCACTCCCTTCCCTTGTTGCTAGTAGACTCCATAGATGCATCTTGGTGAGCGTAGGAAAATTTTAAAATTATGCTACGATTACCAACAGTTTCACCCAGTGCTGTAGCCAAAAAGGGGGTGTACGGAGGACACCACAGTCTGATCATTTTGTGGCGGCTCCACTAAAATCGAGCTCACCATCCCTGTTTGCAAAGATATCCAGTCAGTGTGATTACAATAATAGTGGAACTAGATGATGAAACATAACACACACAAATAGAAGCCGATCACCTCTGCGATATCTCTTTAGGACTAACTACTTGCTGGAGAAGATTAGGCAGGAGTTGGATGAGGAGGATAGCAAAACCAATCTCCCTTTCTGCAGTCCAACAGAAATGTAAAAACGTTGCCCGTGTGACATTTTGGCAGAACTGCACAAAACACTCTTAAGAAGAAAAGTGATTTGTGCTGTTCACCAAAAGGTCGCAATAGCAACGAGGTGAAATGGCTAGCCCTGTTTGCAAAAAAGAGGTAGAAAGGAAACAATTACTGGCGAATAACACGAGTTAAAGACACATACGCCGACAAAAAAGAAGCATATTCCATGTAATAAGGGAAAGATAGCAGCATGGTGGTTTATCAAAAATGGTTTGAGGACGAGATTGCAAGATGGAAAGTACGCCGGCCGAGATACATTTTAAGCAAACAACTAAAGAAGATCCACATGCAGTAACGTGGGAAGATGGGCAATGGAGCAAGGCCGGAGGAAGCTGTACTTGAGGGTCGTCGGTATGTTACTAAGAGGGCGCCGGCGGCCGGGATCTGCCCATACTGTGGCGGCGAGTGTCGGTGTCAAAACCGGCGGATCTCGGGTAGGGGGTCCCGAACTGTGCATCTAAGGTCAATGGTAACAGGAGACAGAGGACACGATGTTTACCCAGGTTCGGGCCCTCTCTATGGAGGGAATACCCTACTTCCTGCTTGATTGATCTTGATGAATATGAGTATTACAAGAGTTGATCTACCTCGATATCATAATGGCTAAAACCCTAGAAGTCTAGCCTGTATGACTATGAGTATGATTCTTCGTCTCTATGGACTAAGCCCTCTGGTTTATATAGACACCGGAGGGGACTAGGGTTGTACAAAGTCGGTTACAGAGAAAGGAATCTTCATATCCAGACAGCAAGCATGCCTTCCACGCCAAGGAGAGTCCCATCCGGCCACGGGAGATAGTCTTCGGTCTTGTATCTTTACGACCCATCAGTCCGGCCCACGTACCATAGTCCGGACACCCGAGGACCCCCTAATCCAGGACTCCCTCAGTAGCCCCTGAACCAGGATTCAATGACGAGGTGTCCGGCACGCAAATTGTCTTCGGCATTGCAAGGTGGGTTCCTTCTCTAAATACTCCAACACAGTCTTCGGATGCAACGAACGTGTCCGGCTCTGCAAAACAAATTCCACACACAACCGCAGAGAGTATAATATTTCACGAGTCCAATCCGCTGACAACTTTTGGGTAATGTGACACCAAGTCACCACCCGGTCATTATTTCGAACCGTTTTTCGGCCTGCCGCTTCGAGATGCGGTCTCATTGCCACGTCTTGTCAAAGCAGAGATCGTGTCCCCATATTGCGGGATTCTCGTGAATACGGGTGTGGGTAATCCAATCGTACCATTTGCACAACCCTTGGGAACAGGCGAGTTTTAAGGCGAGTGGGGAGGCGCTTCATATTCACTACCTTTATAAGGAGATAAGGATTCCCTTCTTTCACCCACGCCTTCCCTCTCTCTCTGCCTTCCCATTCTTGAGCTCCAGCGCCCAAGTCCTCATCTTTTCCGCCTCAAGAAAGCGCTCGACCATGTCCGGATCTGGAGCGCAAGGCAAGTGGATGGCCTCCTCCGTCAAGGAGAAGGATGATACGTCTCCGTCGTATCTACTTTTCCAAACACTTTTGCCCTTGTTTTGGACTCTAACTTGCATGATTTGAATGGAACTAACCCGGACTGACGCTGTTTTCAGCAGAATTGCCATGGTGTTATTTATGTGCAGAAACAAAAGTTCTCGGAATGACCTGAAACTTCACGGAACGTCTATTTGGAAATAATAAAAAATCCTTGCAAAAGATGAAGACCAGGGGGCCCACACCCTAGCCACGTGGGTGGGGGGCGCGCCCCCCTACCTCGTGGGCCCCCTGGAGCTCCTCCGACCTCAACTCCAACTCTATATATTTGCTTTCAGGGAGAAAAAAATCAGAGAGAAGAATTCATCGCGTTCTACGATACGGAGCCGCCGCCAAGCCCTAAAACCTCTCGGGAGGGTGATCTAGAGTCCGTTCGGGGCTCCGGAGAGGGGGATTCATCGCCGTCGTCATCATCAACCATCCTCCGTCACCAATTTCATGATGCTCACCGCCGTGCGTGAGTAATTCCATCGTAGGCTTGCTGGACGGTGATGGGTTTGATGAGATCTATCATGTAATCGAGTTAGTTTTGTTAGGGTTTGATCCCTAGTATCCACTATGTTCTGAGATTGATGTTGCTATGACTTTGCTATGCTTAATGCTTGTCACTAGGGCCCGAGTGCCATGATTTCAGATCTGAACCTATTATGTTTTCATGAATATATGTGTGTTCTTGATCCTATCTTGCAAGTCTATAGTCACCTACTATGTGTTATGATCCGGCAACCCCGAAGTAACAATAATCGAGCCGAAGCTCGAAGGAAAAGCAAAATGAAGAAGCACAGAGGCCCAAATATAATTTGCCTCGCACCGCGGAGGTTCGGCCGTGTGAATGGCCTTCCAATGATTTCTTAAGAGAAGCCGGGATTTATGATGATTTCTATTCATTGGCTGAGAATGCTGGCCTCACCGACTTCCTCCACGACCAACGTCATCAGTATCTCTTACTCACTAATACTTTTGTGCAAAACTTCTACTATTTTCCTAAAGAAACACCTCCTTCAGTAGAGTTTCATTTATATGATGTTGTTAAGAAGATGCCACTAGATGAATTATGCAAGGTTTGCAAAATACCCTTCGAGGGTACCTTAGATGAACCACATCGAAAAGATGTGGATGGATTTATTGGCACTATTACTGTAGGGGAAACCAGGAAGGTTTCCGATGCAAGAATCACTAGCATACATTTTCCTGTTTTACGTTACTTTGCTATATTTGCTAGTCGTTGCTTGATTGGTCGCGGAAACTGTTGAAACCTTAGTGTTCCCGATATTATCATCTTGTTCCATGGTTTATATTCCGATAACACTGTTAGTATGGGCGGTATTATTGCTAAATGGTTAAGTCTGAACCTTACTAAGGGTCCCATCTTTGGAGGTATTTACGCTTCGCTCCTTGCTGCATATTATAATATACCTATTAGGCTCTATGAGAAAGAAGAAAAATTTCTGCCCACTGCTTATTTAGATTATAAGAGTATGGTAGCGCATGATTTCATTGTTAAGAACAAGGAAGGGGAGCTTAAATATAAATTGTTCTTTGATAAACATCACCCTGAGACTATTACCTTGCCTGCGCCTTCCTTGTTTAATTTATCTGAAGGTCCGTATCTCGTTCCGTGGGCGGCCATTTACGCTTACCGGAACCCTACACCAGCCCCGGAGCCGGAACCACAATTTGAGCCTCCACGACAGTCTGATTACTTTTGGGATCCGGAGATGACTGCCAGCCAGTGGCAGTCAAAGTCTTCTTCATCTCAGTACAACCCCGGCTACAACTATGGATATCCGCCAGGCCATCCTTGGCAATAAACCAACTTAGGTCAAAAGCCTAAGCTTGGGGGAGTATGTATTTCCCACCGACATTACATTTATGTTCACACACTCATTGCTAGATGTCGGTGCTCATACTTTTGCACTGTAATATCCATGCTAGTTTATTTTCTTTTTCCTGCTTTCTTCTTGTGTGTTTGTTAAACCTTAAGAAAAACCAAAAAATTGGTAGTAGCTTTTAGTTAGTTTACTTTTCTTGCTGTAGTAGTAATAATTAAAAAGAAAACCCAAAAAGATTTCCCGTTCTTCTTTTGCTTGTTGGGAGCTTTACTGTGTAAATAGTTTTATTTCTTTTCTTTTCTTTGGGGGTCGATAGGAGAAGACCATGATTAAATTGTTGAAGTGGCTCTTATATGCATTATTGTTGATTTAACCAAGAGCCCATATTGCCTTGTCTTCTCCTGTTTATTGAATGCTCGCAGATTCCAGCTTAGTCCAATGCACGTGCACTCTTATTATTATTCACATCGTTCGGTCGTGCATGTGAAAGGCAATTATGACGATATATGATGGTCTGACTGAGATGAGAAAAGCTGGTATGAACTCGACCTCTCTTGTTTTTGTAAATATGATGAGTTCATCGTTCCTGATTCAGCCTATTATGAATAAACATGTTTGCAATGACAATTAGAGATCATAGTTGCTTATGCCATGCTTGATTAGCTATGAGTTATAATGGTTTACCTTGCGTGCCAACATGCTATTAAAATGGTTATGATGTGGTATAGTGGGGTGGTATCCTCCTTTGAATGATTTAAGTGACTTGACTTGGCACATGTTCACACATGTAGTTGAAACAAATCAACATAGCCTTCACGATATTTATGTTCATGGTGGATTATATCCTACTCATGCTTGCATCCAATGTTTATTAATTTTAATGCATGTTCATGACTGTTGTCGCTCTCTAGTTGGTCGCTTCCCAGTCTTTTGCTAGCCTTCACTTGTACTAAGCGGGAATACTGCTTGTGCATCCAATCCCTTAAACCCCAAAGTTATTCCATATGAGTCCACTATACCTTCCTATATGCGGTATTTACCTGCCGTTCCAAGTAAATTTGTATGTGCCAAACTCTAAACCTTCAAATAAACATTCTGTTTTGTATGCTCGAATAGCTCATGTATCAACTAGGGTTGTCTGTATCTTCCATGCTAGGTGGGTTATTCTCAAGAGGAGTGGACTCCGCTCCTCACTCACGAGAAAATGGCTGGTCACCGGAATGCCCGGTCCCATGCTTTATGCAAACTTAATCAAAAATAATTGCAAACAAAACTCCCCTGGAACTGTTGCTAGTTGGAGACACTCGTTGTTTTGAGCAAGTCATGGATTGATGCTTGTTGGTGGAGGGGGAGTATAAACTTTACCATTCTGTTTGGGAACCGCCTATAATGTGTGTAGCATGGAAGATATCGCCATCTCTTGGTTGTTATGTTGACAATGAAAGTATGCTGCTCAAAATATCATTTATCTCTATTTCAAAACCGAGCTCTGGCACCTCTACAAATCCCTGCTTTCCTCTACGAAGGGCCTATCTATTTACTTTTATGTTGAGTCATCACCCTCTTATTAAAAAGCACTAGCTGGAGAGCACAGCTGTCATTTGCATTCATTACTATTAATTTATATTGGGTATGACTATGATTGGATCTCTTTTACCATGAATTACAATGTCTAGTCAGTCCTTGATCTTTAAAGGTGCTCTGCATTTATGTTTTGCGGTCTCAGAAAGGGCTAGCGAGATACCATCTTGTTATATCATATTATGATTGTTTTGAGAAAGTGTTGTCATCCGAGATTTATTATTATGGCTCGCTAGTTGATTATGCCATTGATATGAGTAAACATGAGACCTAAGAGTTATTGTGAATGTGGTTTGTCATAATCTTTGCTGAAAACTTGAATGCTGGCTTTACATATTTACAACAACAAGAGCAAACAAAGTTTGTAAAAGTTTTTCTTTATCACTTTCAGTTTATCAACTGAATTGCTTGAGGACAAGCAAAGGTTTAAGCTTGGGGGAGTTGATACGTCTCCATCGTATCTACTTTTCCAAACACTTTTGCCCTTGTTTTGGACTCTAACTTGCATGATTTGAATGGAACTAACCCGGACTGACACTGTTTTCAGCAGAATTGCCATGGTGTTATTTATGTGCAGAAACAAAAGTTCTCAGAATGACCTGAAACTTCACAGAACGTCTATTTGGAAATAATAAAAAAATCCTTGCAAAAGATGAAGACGAGGGGGCCCACACCCTAGCCACGAGGGTGGGGGGCACGCCCCCCTACCTCGTGGGCCCCTTGGAGCTCCTGCAACCTCAACTCCAACTCTATATATTTGCTTTCGGGGAGAAAAAAATCAAAGAGAAGAATTCATCGCGTTTTACGATACGGAGCCGCCGCGAAGCCCTAAAACCCCTCGGGAGGGTGATCTGGAGTCCATTCAGGGCTCCGGAGAGGGGGATTCGTCGCCGTCGTCATCATCAACCATCCTCCATCACCAATTTCATGATGCTCACCACCGTGCGTGAGTAATTCCATCGTAGGCTTGCTGGACGGTGATGGGTTGGATGAGATCTATCATGTAATCGAGTTAGTTTTGTTAGGGTTTGATGCCTAGTATCCACTATGTTCTGAGATTGATGTTGCTATGACTTTGCTATGCTTAATGCTTGTCACTAGGGCCCGAGTGCCATGATTTCAGATCTGAACCTATTATGTTTTCATGAATATATGTGTGTTCTTGATCCTATCTTGCAAGTCTATAGTCACCTACTATGTGTTATGATCCGGCAACCCCGAAGTGACAATAATCGGGACCACTCGCGGTGATGACCGTAGTTTGAGGAGTTCATGTATTCACTATGTACTAATGCTTTGTTCCGGTACTCTATTAAAAGGAGGCCTTAATATCCCTTAGTTTCAATTAGGACCCCGCTGCCACGGGAGGGTAGGACAAAAGATGTCATGCAAGTTCTTTTCCATAAGCACGTATGACTATATTCGGAATACATGCCTACATTACATTGATGAATTGGAGCTAGTTCTGTGTCACCCTATGTTATGACTGTTACATGATGAACCGCATCCAGCATAATTCTCCATCACCGATCCAATCCTACGAGCTTTTCACATATTGTTCTTCGCTTATTTACTTTTCCGTTGCTACTGTTACAATCACTACAAAACACCAAAAATATTACTTTTGCTACCGCTACTTTTGTTACCGTTACCGCTACTATCATATTACTTTGCTACTAAACACTTTGCTGCAGATATTAAGTTATCCAGGTGTGGTTGAATTGACAACTCAGCTGCTAATACTTGAGAATATTCTTTGGCTCCCCTTGTGTCGAATCAATAAATTTGGGTTGAATACTCTACCCTCGAAAACTGTTGCGATCCCCTATACTTGTGGGTTATCAAGACTATTTTCTGGCGCCGTTGCCGGGGAGCATAGCTCTATTCTTTGAGTCACTTGGGATTTATATCTACTGGTCACTATGAAGAACTTGAAAGACGCTAAGACAACAATTTATCCCTCAACTACGAGGGGAGGTAAGGAACTGCCATCTAGCTCTGCACTTGATTCGCCTTCTGTTTTGAGTAAGCTTGCGACACCTAAACCTGCTTCTGCTATTCGTTCTGATATGTCGCATGTTATTGATGATGCCACTTCTGCTATGCATGATACTTATGATGAAACTACTTCTATGCTTGATACTACTATGCCCCTTAGTGAATTTCTTGATGAATAAATTGCTAGGGCTAGAGAGAAAGAAATTATTGAAACTGATTATATTGATGAAAGTGATGATGAAGACTTGCCTGTTATTCCTGAGGGTTATGTTTTTGATAAAGAAGCTACTTTCGCTATTTTAGCTTGCAAAGATAGATATGAGCTCAAGATGTTATTAGCTAAATGGAATCAGCAATCTCTTAATGCTAGAATGAAACCTGACCCTGCTTTTGCTACTTCACCTATCTATGTTACCGATAAGGATTATGAATTCTCTATTGATCCTGATATAATTACTTTGGTTGAATCTAATCCTTTTCATGGCTATGAATCTGAAACTGTTGTGGCACATCTTACTAAACTAAATGATATAGCCACCCTGTTCACTAATGATGAGAGATCTCGCTACTTCTATATCCTTAAAATATTTCCGTTCTCATTAAAGGGTGATGCTAAGATATGGTTTAATTCTCTTGATCCTGGTTGTGTGCGTAATCCCCATGATATGATTTACTACTTCTCTGCTAAATATTTCCCTGCTCATAAGAAACAAGCTGCTTTAAGGGATATATACAATTTTGTGCAAATTGAAGAAGAGAGTCTCCCACAAGCTTGGGGGAGGCTTCTGAAGTTACTTAATGCTTTGCCTGATCATCCTCCTAAGAAAAATTAAATACTTGATATCTTTTATAATGGACTAACCGATGCTTCCAGAGATTACCTGGATAGTTGTGTTGGTTCTGTTTTCAGGGAAAGAACACCGGATGAAGCTGAAATTTTATTGAATAATATGTTGACAAATGAAAATAATTGGACATTTCCTGAGCCAATTCCTGAGCCAATTCCTAAGCCTATTCCTAAACCAACTTCGAAGAACAGAGGTGTTCTATTCCTCAGTCCTGAAGATATGCAAGAGGCAAAGAAATCTATGAAAGAAAAAGGTATTAAAGCTGAAGATGTTAAGAATTTACCTCCTATTGAAGAAATACATGGTCTTAATTTACCGCCTGTTGAAGAAACATATGATATTAATCCATCACCTATTGAAGAAACTCATGGTCTTGATAACCCGACACAGGTAGTAAAGGTAAATTCTCTCTATAGATTTGATGAAGGTGATATTCCTCACTATAAGTTTGCTAGACAATGCTTAGAAGAGTTTGATAATTTTATTGTCAAACAAGAAAACTTCAATGCTTATTTTGGTAGACAATTGAAATACAATTCCGATACGCTTGAACACTTGAGTAATTACATGGCTAATGTTAAAGGTGAACTTAAACTCATTACTAAACATGCTTCTATGGTTACCACTCAAGTAGAACAAGTACTTAAAGCTCAAAATGATTTGCTCAATGAATTGAATAGTAAGAATAATGATTATGTTGTTAGAGTGGCCACTAGAACTGGTAGAATGACTCAGGAACCTTTGTATCCTGAAGGCCACCCTAAGAGAATTGAGCAAGATTCTCAGAGAAATAATTTAGATGCACCTAGTTATTCTAAAAAGAAGAAAAAGAAAAATGATAGGACTTTGCATGCTTCTAGTGAACCTATTCCTGAACCACCTGAGAATCCAAATGATATTTCTATTTCTGATGCTGAAACACAATCTGGTAATGAACATGAAACTAGTGAAAATGTTAATGATGATGTTCATGATGATGCTCAACCTAGCAATGATAATGATGTAGAAATTGAACCTGTTGTTGATCTTGATAACCCACAATCAAAGAATCAATGTTATGATAAGAGAGACTTTGTTGCTAGGAAACATGGTAAAGAAAGAGAACCATGGGTTCAGAAACCCATGCCTTTTCCTCCCAAACCATCCTAGAAAAAGGATGATGAGGATTTTGAGCGCTTTGCTGAAATGATTAGACCTATCTTTTTGCGTATGCGATTAACTGATATCTCGAAATGAATCCTTATGCTAAGTATATGAAAGAAATTGTTACAAATAAAAGAAAGATACTGGAAGCTGAAATTTCCACCATGCTTGCTAATTATACTTTTAAAGGTGGAATACCAAAGAAACTTGGAGATCCAGGAGTACCTACTATACCATGCTCCATTAAAAGAAATTATGTTAAAACTGCTTTATGTGATCTTGGAGCCGGTGTTAGTGTTATGCCTCTCTCTTTGTATCGTAGACTTGATTTGAATAAGTTGATACCCACTGAAATATCTTTGCAAATGGCTGATAAATCAACGGCTATACCTGTCGGTATTTGTGAGTATGTGCCTGTTGTGGTTGCAAACGTTACTATTTTAACGGACTTTGTTATCCTTGATATTCCTGAGGATGATAGTATGTCTATTATTCTTGGAAGACCTTTTTTTAATACTGCAGGGGCTATTATTGATTGCAACAAAGGCAGTGTCACTTTTCATGTTAATGGTAATGAGTATACGGTACATTTTCCGAGGAAACAACCTCAAGTCCACAACATCAACTCTGTTGGAAAAATTCCTTCGATTATTTTTGGAGGTTTTGAATTTCCTCTACCTACTTTCAAGAAGAAATATGATATTCTTATTATTGGGGATGTGCATATCCCCGTTGAGGTAACATAGTGTTATTCGAAATTTCTCCGGTTTCATGCGATTCAGAATGAGTTTGTTAACAAGACCTGATCAACCTTGTTAGTGGATTCCTTTTGATGAGCATGAGATGGACGAAACTAGAAGGCACAACCTTCTGTACCCTCTTTCTACTTTCTGTTATTTAGTTGAAATAAAGTAAAAATAGTATTTTTTCTGTCTGTTTCCTGATTTATCTGTGCAATACAAAAATACCCCAAAAATAAAAGTTCTCCAAATGCCCTGAAAATGGAATATGATTTTTTCTGGAATATTTGAGAATATCTGGCACTGAGAACACAGCAGGAGGGGCAAGCACCTGACCACGAGGGTGGAGGGTGCGCCCTACCCCCCAGGGCGCGCCCCCTGCCTCGTGGGCCCACGGTGGCCCTCCTCCACTTATTCCTGCACCCATACACTCCTTCTTCCTCCCACAAACACCAATATCCAGCTCAAGCACGAGTTCTAGCTCATTTTGCTGCAATTTTCGATCTCCTTGCTCAAAGCACCTCTCACAAAACTGCTTGGGGGAATTGTTCCTTGGTATGTGACTCCTCCATTGGTCCAATTAGTTTTTGTTCTAGTGCTCTATTCATTGCAAATTTGTGCTGCCTAGGTGACCATGTTCTTGACCTTGCATGTCAAATTTATATGGTTCCAAGTAATTCTAATGCATGATATAGTCTCTAGGCACTTGTAGGAGTAGTTGCTATCAATTTTATTGAGCTTGGTTCACTTTTGTTTGAAGTTATTAAAAATTTCAGAATTTTTCAGAAAATAATGAAGAGATTTTGGATGGGCTCATCGAGCCGAAGCTCGAAGGAAAAGCAAAATGAAGAAGCACAGAGGCCCAAATATAATTTGCCTCGCACCGCGGAGGTTCGGCCGTGTGATTGGCCTTCCAATGATTTCTTAAGAGAAGCCGGGATTTATGATGATTTCTATTCATTGGCTGAGAATGCTGGCCTCACCGACTTCCTCCGCGACCAACGTCATCAGTATCTCTTACTCACTAATACTTTTGTGCAAAACTTCTACTATTTTCCTAAAGAAACACCTCCTTCAGTAGAGTTTCATTTATATGATGTTGTTAAGAAGATGCCACTAGATGAATTATGCAAGGTTTGCAAAATACCCTTCGAGGGTACCTTAGATGAACCACATCGAAAAGATGTGGATGGATTTATTGGCACTATTACTGTAGGGGAAACCAGGAAGGTTTCCGATGCAAGAATCACTAGCATACATTTTCCTGTTTTACGTTACTTTGCTATATTTGCTAGTCGTTGCTTGATTGGTCGCAGAAACTGTTGAAACCTTAGTGTTCCCGATATTATCATCTTGTTCCATGGTTTATATTCTGATAACACTGTTAGTATGGGCGGTATTATTGCTAAATGGTTAAGTCTGAACCTTACTAAGGGTCCCATCTTTGGAGGTATTTACGCTTCGCTCCTTGCTGCATATTATAATATACCTATTAGGCTCTATGAGAAAGAAGAAAAATTTCTGCCCACTGCTTATTTAGATTATAAGAGTATGGTAGCGCATGATTTCATTGTTAAGAACAAGGAAGGGGAGCTTAAATATAAATTGTTCTTTGATAAACATCACCCTGAGACTATTACCTTGCCTGCGCCTTCCTTGTTTAATTTATCTGAAGGTCCGTATCTCGTTCCGTGGGCGGCCATTTACGCTTACCGGAACCCTACACCAGCCCCGGAGCCGGAACCACAATTTGAGCCTCCACGACAGTCTGATTACTTTTGGGATCCGGAGATGACTGCCAGCCAGTGGCAGTCAAAGTCTTCTTCATCTCATTACAACCCCGGCTACAACTATGGATATCCGCCAGGCCATCCTTGGCAATAAACCAACTTAGGTCAAAAGCCTAAGCTTGGGGGAGTATGTATTTCCCACCGACATTACATTTATGTTCACACACTCATTGCTAGATGTCGGTGCTCATACTTTTTCACTGTAATATCCATGCTAGTTTATTTTCTTTTTCCTGCTTTCTTCTTGTGTGTTTGTTAAACCTTAAGAAAAACCAAAAAATTGGTAGTAGCTTTTAGTTAGTTTACTTTTCTTGCTGTAGTAGTAATAATTAAAAAGAAAACCCAAAAAGATTTCCCGTTCTTCTTTTGCTTGTTGGGAGCTTTACTGTGTAAATAGTTTTATTTCTTTTCTTTTCTTTGGGGGTCGATAGGAGAAGACCATGATTAAATTGTTGAAGTGGCTCTTATATGCATTATTGTTGATTTAACCAAGAGCCCATATTGCCTTGTCTTCTCCTGTTTATTGAATGCTCGCAGATTCCAGCTTAGTCCAATGCACGTGCACTCTTATTATTATTCACATCGTTCGGTCGTGCATGTGAAAGGCAATTATGACGATATATGATGGTCTGACTGAGATGAGAAAAGCTGGTATGAACTCGACCTCTCTTGTTTTTGTAAATATGATGAGTTCATCGTTCCTGATTCAGCCTATTATGAATAAACATGTTTGCAATGACAATTAGAGATCATAGTTGCTTATGCCATGCTTGATTAGCTATGAGTTATAATGGTTTACCTTGCGTGCCAACATGCTATTAAAATGGTTATGATGTGGTATAGTGGGGTGGTATCCTCCTTTGAATGATTTAAGTGACTTGACTTGGCACATGTTCACACATGTAGTTGAAACAAATCAACATAGCCTTCACGATATTTATGTTCATGGTGGATTATATCCTACTCATGCTTGCATCCAATGTTTATTAATTTTAATGCATGTTCATGACTGTTGTCGCTCTCTAGTTGGTCGCTTCCCAGTCTTTTGCTAGCCTTCACTTGTACTAAGCGGGAATACTGCTTGTGCATCCAATCCCTTAAACCCCAAAGTTATTCCATATGAGTCCACTATACCTTCCTATATGCGGTATTTACCTGCCGTTCCAAGTAAATTTGTATGTGCCAAACTCTAAACCTTCAAATAAACATTCTGTTTTGTATGCTCGAATAGCTCATGTATCAACTAGGGTTGTCTGTATCTTCCATGCTAGGTGGGTTATTCTCAAGAGGAGTGGACTCCGCTCCTCACTCACGAGAAAATGGCTGGTCACCGGAATGCCCGGTCCCATGCTTTATGCAAACTTAATCAAAAATAATTGCAAACAAAACTCCCCTGGAACTGTTGCTAGTTGGAGACACTCGTTGTTTTGAGCAAGTCATGGATTGATGCTTGTTGGTGGAGGGGGAGTATAAACTTTACCATTCTGTTTGGGAACCGCCTATAATGTGTGTAGCATGGAAGATATCGCCATCTCTTGGTTGTTATGTTGACAATGAAAGTATGCTGCTCAAAATATCATTATCTCTATTTCAAAACCGAGCTCTGGCACCTCTACAAATCCCTGCTTTCCTCTACGAAGGGCCTATCTATTTACTTTTATGTTGAGTCATCACCCTCTTATTAAAAAGCACTAGCTGGAGAGCACAGCTGTCATTTGCATTCATTACTATTAATTTATATTGGGTATGACTATGATTGGATCTCTTTTACCATGAATTACAATGTCTAGTCAGTCCTTAATCTTTAAAGGTGCTCTGCATTTATGTTTTGCGGTCTCAGAAAGGGCTAGCGAGATACCATCTTGTTATATCATATTATGATTGTTTTGAGAAAGTGTTGTCATCCGAGATTTATTATTATGGCTCGCTAGTTGATTATGCCATTGATATGAGTAAACATGAGACCTAAGAGTTATTGTGAATGTGGTTTGTCATAATCTTTGCTGAAAACTTGAATGCTGGCTTTACATATTTACAACAACAAGAGCAAACAAAGTTTGTAAAAGTTTTTCTTTATCACTTTCAGTTTATCAACTGAATTGCTTGAGGACAAGCAAAGGTTTAAGCTTGGGGGAGTTGATACGTCTCCATCGTATCTACTTTTCCAAACACTTTTGCCCTTGTTTTGGACTCTAACTTGCATGATTTGAATGGAACTAACCCGGACTGACACTGTTTTCAGCAGAATTGCCATGGTGTTATTTATGTGCAGAAACAAAAGTTCTCAGAATGACCTGAAACTTCACAGAACGTCTATTTGGAAATAATAAAAAAATCCTTGCAAAAGATGAAGACGAGGGGGCCCACACCCTAGCCACGAGGGTGGGGGGCACGCCCCCCTACCTCGTGGGCCCCTTGGAGCTCCTGCAACCTCAACTCCAACTCTATATATTTGCTTTCGGGGAGAAAAAAATCAAAGAGAAGAATTCATCGCGTTTTACGATACGGAGCCGCCGCGAAGCCCTAAAACCCCTCGGGAGGGTGATCTGGAGTCCATTCAGGGCTCCGGAGAGGGGGATTCGTCGCCGTCGTCATCATCAACCATCCTCCATCACCAATTTCATGATGCTCACCACCGTGCGTGAGTAATTCCATCGTAGGCTTGCTGGACGGTGATGGGTTGGATGAGATCTATCATGTAATCGAGTTAGTTTTGTTAGGGTTTGATGCCTAGTATCCACTATGTTCTGAGATTGATGTTGCTATGACTTTGCTATGCTTAATGCTTGTCACTAGGGCCCGAGTGCCATGATTTCAGATCTGAACCTATTATGTTTTCATGAATATATGTGTGTTCTTGATCCTATCTTGCAAGTCTATAGTCACCTACTATGTGTTATGATCCGGCAACCCCGAAGTGACAATAATCGGGACCACTCGCGGTGATGACCGTAGTTTGAGGAGTTCATGTATTCACTATGTACTAATGCTTTGTTCCGGTACTCTATTAAAAGGAGGCCTTAATATCCCTTAGTTTCAATTAGGACCCCGCTGCCACGGGAGGGTAGGACAAAAGATGTCATGCAAGTTCTTTTCCATAAGCACGTATGACTATATTCGGAATACATGCCTACATTACATTGATGAATTGGAGCTAGTTCTGTGTCACCCTATGTTATGACTGTTACATGATGAACCGCATCCAGCATAATTCTCCATCACCGCTACTATCATATTACTTTGCTACTAAACTCTTTGCTGCAGATATTAAGTTATCCAGGTGTGGTTGAATTGACAACTCAGCTGCTAATACTTGAGAATATTCTTTGGCTCCCCTTGTGTCGAATCAATAAATTTGGGTTGAATACTCTACCCTCGAAAACTGTTGCGATCCCCTATACTTGTGGTTTATCAAAGGACATCACCAAGCTTCGGGAGGCCGGGAACCTGGCGAAAGAAATCTCCCACCGGCTTCAGGCCAAGGGGCAAATCGTCCCCACCCCAGAGCCCAATGAGAGGGTGGTATTCATCCCCCATTTCGTCCGCGGGTTAGGGTTCCTCTCCACCCTTTCGTCCGCGGAATCATGTTCTATTACGGGCTAGATTTCCATGATCTAGCCCCAAACTCCTTCCTCAACATCTCGGCATTCATTGTCGTGTGCGAGGCCTTCCTCTGCATCCCACCCCACTTCGGTCTGTGGCTTAAGATCTTCAACGTGAAGCCGAAGGTGGTGGACGACCAACACGCAGAGTGCGGAGGTGCCATGGTGAGCAAGATGCCCAATGTCACATGGCCCAAAGGTACTCTTGTGGAGACCGTCAAAGAGTGGCAGAAACTATGGTTGTATATCATAGAGCCCCGCGACGCCACCTGGGCCGCGGCTCCCGAATTCAAGTCCGGAGCTCCGATGCGGCTCACCTCCTGGCTAGAGAAGGGACTGAATTTGTCTTCATCGGACGAGCTGATAGCGCTGCAGACGCGCATCCAGAGCATGGTGGACAAGAACATTAAACTCGTCAATGTGATCCAGGTGATGCTAATTCGCCGGATCCTTCCATGCCAGAGCCGAACATGCCATTTATGGGAGTTCAATCCGGCCAAGCACCAGACCCTGCAAGAGTTCTTTGAAACCACGCATGAGGATATCTGGAAGTTACTCTTCAAGGGCACCGTGACGCCGCCGAAGACAACCGAGGATCGCGGGCACGCCCTGGCCCGTCCTGCCAATGCGGTAAGTATTTCACGTTTCAAGGCGCACACTTTACCTGCTTGGCCGAGGAAGATATCTAAACCTCACTATTTATTTTTTCAGGTGTGGACAGAGAAAGCGGAGCGGATTAACTATCCGGTTACGCTGCCGGAGGAATCAGCCATCCCGCTTCTGACGAAGATGCTGGTCCCAGCGCCTTTCCAGGCGCCGGAGAAGAAGGCCAAGAAGAAGGCCAAGGGGGCCCGAAGTGGCCTCTGCCGCAAGGGAGCTTCAGACGTGTCGTCCGAAGACAACGAGACTCACTCCTCTGCCGCCGAAGACGGCAACGAGGAGGAGGAAGAAAGCAACTTTCCCCCTGAGGGGGGAAGGAAGAAGAGGGCGTCCTCCACTAGTCTGGAGGCAGGAGCGCCCAAGAGGGGGAAGGGTTCCCTCGCGGATAACTCCGCGTCGGATGTTGACAGCAGCCCGGAGCCGCGCCCCCGAAATAAGCCCCTGGCCGCATCGTAAGTACTAAAAACCCTGATGTGTCCATATATCCGGCCTTTCTATTTCACAGTTTTAACATGCTAAATTATGCAATTGTAGTCCGGCCCGCAACAGCTCCCTGCGGTCCTCATCGGGGGATTCGCTGGATTCCAAGGCGATGGCCAGCGAGTCACCACCGACGGCTCACTCTCCCAAGGCCAAGGGCGACGCCGAGGTGCCGTCTCGAAGGACCTTCCCCGGCCAGGGAGAGGTTAGGGCGGCGCCAGAGGATGACCCTTCGGCCGCCGGACACCTGGGGGAGAAAGCCCCCATGGAGACTGGCGATGGGGGCCATATCCAATTCGGCCCCCAGCCGGATACCATCCCGAAGACCTACATGGCCCCGGAATCGAGCGAGCAGCCTCCTTCAAAGGATGGAGGTGTGCCTATTCCACCGGTGACCTCTGTCCAACCAGAGGCACCGGATAATCCGCTGGAAGCACTACGAGGCGCTTCCATTGTGGAGGAACACCGTATCCTTATGGGTAAGGTGGTTGAGAGGGTTCAGTCCGTCAAGAGCGGACAGACCGAAGCCTGCACCAACCTGCTGACAGGCTTTGAGGTAAGTGATGCAAAAAAGAGAAAGTCACAGTATAGACAGTAGCCCCTGAGACACTGTCCGGTGTTCGGAAAGAAAGACCGGACAGAGGATCAAGTAATTTTCGCAGGAAACTAACTAAGTATGTCTTTCGTGAATAAGCACGCGTCGTTGCTGGATACAACCTCTCACGCTGCTGAGGTCTCCGGACTAAGGCAGTGTCTGGAGCGGGCCGAAGAAGAACTCGGCCTTGTGAAAAGGCAGTTGGAGGACAAGCAAGGTATGTGGTAACTTGCTGTATATTCGGAAAGAATGAATGATATGTATTGACCCTGGTGCTATGATATTTGTAGGAGCGGCGACCGAGGTCGAGGTCCTTGAAAAGGCGCTGGCCGAGGCCAAGGAGAAAGCTGCCAAGGAACAAGCCACCCGTGAGAAGCACGAGGCCAGGCTTGATGAGATCCAGCAAGAGCTCCAGGATGCCATGAAGAAATGTAAGACCTTGGAGCGCGATGTTTCGGCTCAAGACACCGAACTCTCCAAGGCTCGCCGAAGCGCGAAAGAGGCCCAGGTTGAAGCCCAGGGCACCCTCCAGGAGATCCAGGAGGCCAAGAAAATCGTGGCGGGTAAGGCTTTTAGTATGCAAAGCAAGTATGTGAAGAAGAGGTATCTCTTACTAACCCAGATTTGGAGTTCCCCAAGAGCGTTTGTGGATCTTCCGCGAAGTGTTTCTGATACTGCGAAATTCTTCCAAGCCGAAGAAGGGAGTGACGGTTTCCTGGACTAGGGGGTACTCACCACGTCGTCTCCCGACCAGGTGGATCGGGCCGAGGACCCCCGTGGCGGTTCTATCATGGGCCACTTCGGACAGCCCATGCCGCATACAAGGAGTATTCCACAAGACTTGGTGATCAAGACAAGGACTCCTCTCCACCAACGTATTCGGCTAGGACTCTTGTTATCCTAGGCCTCTCGTGCATTATATAAGCCAAGGCCAGGCTAGTCGATAGATTATGACATTATTCATCATACCCTCAGGTTTTAGACCACAACATATGATCTTGTGGTAGATCAACTCTTGTAATACTCATATTCATCAAGATCAATCAAGCAGGAAGTAGGGTATTACCTCCATAGAGAGGGCTCGAACCTGGGTAAACATCGTGTCCCCTGTCTCCTGTTACCATCGACCTTAGACGCACAGTTGGGGACCCCCTACCCAAGATCTGCCGGTTTTGACACCCGCAATGGTGCTTTCATTGAGAGTTCCGCTGTGTGATCAACAAAGGGTCAATGGCTCGTCTGTAGATCGACTGCGACGTCGGCATCTTCATCGCCGGCTCGACTGGTCACCTTGGCTTGACCGAGGACTGTGCCCTGCCTCCGATCATCATATTTGGATGCGGGCCTCCATCAACATCAACTCTGATCCCTATCATGATCATGGAGAAATCATCCTTGGAGTTCGGGGGCTCAACGTCAACATTCCCCTCGGGTGACCGCACTGTTTTTCCGAACAGCGAACTTGTATCCGCTGCCACCACCTCCTCGGGCATCGTTTTGACGATTCCTTTGGTGGAATTGTGAGGATTTAAGTCTACAACAACCATGCAAAATTTCGTAAAGTTCCGATGGAGGAATCTCCGGCAATCTACGATATACCGGAGCCATGTCAAATCTGGACGGGAGTCTGGACGAGTTTAGGGTGTGGTCTCTAGCACCTCGCTCGGACGTCCTTTGGAAGATCCAACCGTTGATCGGCTGCGGAATTCATATATCTACCACCCCTCAAAATTTCAGCTCGATCCGACCGTCCAAACTCCGGGAACCTTCCGATTAGTGCATCACTTTTCAGATCTGTTTTCTGCGCGAATACGGATCGGACCAGAATTCATGTTTCTTTATGAACATGATATTGGACAACCTTCTTAAAGGAATTTTCTTCTATGGTATTGTGTGTTGTGCTTAACACGTGCCCATAAAATTTTAAGCCTTCTCTGAGGCACTCTTCACCATCGCGCTGGTGTCAAACTAGTCCGGTAACATCGCTCCACGTCTGCCGACCTGCGCTAGACAGATCGTCGCTTCATCGGGCCGAGCCTAACTTTATCGGATCATCAGCTCGGCAAGCCGAACAAGAGTTCGGCATCGCGAAGGATTAATCATCACCAACACCATCACCCCACGGATTGCACGGGTCAGGCACGCCGACATAACCGCTCGGTCACTTCATCAATCCGGCATTGACCGCGTCACAAGTTATGACCAGCGTCGGCATGGCGGGCCAGTTGCTTCTTCAAGCCAATGTCCATCACGCCGAACTGCTTCAACACCTCGGCTAACATGTGGCGGCTGCAACGTCTCCTTACCGACCTGCTTCGACACCTCGGCTGGACCGGGGACTTTGCTATTTCTTCATCAACATATTCCGGTGACTTCGGCGTTACCAGCCGACCAGCTTCGTCATGTTACTGGACCA
The DNA here is from genome assembly GCF_018294505.1 of Triticum aestivum. Classification (NCBI taxonomy): domain Eukaryota; kingdom Viridiplantae; phylum Streptophyta; class Magnoliopsida; order Poales; family Poaceae; genus Triticum; species Triticum aestivum. The sequence continues at coordinate 78,546,044 of NC_057796.1, read as the reverse complement.
GGGGCTTTCCCTCGGCGAGCCCACCTTTGCCAGCGTCGCCATGCCGTCGCTTTATCGCCCATCAGGCAATGGGTGTGCGGATCGAGTCCCAATTTTTGGAGTAACCTTTCTTCAGATTGCTACAACAGATAAACCAGGCGCTATTAATCCTAGTATTTTTTCTTGCTTGGGTTTATTTTTTCTGAGGAATTATTACTCTGGTTTGTTTCATCATCTGTACACAGGTCTATCAAATGGTGGCCGTATTATCAACGGTCGTGTGGTGGTTCGGTCAGTTTCCGTATACAGTTCGGCGAATGCCGCATTCGTAACTCGGACCGGCCTGTGAATTCAAGCTTTGCCACGCCTTCACCGCGTCACGCCGATGCCCTGCATCGCCATTGACTTCGGCGCCAGGCCACTTCTCTTTAAATAAATTATTTTTGCAAAAAGCAATTATCCTTTTTGGACCGCACTACTTTATGTGTGTAGGTGTTCGACTTTGACTACGTCACGCGGTCACTTCGGCAAGCCGACGTCGTTGTCCCAATCGGCATAAATCGGCTCGCATGATCACCTTGTTGGTCGAATCGCCATACCGACATGTTCGGTTGCCTCGGGGACTTCGGCATCGTTGAGAGAGCTCTACCTCATCGAGTGTTCGGCACACGGGCCATATTTCTTCTATTACTCACTTTGCATAAATTATTAATTATGCAACAAGTTTTGTTTAATTTATTAGTATTCCTATTATCTCCGGCTTGCACTATTTTCTGTACACAGGTAAAGGATCCGGGTCGGGCAGTGTTGTCACCTCGGCGTTCCGACGTATCACGTCACCTCGGCTGGACCGAGGGCTTCGTCATCAGTTCACTAACCCACGCCGGGGACTTCGGCGTCACACTGCCAGCCTGCATTGGCCATGCTATGTCGCCACTTCGGAGTGCCGAGCTCTTCGCTCCGCTACCTCGGGACCGGCTTGGGGGCTGGGACCTTGTCCCGCCGTAAGCTCGGGCCGTTTATCGACACCGAGCACATTAACCAGCTAAGTCGCTTTTATGCTCAGAATTTTCAATTTTAAATTTTGTTCGATTCGACCAAAGCATTATACTTTTTTGGCAAAAAGTTGTATGTGAAAAACTTCCTTGTCAAAACTTTGTTTGTGACACACAAATTCAAATACCCCGTTTACTTGGGGGCTTCCTTTATGAAGCCTTTCCTCTTGCATATGATTATACTTGTACGGCTTCGTTCCCTGTTCGTGTATTACGCCACAATATGCATCATGTTGAATTAAGTGTTCCGCAAGCTGGATTGCCTTGCTCCCGTGTTTACCCCTACGTTCCCGATTGTTCGGCTAGGGAGTAAAGGGAGCACCTCTGTGATTATCACGATTGGGTCATCCGAGCTCGGACCTGAGACTGGGTGAAGCCGAAAGCTAGCGCTCTTATTGTTTTCAATCATGGTCGGCACACAACGGAACTCTTGATTTCAAAAAATCAATTGCACAAGTCTCATAGTAACAATGAGCAACCGAAGAAAGGTATCGGTGGGGGTACTATTTTCTTCGAAGATGCTTCTTACACTTCGTCAGTAATATAGCATAAGTTCCCTGAGCGCGCTTTGTCTGTTATAGCCTTATGGCCCGATTTCCTGGTTATCGGAAACACCGTCGATATTCTCGACAGGTGGAGTACATAACACTTTTCGGCCCTTGACCGAAGAGGGAGAAGCCGACGGTCGGTTAAGACGCGTTTAAAGTTCGGGTGAACATAGATCTGATATAAGTACTTCGGTACATACAATCGTTATACATAAAATTCTTTTACCCAAGTCACTTGGGGGCTCTTAAAATTTACATGAGCCATTTTATAATAAGTGTTTTCTTCTTAGTCGTTGAAAATTCTTTTTCTATCACTCCTTTTTTCGACGCGAGTGTGTGATCAATAGCCGGGGAGCCTAATTTCTCTCTCAAAGCCGCTAGAGTTTAGTTCGCTAAACTGGCCTAACGAGAAGTACTCCGCCTTCGGCTAGGAATTTGAAGCCGTAGGCTGACCTGCTTTAAGCCTTGAGATAGGATGTGTCATGTTAAAGCATGATAGAAGCACATTTTTTTCTAAGGCCAATTTTCGGATTGACACCAAACAATTGATCTAGTTCGGACGTCAGGTTTTTACTAAAGTTTTTTGGTCTTCCAAGCCTATGGCACTTTTAAACTATTTGTGTGTTCCAGCATAAGTCTCGCTGTGCAACGCCGGACACCTTTAGAGATTCGGCAAAAACATTGTCAGATATTGCTATATATGCGTCAGTTTCGAATTGTGACTTCGGTCAATAGTTGGGTTGCCCGGCTCCTGTGCTTTCCTCCTACGTTCCGCTTTATTTGGCGAGGTGTGCAAAGGGAGAACCACTATGATTGTGCTTCCAGCTAGCATGGTTAAAGCACCTCAGTGGAGAAAGCCGAAAACTAACTGTCATAATAAACGCAAACTGGTCAGCGATTCGATGACTGTGTTAAACTATAAGATTGATAGAGGTCATACCATGTTAAATGACGGGCCGTTCATAACATTGGCCGAAGTGTTTACGGCTTGACCTCAGCTGTCACCGAACACTAACCGGGGGCTCATAGCTAGATTCCCCAGTTTAAAGCCCCTATGACTTAGTGAAAGTTATAAACCCCTCATATCTGATTGCCTTGTTTCCGCTAACACAACCTCCTTCGGGCACCGAGACGTCAGCTAAGGGTTGTTTTGTTATTACGGAAACACCCTGTGTAGCATCTACAAGGGGGTGGAAGCCGACGATGGGCCACTTTCAACTGATAAACGGTCGCAATGGAGTCAAAATAAACATATCATCAGCGTTTGTATTTAATTATCGTTATAACGCCATAAATACGCATCAATTTGACTTAAGATTTTGGCCAAGCTGGGTTGCCTGGCTCCTGTGCTTACCCCTACGTTCCCGATTGTTCGGCTAGGCGGTAAAGGGAGCACCTCTGTGATTGTTACTACCGGGTCATCTGGGTTAGTACCTCAAACTGGGTGAAGCCGAAAGCTAGCCACCTTAAAGGATATAATTGGTCGGGAACGATGGAAGTGAAAATTTAGGTTCGCTAAAGACCACATAGTTCGGGAACTTTCCCCAAAGTAAATCCTCAATATTTTGCTCCCACATCGATCGGAGCTGAGGTTTCATGATCATGATCAGCATGACAACACAAAGAAAGGAACCGATAGCAGGACTATTTTCCTTGGAAGATGTTTCTTACATTAAAAGGTAATATAACATATCTCTCTGCATACCTTTGTTTATAAAACCGTATGACCGGATTGCCTTGTTTGTCGTAAATCTTTGCTCTTATAAAGGCTTTATAAAGAAGGACAAACACTCCCCGGCTGCTGGCCGAGGAGGTTGAAGCCGATGGTCGGTCAACAAAGTTTTGTACAATGCGGATCCGAGCGTTAATGATGTAAAATACTTGGATACATAGGATCATAAAATGCGAGTAATTGTTGCAGCCCATCTTTTAAAGACCAAGGGGCACAATCTCGCTGTGACAACCGAGCAACTTACATAAAGCTCTCCTAAATCCCAAGTGGCATCGATTTCCTATCTATTAAGCCTCTTGGGGCCAACCTTGGCGAGCCCAGCTTTCGCTGGCTCTAGCTCATTTAAGAGATCTTTATTCTCTTTTTGAGAAGTTTGTGTTAAACACAACAATTTTTTCTCTGTCAAACGGATATCGATCCTTAATTTGGCCACCCGTGCCCACATTAAGGCTCGGGGGCTACTGGGCTTTGCGCTCATTATTTACTAATATTAAAGGGGCACATCAATCCCCTGATCTGGTGTTGCCACCTGACCAGTGTCTCGGGGGCTACTGCATTGGCAATCTAGTGCAGAAAATTTAAGTGCAATATAGTTTTCGAGGAGATTATGATCCTCAGGTTGGTCGGCCGCACCCAACCTGAGTCTCGAGGACTTTGCACACCGCTTTTTTTATCCTGAAGTATTCTGCCGAGCTAGGAGTTGATCCTTAGGCCGGTTTTGCGAATCAACCTGAGTCTCAGGGGCTACTGGGATCAGCGGTCTTATGTCATCCTTTAGGTGCATCTTGGGTTTTAGACCGATACACACCTTGAGGGCTACTGGCTATATATCTCGGCAGAGAATAAATTGCACCAATAAAAAATATTGACAAAAAATCGGCCCGCAGTCGGGGTGGTGCACCACCTCGGAAGTAGTCTGGCATAAAGCTCGGGCACCAGTGGCTGGCTGCATAGAGGGAATTTCCGACATTAAACTCGGCTAAACTCCTTCAACTTTTTTGAACCAAGGTGATCAATGACACCTCGGATATAGTCCAGCATTGGAGCTCGGATACAGTCCGGCGTTGGAGCTTGGAAGCGGTCCGGCGTTGGTGCTCGGCTGTGAAAGATACCTCGGATACAGTCCGGCGTTGGAGCTTGGACGCAAGAGGATACTACTGCAGGGAACAACTTCAAACCCGAGTTGTGGCATAAAAATAACAAGGCATTGATAAAGGCCGGAAGCTTAAAGGGGCTCCTCGGATACCCGACGTGTAAACTCTTCGGATTTACTTCGGTGATCCTCAAGATCGAAGATGAGAAGATTTGTTGAACCAGTTTTCAAGACCGACGACCGAAGATGAAGAATAGTTCGGAAGAATCGAGGAGCATTCCTAACTTGAAGACCGATTCAGGGGGCTACTGACGGTGTCCTGGACTAGGGGGTACTCACCACGTCGTCTCCCGACCAGGTGGATCGGGCCGAGGACCCCCGTGGCAGTTCTATCATGGGCCACTTCGGATAGCCCATGCCGCATACAAGGAGTATTCCACAAGACTTGGTGATCAAGACAAGGACTCCTCTCCACCAACGGATTCGGCTAGGACTCTTGTTATCCCAGGCCTCTGGTGCATTATATAAGCCAAGGCCAGGCTAGTCGATAGATTATGACATTATTCATCATACCCTCAGGTTTTAGACCACAACATATGGTCTCGTGGTAGATCAACTCTTGTAATACTCATATTCATCAAGATCAATGAAGCAGGAAGTAGGGTATTACCTCCATAGAGAGGGCCCGAACCTGGGTAAACATCGTGTCCCCTGTCTCCTGTTACCATCAACCTTAGACGCACAGTTCGGGACCCCCTACCTGAGATCTGCAGGTTTTGACACCGACAGGGAGCTCGACGGAGAAGCTGTTCTGGTCGCAATACCTTGCGCCAGAACATCCGGTGCCCTTTAGCGATCAGCTAGAACAGCTGGTCGAACTGCATAGGGTGGCCGAACTAGCCATGACGGACTTACTAATCTGGCTGTGGCTAGCCGAAGCCATACCCGGCAGTTACTTTGGTCTCGTGAAGCGGCTAGTCGATGCCTACCCTCGGCTTGATGCCATCAAGCGGTCGGTCTGCATCGAAGGTGCGCGGATAGCCTTCGCCTGTGTCAAGATGCAGTGGCCGAAGATGAATGCCGTCACGGTCGCGACCGAGGGACCGCCTGTGGGCAAGGAGCACCGCACTCCCGAGCGATATTTTAGCATGTCCTGGAGGAATCCCGCATTGTGGCGGAGAAATGTACGAAAGATGTAATCTTTGTGTGAATACATTCGTATTGTCTCGCTCTGTATTATGAAACAAGTTCGGTTATGTAATATAATGCATGTTTAATATTTTACCTCCTGTGTGGCCGTTCTTATGAAATTTTGAGATTTGGCCAGTCGTCGGCTTCAGCCCCCTCATAGGTAGTACGGGGGTGTTCGGGATGGAATCTAAACACCCTAGATCCAATTGTTTGGTCCTTGAAGGAGGTGTTTAGCGCAATGAACCAGGCAATCAGACTATTTGGCTTTATCACCCTCACTTAGCCATAGGAGTTTGACAATGAAAAATTTAGGCGCAACCCCTAGTATCTGAACTAGGGTACTGTAAACACTTGATCGGGTGAGAGCCGATCCATCGCATAATGCAGAAAAAATCGCTAAAGATTTGAGACCTCCGAAGAGCTGACTGGCTCTCGTCGTATCATGACAGTCAGTTTTCGGCTTCATCTACTGAGGTGCTCATCCGGATAAAGCAGGACACAATTGCAGTAGTTCTCCCTTTACTACCCTAGCCGATATAGCGGAACGTAAGGTAGTAAGCACAGGACCCGAGCAACCCAACTATTGACCAAAGACATGATTCGGAGCTGATGCATACAATGCTAAATTCGGGGTGCCGAACTATATTGTAAAAAGTGTTCGGACTTTGTTGCCGTATTATGGGTCGCAATGAATCCCCTGGCAGATTAAAGCGTACCAAAGTGTACAGGTGCAACTTGAGAAGATTATCAAAAAGGAAAAAAGGTACTAGGCTAGTGCCACAAAAGTTAGGCCGCAAACTGTTTCCATTATAGTTTGATTAATGTGTCAACGCGTATTTGTACAAGTGGTGCAATGAGCAAGCGGGCTATTTAACATGCCACAACCAAGGGAGAGCTGCGTGCGGGTCCTGAAAACAGGTAGAGTGGTCATTAAAGAGACCATATAGAAATTCCCTTGTACGCCAGTGCTTCTTGCCATCTTGGTGTATCCATCCTGCCGAGAGGACCGATGATCAGGTCGTCAGAAGAAACCTGCGGAAAGAGAGTCCTAAAAAGGATAAAAAAGAAAAATTGAAAGTATGTCTGTCCAGGAGCGGTCAAGCCATATTATGGATCACAAGCTAGTTATGCCTCCGTCTATGCCCATGGTATTTTGAGTGCGTAGTTATGTACGCACGGTACAAATGCCGCCACTTTGTTGGGACTGGGACGGAGGCCAAATTGCTAGTCCCAGTCCTCAAGCAGAACCTTAATTCGTCGGCCTTCTCAAGCAGAACCTTAATTCGTCGGCCGCTCTGTACTTTTGCTTCTAACGCAGCGGTGTGCTCCTCGGTACGGAGGGAGCGTTCCATGTTTCCATTGACTGTTATGACGCCGCGTGGACCGGGCATCTTGAGTTTAAGATAAGCGTAGTGTGGCACCGCATTGAAGCGTGCAAATGCCGTTCGTCCGAGAAGTGCATGATAGGCGCTGCGAAATGGGACGATATCGAAGATCAGGTCTTCACTTCGGAAGTTGTCCGGGGATCCGAAGACAACCTCCAGGGTGATTGAGCCCGTACAACGGGCCTCTACACCTGGTATGACTCCTTTAAAGGTAGTCTTTGTGGGCTTAATTCTTGAGGGATTAATGCCCATTTTGCGCGTTGTATCCTGATAGAGCAGGTTCAGGCTTCTACCACCGTCCATGAGGACCCGTGTGAGGTGGAATCCATCAATGATTGGGCCGAGGACCAGTGCAGCTGAACCGCCATGACAGATACTGGTCAGATGGTCCCTGCGATCAAAAGTGATTGGACATGAAGACCATGGGTTGAACTTTGGGGCGACTGGCTCCATCACATAGACGTCCCTGAGTGCGCACTTGCGTTCCCTCTTGGGGATGTGGGTAGTGTATATCATGTTCACCATTTTAACTTGGGGGGAAACTTCTTCTGTCCCCCTATGTTCGGTGGCCGGGGCTCCTCGTCATCGTCCTCGCTTTGCAACCCCTTCTCCTTGTTCTCGGCATTTAACTTGCCGGCCTGTTTAAAAACCCAACAGTCTCTGTTGGTGTGATTGACTGGTTTGTCAGGCGTGCCGTGTATCTGGCATGGGCGATCGAGTATGCGGTCCAAGCTGGATGGGCCCAAATTTGTTTCTGTTGAACGGCTTCTTCCGCAGGCCGGGCTCGGAGCCGCTGAATCCGGCGTTGACCGCCGTGTCATTGGTATTATCACCGTTGTTTCGACGCTTGTGTCTGTTGCATTGGGGCTTGCCGTTGCTATTTTTGGCTTCCACAGTGCCAGGTTCGTTTGCATTGTTATTGCTATGGGCTAGCCAACTGTCTTAGCCCGCACAAAAGTGGGTCATAAGTGCCGTAAGGGCTGCCATAGACTTCGGCTTCTCTTGGCCGAGGTGTCGGGCGAGCCATTTGTCCCGGATGCTCTGTTTAAAGGCCGCCAAGGCCTCGACATCCGGACAGTTGACGATCTAGTTCTTTTTAGTTAAAAACCTAGTCCAGAGTTTCCTGGCCGAATCTCCGGGCTGTTGAATTATGTGACTTAAGTCATCAGCATCCGGAGGTCGGACATATGTACCTTGGAAGTTGTCAAGGAAGGCCTCTTCCAAGTCCTCCCAGCTGCCGATGGAATTTTCAGGCAGACTGTTCAACCAGTGCCGGGCTGGTCCTTTGAGTTTTAGTGGGAGGTATTTGATGGTATGGAGATCATCGCCACGGGCCATATGAATGTGGAGAAGAAAATCCTCGATCCATACCGCGGGGTCTGTTGTCCCATCGTATGATTTGATGTTTATGAGTTTAAACCCTTCTAGGAATTCGTGCTCCATTACCTCGTTAGTGAAGCAAAGGGGGTGTGCGGCGCCTCTATATCGGGCCACGTTGCGACGTAGCTCGGATGGAGTCCGTCTGCAGTTCTCAACCCGGGCGTGAGTATGATTATTGCGTCCGGCTAGATAGCCGTTATCGCGTGTCGGGGCACGTCCCCGTGATCCATAGATCGATCTGTTCTGACCTGCTCTACTGTCCAAGTCCTGCTGTAGGTCATATGTGTGTCCCCGAGCTGTTTTATCTCTGCCTTTACGGTGAGGTGGGGCAGGATGGTGTTCGGCTTGAGTTGCCGCTTTATCCCGACCACGTGGTGGTCGGTCAGCCGCATTGCGCGATGATGGTATGAGCTCCAACGCCTCATCATTGAACTGAGGTAGCAATTTGCACTTCGGGTAACTTTTGGCTGGGCGCTTGAGGCCATATTCCTCGGTTGCCAGGACATCAGTCCATCTATCATTGAGCAGATCTTGATCAGCTTGAAGTTGTTGCTGCTTCTTTTTCAGGATCCTTGCAGTGGCTATTAGCCGGCGCTTGAAGCGCTCCTGCTCGAGAGGTTCCTCCGGCACAATAAAATCCTTGGTGCCGAGGCTTACCTCATCCTCGGAGAGCGGAAGATAATTACTGTCCTCCGAGTCTTCATGTGTGGCCTGTTCATCCGGGCTAACTTGCCCGTCTTCCCGTTTGTCTTGTTCGGAAGTTGCCTCAATGGGGTCTTCATTGTCTTCGGCACCGTCCGGAGTGTTATCTTCTCCTGTGCCGGTGTTGCTGTCTTTGCTGCGGCGTGATTTAGGGCGGCGCCGCTGACGCCGGCGCTTTGGTTGTATCTCAGGAGGTTTATCCTCAACTGGATCTTCCTTGTCATCACCGCTGTTCTCTTTTGGTTCATCCACCATGTATACGTCATACGAGGAAGTGGCCGTCCAGTGTCCGGTAAACGGCGGGTTTTGAGCCTCTTCTTCTCCGGCATCGTCGTCCATACTGTCAATGTCTTTGGAGTCGTAATCGAGCATGTCGGTTAAGTCTTCGACAGTGGCTATTAAGTGGGCGGGGGTGGGAAGCGAAATTCTCCATCGTCAGCCTCTAGTTCGAACCGGATATAATTCGGCTGAGAGTCCCCCGCTAAGGAGAGTGTTTTTAATGAGTTCAGCACGTCGCCTAAAGGCGAGTGCCGGAAGATGTCAGCGGAGCTGAATTCGACGATCGACGCTCGATCAAGCTCGTCGTGCACGGACGCACATGCTTTGGAACCTGTAGCTGGAAACGTGTCCGAGGTTCCGGTAACACAGATCTCACTTGAGGTTGGGTCTGTTTGTGGCTCCAACGCCACTGAGTCTGCGGCCTCCATGGTGGGGTTGAGCCTCCCGTCCTCGGGTGGCATGGTCTGCTCCGGGTCTAGGGCCGGAGCAATTGCAGGTGCTATCTCCTGGGTATGGTTCGATGACAGATTTAGGTCATGTTCATCGCGGTGACAGGGAGCGACTACTGCCACGGTCTCGAATCCGTCGAAGATCAAGTCTCCGCGGATGTCCACGACATAGTTCAAACTTCCAAATGTGACCTGACGGCCAGGGGCGTAGCTATCGATCTGCTCTAGATGACCAAGTGAGTTGGCCCGCAGTGCGAAGCCGCCGAATATGAAGATCTGGCCGGGGAGGAAGGATTCTCCCTGGATAGCGTTGTTGTAGATGATTTACGCGGCCATCGAACCTCTTGACGACGACACAACGGAACTCTCAATGAAAGCACCAATGTCGGTGTCAATACCGGCGGATCTCGAGTAGGGGGTCCCGAACTGTGCGTCTAAGGTCGATGGTAACAGGAGATAGGGGACACGATGTTTACCCAGGTTTGGGCCCTCTCTATGGAGGTAATACCCTACTTCCTGCTTGATTGATCTTGATGAATATGAGTATTACAAGAGTTGATCTACCTCGAGATCATAATGGCTAAAACCCTAGAAGTCTAGCCTGTATGACTATGAGTATGATTCTTCGTCTCTACGGACTAAGCCCTCTAGTTTATATAGACACTAGAGGGGACTAGGGTTGTACAAAGTCGGTTACAGAGAAAGGAATCTTCATATCCAGACACCAAGCTTGCCTTCCACGCCAAGGAGAGTCCCATCCGGACACAGGAGATAGTCTTCGGTCTTGTATCTTTACAGCCCATCAGTCCGGCCCACGTACCATAGTCCGGACGCCCGAGGACCCCCTAATCCAGGACTTCCTCAGCGAGCAAGTGGCGAATGCGCTACCACGCTGGAGCTTGGTCAGAGAGAACGGCGGGTACCACAGATCGGGACGTGCTGCCTCAACGCCGTCGAACGGAGAAATGATGCACATCCTCCCTTTCCGTCGGCGGACGGGATGCGGCCGGATCACTGACCAACGGTGAGAGAGAGAGAGGCCGCCGCCGCCTTGTGTGAGATGGTGTGACAAGAGACAAACCCCGGCAGGCAGGCTCCGTTGTATATAGTGGAGCGGATTTTTCCATTTTCCCCACAGCAATTGTTTTATATTCTGTACTATGCGCCATTGAGGAGGAATATATAACTTTATTCAATACAAAGGCGTCAAGTCAAACTTTGTTCCGTCTAGGCGTGGTACCCGACCCTCCTTCGAGTAAACAACCGCTACACGAGCAAATTATCACGTGGGCTGCCTTTTCGTACAGAAACGAACTCCACCGTGTACCCGCGCGGGTGTGGTCGGCAATGAGACGTGAGTACGTGCGTCCTGCAAGCACCTCTTCTTTAGGTGCAGGTACGTACGTGGGTGGGTGTGAGAGAGATGGTTTGTGTGAAACCGAGGCAATGTGTCGATGATATCTCGAACAAAAAAAGTAACATATGCAATGTGTGTGAAACAGAGTCATGGATATATCATATATAGAGGGAGCGATCCACGAGAAGAGAGTGGAGGGATCATCGGCGTGAGATATCGATAGAATCAAAAATAGGGATGAAATGTGTGCCTGCGCGATCGATAAAGAGTGCCATCAAATTTGTGTTTGCCCACGTCAAAGATACAGGGCGGCTGGCCTACTGGAATTTGAGAGGGCAGAGGTGCCGTTTTTCTCTGTGGCATGGATACCTACCTACAACGTTCGACTATCGGTGGGACGGGGGAGGGGGCTGAGACCTAACTATAGAGAGGTAGATCGACTAGTATATGTGTGGAGAAGGAGAGAGACCTAGCTATGTATATAGGGAGATCGATCGGCATCCATGGATATGTGTACCAGAGGAATAAGGATGGGAGAAAGACAAAGGTAGAGTGTCGGAGGGTTGGTGGTGGAGTGGCGTCTCACAAATGGTGGGAGAGGCCTGCTAGACAAATGGAGGGTACGAGTGCAATATCAATAAGAGAGGGCGGGATGTCTGTCTGTCTATGCACGTGCGTGTGAGAGACGGGTCGGGAGGTATGCAAGGATTATGAGGGGAGACGATATGGTTGTGGTAAGCATACGTAACTACATAGGAAGATCAACTATTGCGTGTCCGAGAAAGGGAGAGATATAACTAGTGAGGTAAGTCTATCGGTGCGTGGGGAAAAGAGTTATAGTCGACCTAGCTATATGTAGGGAGATCAGTACGTATACATGCATGCATGTGTTAGAAGCAAATAAGGTCCGGAGAGACAGACAGGGGGAAAGGGGTGCGGCTAGGAGGTGGTGCAAGAGGCCTACTATGTCGAGGGGGGAGGAGTGTGCGACTATGAGATCGATGAAAAGAGGGGCGGGAGTGTGCACCTGCGTGGAACCATATTGGACATAGGGGCATGGACAGTGAGAAGAGAAGAGGGGAAGTATGTGTTTGTGGTAGGCACACTTGGCTAGAGAGGTGTATCGACCGGTGTGTGCCAGAAAAAAGGAGTCGGGGGGCCTACACATACCGCGGGTGAACGACCTAAAGAGAAATAATGAACGTGCGTGATGGAGGGGACGTTGAGGGAGGGTGAGAGGGGGGCGGGCGTGTGCATGCATGATAGAAAATTAGCGCTAGCTAGCTACAAATAGAAGAGGATCGTGAAGGTGTTAAAGATGAACATAGATCACAATTCATTATAAAAAAGTGGATACAGATACTTGAAGAAGATATCATAATGTAGAACATTGATTATAATTTGGGCTAATGTGTGGCTTTTGCAGCTCAGGGCTAAATACTTGTCATAATGTAGGGGGCGCGACACTATACTTTGTGTGATAAACACGGTGTACATATGGAACATGGTTTAGATTATGAATATATAGTTAGTACATCAAATGTACTATTATTTGGAATCAACATCAAGTGTATTCAAAAAATTGAATTCGAGTTCATATAGTACACATAGTTCATATCTATCTCTATAGTAATCATGTAGTGTGTTGTTAAGGTAATACACGAATGATGGTTGAAGTTGGCAACAATCATGACTGTAGATTCTTATTTAAGTAGAGAAACGAATTCAAATTCAGTTCGAATTGCAGTGGTAGTATAGACATGTGGAATGCACTAAAATGTTGGCATGAGTAGGTTACATGCATTATACAGCCAGCGAAAAAATTTAATTGGACATAACATGGATCCATACTCCCTCCTTCCATCTATAGAGGGCCTAATGCGTTTTTTAAGACCGCCTTTGACTATTGACAAGATTAATAGTACATGACATGCACAATGTGAAAATTATATCATTGTAAGCTCCTTTCACACACGAATATAACGGCGTGCTTTGTGTAAGTTGCATGTCATATATTATTGCTCTAATATTTGGTTGGTCAAATTTAGCCTCGAAAAACGCATTAGGCCCTATATAGATGGAAGGAGGGAGTAGCTTTGAATAGCATTTGTATAGTAAAACAGGACAAGTCTCTCTCTTTGTGTGGTGTGAATAGTTTTTTTTTTGTTTTTTTCGTTGAGGGAAGTGCGAATTGATTTGGTACGTACAAGTACAATATTACACGTTAGGCTTGTCCCTAAAATTCAACCCGCGCCTTGTTATATCCCGAAAATTCAGATATCGTGCTCCCAAAACTAGTGCCTTCACAACCCGCGCCTTGCTATCCCGAAATTACAACGCGCGCGAAAACTCCCTCCAGCTGCCAAATCCTGACAAGCAAAATCCCCCTTCTAACCCTGAGCCGAAAGGGCTGCTAGTTAAAATCGGTGGGGGTACTTTTGTAACACACCCTACATTTTGGACAAGCGCGTCCCTAAGTCATGGTTCCCCCCTCCCATCACCTCCTTTTTGCCATTTGAAATCTGGCAGCCATAACCTCTCCGCTCCAGCCATGAAACCCCACCCTCCTCCGTCCACTACCTTACCGCTGCCCAGCCGGAGCCTCTTCCCCGACGACGTCGTCCACCGCAACAGCTCGACGTCCCTCATCCGCCTCCCCGGATGAGGATCTGTCGTCCATCCCGTCGTCCTGCCGGTTCAGCCGCCCCGTCCTCCACCTCCAAGGAGCTGCTCCGACGATTGCCTCGTCTATCGCGGCTGCTCCATCCCCTCAGCACCACCTTAACCTTCTCCACTGGAACCGCAACATCCTCAACGACTCCTCGAACGAAGCCGAGGCCTACTCGGCGCCACAAAAGAGGTTGCACACACATCGCATTGCACCTTCTCCTTAGCTCGACCTCACGGCACCGACGGTGCTCCATCCCGCACCCCCATGGAGCGGCTACCTCGAAGCCGGCGCCACGGGCAACATCTCCACGGCGGCTCTCCCTAGCGCGAGGCACCTTCGGCGACGGCATCCATACCAGTCGGATCTGCTGCTGCTGCTCCAACTGTCGCTCGCGCTGCTGCTGCTGCTCTGGCTCTCGCTCGCTCGCGCTGCTGCTGCTGCTCCGGCTCTCGCTCGCTCTGCTGCTCTCCCCCTCGCTCGTGCTGCTGCTCTGCTCCGATTTAGCTACACTTTAGTCGACTGAATCGACTTTTGGGTCACTCGATTTTCAGGGGGTGGTGGGTCTCGCCGGAGTTAAGGAAGAACCACCCGCAGTGGGGAGGGGGGCTCGCCGGAGAGGTGTAAGGGCATATTATCCCTTAGTTGTTTTGGTGATTGATGATAATGCTTTTGTGGACTAATCGTGTGCATTGAGTATTTCAGATATATCATGACTAGGCACAAGACGATTTGGTGCCCCTCGAAGACTATTGAAGACGGTGTTTCTCTACGTTTCTTTTCGGTGGATCTGAGTCGTAGGAAAGCCGTACTATTAAGAGGGGGTCCGCTTTGGAAAGGTTTGGGTGGAATCATCATGTACATGTCTACTCCATTTGCAGCACCTTTCCTTTGGCACTTTGGAGCATCCTCCGTCTTTTCTTGTCTATGCAAAATGTCGTGTTTGTTGCTGAACTGGGGCATGCGGTAGTACTACTCCTAGGAGCGGTAGTACCGCAGGCCCTTGCGGTACTACCGGCCTCTGGCGCGGTAGTATCGCAAGTGCCCACGGTAGTACCGCTATCTTGGAGCGGTAGTACTGTGGCCTCAGGCCAGGCGCTGCTGCTTTTGCGGTAGTAGGGGCGGATGTAATTTTTTACATCCGCGAACTACGCGGTAGTACCGCGCCAGGGGCGCGGTAGTACCGTGCGCTTTGGCCAGGCTCAGCAGCATGCGCGGCAGTAGGGGCGGATGTAATTTTTTACATCCGTGCCCCGCGCGGTAGTACCGCTCCTAGCTTACGGTACTACCGTGTCGGATTTTTGCATAGATCCCAACTCAGCGGAAGTTGCCACAGATGTATTTTTATACGTCCGTGCCTTCCCAAATCTAGTCTATCCCTGCCTTGCAGTAGTACCGCAAGGGGGAGTGGTAGTACCGCGCCAACGGTTCTACTGCCCTCTACCTCATCGCTTAAGGGCTAGTTTAGATACTGCTACCTGGGCGGTACTACCGCGGTGCCTTGTGGTAGTACCATGTGCCCTTGCGGTAGTATTGTGTCCTCGGCGTGGTAGTACCGTGCTTCACAGGCTGAGTTGGTGGATAACGGTTAGATTTGTTCTTCCACTATATAAGGGGTATCTTCTTCTCGGAGTTGACCACCTCTTCCATCCCCAAGCTCCATTTTTGCTCCAAGCTCCATTTTCGCCCGATCTCTCTCCCTAACCAATCGAACTTGTTGATTCTTTAGGGATTGGTTGAAAAGGCCTAGATCTACACTTCCACCAAGAGAAATTTGATTCCTCCCACTAATCCCTTGCGGATCTTGTTACTCTTGGGTGTTTGAGCACCCTAGACGGTTGAGGTCACCGCGGAGCCATATTCCATTGTGGTGAACCTTCGTGGTGTCGTTGGGAGCCTCCAATTAAGTGGTGGAGATTGCTCCAACCTTGTTTGTAAAGGTCCGGCCGCCGCCTCCAAGGGCACCAATAGTGGAATCACGGCATCTCGCATTGTGTGAGGGCGTGAGGAGAATACGGTGGCCCTAGTGGCTTCTTGGGGAGCATTGTGCCTCCACACTGCTCCAACGAAGACGTACTTCCCCTCAAAAGGAAGGAACTTCGGTAACACATCCTCGTCTTCACCGGCTCCACTCTTGGTTATCTCGTGCCTTTACTTGTGCAAGCTTATTTGTGTTATATCCCTTGCTTGCTTGTGTGCTTGTTGTTGTTGCATCATATAGGTTGTCATCTAGTTGCATGTCTAGACAACCTACTTTGATGCAAAGTTTAAATTGGTAATGAAAAGCTAAAAATTGTTAGTTGCCTATTAACCACCCTCTAGTCAACTATATTGATCCTTTCAATTGGTATCAGAGCCTCGTCTCTTTATTAAGGACTTTGCCATCCGAAGAGTATGGTTGACACCGTAGACGGTGGAGAGGAGCACTCCGGTGTGAATATAATCTCGTCTACGGCCGATGGGGGAACCGCGGTCTCTTGTGAGGAATTCAATGTGGCTTTGGACACATTGAAAACCTCCATGACGACCGAGGTTTAAAGCATGTTTAACAAATTCTTAGAAAGGCTTAAACTATCCACCGCACAGATGAAAGTGGGTGATCCCACTAACAAGGTGACGGATGCTAACTCCGACAAGGGGGAAGCTACTAGTGAAAAGGCTCCTTCTTCTAGTGGTAAAAATGGCAACGACATCTTTGCCCATGTGGAACCTCCACTTACTTATGGTGGACCGATTCCTTCCACTCATTTGAATCATGTCGGTCCTCCATTGTGAAAAATGAGGACTTTGATTATTGGGTTTATCGCTTTAAGCATCATCTAGACCATGTTAATACTAATCTTTGGAGAATCATTGAAGAAGGTTTTTATCCACATGACCGAAGCAACTTCACCCCTAGAGAAGCCGCGGACAATCAATTCAATGAGAATGCTCTCTTCATCATCCAAGATGCAATTCCACCCGAAGATCTTGCTCACCTCCGGCCATTCACCATGGCCAAGTATGCATGGCGCCATGTTGTGTCCCTCTACAGGGGAAGTGCAAGCATTCAACTCTCCAACTATGAAGTGGTGCAAGATGAAGCCGATGAGTTTGCAATGAAAGGAGATGAAGAACCTCGTGAGCTTTATCGGAGATTAACTACTCTCGCGGTCTCACTCCGAGATCATGGGAGCAAGGATACAGATGACAATTGGATCAAGCGCAAATTCCTCAAGGCCATGATGCCTTACCACAAGGCCATGTCCTCCGTCATTCGTCAAAGGCCGGACTTCCACACCTTGTCCTCAAGTGAAGTGTTGGATGAATTTGTGGCTATGAGCATCTTGGACAAGACCGCTGACAATCCGGTGTTACGCTCTCAAAGAGCAAAGAAGCCCAACCTTGCCTTGAAGGCCAAGGTTAGTGTGGAAGAAGAGGAAGAAGAGGAAGAAGAGGAGAGCAATCCCGAAGATACAAAGTATGCTTATCACGAACACATGGCTCTTGCTTCAAGGTAATTTTGGAGCAAGAAGAACACAAGGCCCAACTTCAACAAGAACAACTCAAGTGGCACAAAGGTCAAGCAATGAGTGAGGAATTGCTATAATTGTGGCAATGTGAGCCACTTTGTTGCGGAATGTCCTTATGAGAAGAGGGAAGACAATGGTGGCAAGCTCATCCGAAAGGACAAGGCCAAGTCTTTCCCCAACAAGAGCAACTTCATCAAGAAGACTCCTCCCAAGGGGTTGGTGGCACAAGAAGAGTACCATGAGGATGATGATGATGATGAAGACGGTGAGTCGGTTGCCATGGCCTCCGTTGCCATTGTGACAACTCCACGGGTGTCTCTCTTCGACTCACCCAATGAGAACATCACCGCCAAGTGCCTCATGGCTAAAGCCACCAACAAGGTAACTCCCAACATCAAAACTACCATCATTAATAATCCTTCTTTGACGGATTGCATTGATGAACATGAGGGGTTTAATGTGGAGGAGAATGAATTTGAGTCTTTTATGAGTAAACTCAAGGGTAAATCCAAGAAGCACTTCGTTGCTCTCTTGGAACAACTTGGTGAAGCCAATGACATGATCGAGGCTCACGAAGATACCATCTCTAAGATGGAGGGGCATAGTCGTGACTATGCCGATGAGATTTCGGATCTTTCCAATGCTCTTGAGGAAGAGCGAGGTCTTCGTTTGGCTCTTGAGGAGTCATACAACGATGACCACGCTAAATTAAAGAAAGATCTTGATCATGCTCTTGTTGTATGTCGTGTGCTAAACTCCGAGAAGGCCAAGCTTGGGGTTGATCTTGCTAGACTCAAAGAGGAGTTTGACTTACTTGACAAGGCTCACAAGGTCTTGAAGTGTGCTCATGCTAGCCTCAAAGAGTCTCATGATCAACTCCAAGTAAAGCTAACCAAGGAGAAAGCCACCTTTCCTCATATGGTCTTAATTGATAATGCAAATGCTACTAACCCATGTTGTGAGCATGTGCATCTTGTTGAGGAGAATGCAAAGTTGAAGAAGCAACTTGAGAAAGGCTTTGTGCCGTGCATACAAGGTGAAAAGAACCTCAATGACCTTTTGAGGAATCAAAAGGAAGTTGTGGCCAAGGAAGGAATTGGGTTCACACCTAAGTCCAAGAACAAGAAGAAGGATGGCAAGGCCAAACGACCTCCCCCTCTCAAGCAAACTTTTGTGAAGGAGGGAGAGGGTGCTTCTAAGAGAAGAAGAAGAACAATGTGAAGGGTAGTGATGCCAAGAAGGGCAATGCTACCCCTCCAACAAAGCCGGCGACTTTAACCCTTCTTATGTGTTATGCCGTGCTAGTGATGGACATGTTTATGCCAAATTTGTTGGTTCTTCTTATGAGTACATTGAATGGTCTATTTGGGTTCCTAAGACCCTTGTTACTAACATCAAAGGACCCATTACAAAATGGGTACCTAAAACCAAGCATTGATCTCTTGTAGGTGTTTGCTTCCGGTGGAGGATCATGGTTGCTCGATAGTGGAGCCACTAATCATATGATCGGAAGCAAGGACTTGGTGGTGGACGTTCACAAGATTCCATCTATGCCCACCAATGTCTAGTGGGGTGATGCCTCGTCCTCTAAGGTATTGGGACTTGGCAAGGTTGTCATTTCTCATGATCTCACGATCGAGAAGGTCATGCTTGTTGAGTCCCTTGCATACAATTTACTTTCCGTTCGTCAACTTACTCTCATGGGCTTTGCCACTTTCTTTGATGTTGATACCGTGGCCCTCTTGTGGAGCAAGATTCTTAAAGTAGCCTTTGTTGGGCATGTCGAGAACAGTCTCTATGTGATTAACTTTTCGGAGCGACCCACTAAGACCGCGACATGCCTAATGGCTAAAGTTGACGTGGGATGGCTTTGGCATCGCCGTTTAGCCCATGTCAATATGAGATCTTTGCAAAGTCTTCTCAAGGGGGACCATGTCCGTGGACTAACAAATGTTAGTTTTGCTAAAGATCGTGCTTGCAGTGCTTGTATCGAAGGAAAGCTACATGAAAAGGCTCACCCTCCCACGACTATCATTTACTCGAAGAGGCCTTTGGAGCTCCTTCACTTGGATCTCTTTGGGCCTCCATCCTTTGATAGCCTTGGGGGTAGAAAGTATTGCTTGGTGATTGTGGATGATTATTCAAGATACACTTGGGTATATTTCTTCAAGAGGAAGAGCGAGACCCAACAAACCGTCATTGACTTTGCAAATGAAGCCCAACGTCAACACAATGCAAAGATCTTGACAATAAGAAGTGACAACGGCACCGAGTTCAAGAACTACACCTTGGATGAGTTTCTTAGTGATGAGGGGATCAAGCATCAATATTCCGCACCATACACCCCTCAACAAAATGGTGTAGCGGAGAGGAAGAACCGGACGTTGATGGATGCGGCAAGGACCATGATGGCGGAGTTCAAGTCTCCATACAACTTTTGGGCCGAAGCCATCAACACCGCGTGTCATGCATCAAATCGGCTCTATCTCCGCAAAGGCTTGAACAAGACTCCATATGAGATACTCACCGGTAACAAGCCCAACCTCAAGTACTTTCGGGTGTTCGGGTGTAAGTGTTTCATTCTCAAGAAAGGTGTTCGTTTGTCTAAATTTGAGGCTAGAGCTCAAGAGGGCATATTTGTTGGTTATGCTACAAACTCTCATGCTTACCGTGTCCTCAATAAGTCCACGGGACTTATTGAGGAGACGTGTAACGTGGAGTTTGATGAGAATAACGGCTCCCAAGTGGAGCAAAGTGGCACTTGTGATGTAGGTGATGAAATTCCTCCCCAAGCCATAAGAAGAATGGGAGTTGGTTTTATCCTACCCATTGAGGAACCCCTTGTGGCCGAAGGAGAAGGACAATGCTCCACTCAAGTGGAGCCATCACCAACCCAAGGCCCACACGCTTCCGAAGAACAAAGTGAAGGCCCTCAACATCATGAACAAGACCAAGGGCAAGATCAATCTCAAGACGGTGTTGAATCACCAAGTGATGCCCAAGGTCAAGTTCTCTCCTCCGAGCAAGTTCAAGATCAAGAGCAAGCTCAAGATCAAGAACAAGCTCAAGACGGCGCTCAAGATGATCAAGTGACCGCTCCTCAACTCACCCCGAGGAGGAATTGGAGCGTCGTGCCGCCAAGATTGCATCCAAGCTCTCTACCAAGGGTCATCTCATGAAGAATGTGCTTGGAAGCATTCAAAAGGGGGTAAGCACTCGTAGACAATTGGCAAACTATTGTGAACATCACGCGTTTGTCTCTTGTGTTGAACCCCAAAAGGTCTATGAGGCGCTCGAAGATCCGGATTGGCTCAATGCCATGCATGAAGAACTCAACAACTTCGAGTACAACAAGGTGTGGAGATTGGTGCCAAGGCCAACGGGGAACCACAATGTCATTGGAACCAAGTGGATATTCAAGAACAAGCAAGATGCTCATGGGACCATCGTTCGCAACAAGGCAAGATTGGTAGCACAAGGCTACTCCCAAGTCGAGGGTATCGACTACGGTGAAACCTTTGCTCCCGTTGCTCGCCTTGAATCCATTCGTTTGTTGATTGCTTATGCTTCTCATCATAACTTTAAGTTGCAACAAATGGATGTGAAGAGTGCTTTTCTTAATGGTCCTATTAATGAGTTGGTGTATGTCAAACAACCCCCCGGGTTCGAGGATCCCTACTTCCCGATCATGTGTATCAACTCGATAAGGCACTCTATGGCCTTAAACAAGCCCCACGTGCGTGGTATGACCACCTTACCGAGTTGTTGCAAGATCGTGGATTTGAAGTTGGGAAAATCGACCCCACTCTTTTTACTAAGAAGGTCAAAGGGGAGTTGTTTGTGTGCCAACTATATGTTGATGATATTATCTTTGGTTCCCCTAACAAAGCTTTCAATGAGGAATTTGCCGCTCTCATGACCTCAAAGTTCAAGATGTCTTCGATGGGAGAGTTGAAGTTCTTTCTCGGGTTCGAAGTCAAGCAAAGAAGAGAAGGAACCTTCATCAACCAAGCCAAATATACTCAAGACATGCTCAAGAGATTCAAGCTAAGTGATGTCAAGCCGGCTTCCACTCCAATGCCCGTCAAATGCCAACTTGACATAGATCCCAATGGTAAAGCGGTGGATCAAAAGGTATATCGCTCCATGATTGGCTCCTTGCTTTACCTTTGTGCATCTAGACCGGATATCATGTTGAGTGTGGGAATTTGTGCACGGTTTCAAGCCGCACCTAAGGAAAGCCACTTTGTGGCGGTCAAGCGAATCTTTCGATATTTGGCTCATACCCCAAACTTTGGCTTATGGTACCCAAGAGGAGCAAACTTCAAGCTTGCAGGATATTCGGACTCGGATTGGGCGGGAGACAAAGTGGATAGGAAGTCCACTTCTGGAGGGTGCCAATTCCTTGATTTCTCTTTGGTAAGTTGGTCTTCTAAGAAGCAAAGTTGTGTGTCTCTCTCGTCCACCGAAGCGGAGTATGTGGCGGCCGGTAGTTGTTGTGCACAACTTCTTTGGATGAGGCAAACTTTAAAGGATTACGGTGTCATTTGTGACAAAGTGCCTCTTTGGTGTGACAATCAAAGTGCCATCAAGATTTCTCTCAACCCGGTTCAACACTTCAAGACGAAGCATATTGAGATTCGGTATCACTTCAACTGGGATCACATTAGGCGAGGGGAGATCGAGCTCAACTATGTCAACACTCATGATAACCTTGCAGATATTTTCACGAAGCCTTTGGATGAAGCAAGATTTCGCGAGTTAAGGCATGAGCTAAATATCATTGATTCGAGCAATGTTGCTTGAACCCTTGCACACCCCACCATACTCAACTTGTTATCTTGTTTAGGTGTAGGCATGGACATAGGGGGAGTGTTGTTCTCTCAATGAACTCTCCCTCCCCCCATTATGCATAAATTGATCAACTCTTTCACATTGGCCATTGTTGATGGTACTTGTGCTTCAAAGAAGAGTTTTGGTCATGGGCCCACGGATAATTCTTCGCGGTGCCATACCAATTGACTCAAACATAGGTGGCTCCGGCACCGCCCTCTCTTTGGAGAGGTTGTGGTGCGTGTTTAGTCCTTGTTGTCTCTTATCTCTCCTTCTTCGTGCCGAGCTTGTGTGTGTTGTCTCGTGTGTCAGCGTTTTGGTGCGTCCGTTCACTTGAAGGTTTCTTTGCAAAGGCCCTTTGGTCTTCTCTATTTAGAAACTTGCTTTTTCTTGGGCACACGGTACTACTGCGGCTTGCCACGGTACTACCGCAGGAGCTGCGCACGGTACTACCGCACCCAGCACGGCAGCAAATTTTTGCTGCCGCCTGGGGGGAGCGGTACTACCGCCCTCGGTGCAGTACTTCCGCCCAGGGCGTACTACCACGATGACACGCGGTACTACGGCGCAGTCGAGAGCGCGTGAGGGTTAAGAGCGGGCAGGGGGAGTTCCAACTCCCCCATACCCATTTACTCTTCTCCCCACGATGTCTCTCTCTCTCCTGCCCAAGAACGGCGCCGGAGACCCTAGCCGGATCTCCGTCTCTGGCCGCTCTCCTCGGATTCCGTCCGTTGGGATCGTTCCCCACCACTTCCTCTTGCCATGGAACAAGGTTTCTCCCAAAATCCCTCTCTCTTTGGTTCGTTCTTTCATTTCTAGGTTTTTGGGGAGATGCATGTTGTTCTTGAGATTTTAGGCCAAATCTTTGCAAGAGTAGGATGTAGGAGAGTAGTAATGCGTAGAGATGGTACTTGATATGTTGCCCTGTGGTAGCAACCGTAGTACCGCTTCGTTGTCACGGTTGTGCTCAGATCCAGTTGAGGATTCGGATCTGACACCGTGCGGTACTGCCGCATCTCCGATGCGGTACTACCGCTCCTCAGGAGCGGTACTACCACGCGAGGCGCGGCACTAAAATTCTACTGCCGCTCCGAGACACAGTACTACCGTACCACCCTAGCGCGGTACTACCGTGGCTAGGAGTAGCACTAAAATTTTAGTACCGCGCAGCCATGCGGTACTACCGTTGTTGTCATATCTCCCAAGTGGCAATTACCAAGTGCGAGTTCTACTTGTTTCACATGTTTTTCTGTGGTCTTTGCATTGATCCTTCTCGCTTCTCGTGCGTGTTTTTGTGTTTTGTGTCTTAGGTGGTGGCTCCGGTGCTCCTGCTCGCCGTTCCAATCCCAGCCGTGACACGGGCTCCAAGTGTCTGCGCAACCAAGACAAAGCTCCAGAGGGCTCCAATGCCCCCCAACGCAGGACCAAGACCACCGCCACCAAGAACAAGGAGCCCTCCATGGGCATGGATGAGATACCACTAGCAGAGTTTGTCACTCGAAGGAGGATCAACCCTTATGTGAATCCTCGTGCCAACTTCAGAGGAAATGATCTATTCTGGACCAAGCAGCAGAATCTCATTTATCTGGATGTGATCAAGGCCAAGCAGAACATCTATGTGGATGTGCACTGGATTGACATGAATCACATGAGTGAAGATAAGCACCGTGCCTACTTTGGTGAGGCTTTGGACCTGGTAGAGCATTTTGGCATTGAGGACATGATGTCTTTCCACCTGGACTTTGATCCCGAGATTGTGGCCAAGTTCTTTGCTTCAGTTCACATTCATACTGATGAGGAACGGAGGATGACCTGGATGACCAATGGACAACAGATGACTGCTACGTGGAAGGACTTCATGGATTTGCTCCACGTACCTGATGAGGGGCTCAACACGCCCGTTGGTGTTCGCCCTCATGCCAACTCCGAGTCAGCTAGCAAGAACAAAGCTCCAGCAGTATTATGTTGAGAAGACTCTTCCCAGTGGCAAGAAGGCGTTGGTGTTGAACCCTTTCCTTGACATTATGCACCGGATCTTCCGCAACTCTCTCTTTCCACGCATTGGGGACAAGGACAGGGTGCATGCCTATCTTGTGGACATGATGCTCATTTGTGAGGAGGCCCGTCTCACTCAGACTCAACCACTTGACGTCTCCCACATCATGTGGTGCGAGCTTTGGTTTGCAGTGTTCAACCGTAAGGTTCCAATCCATGGACCTTACCTGTTTCTCTTGATCTCGAGGACGTGGGAGAAGCTCTACCCAGAGGATGAGTTTTTGGCCCCTGACTGGATCCGTCATGACCCCATCAGACCCCGCATCAAGCCCCAGTGGGCTAATACTACTACTCGTGCTGAGGCTGAGGCTGCTAGAATGGAAGTTGATGAGGATGAGATTGAGGAGGAGGACGCGGATGAGGACAGTTTTGCTGGGTATGCTCCTCGCTCTACTGAGCCCTCATGGGATAAGAAGCTGAAGGCCAAGATGAAGGCCTTGTTCTACATGCAAGCAAAGGGGTAGTACCGGACTCACATTGTTTCCAAGGAGAGTCGCCGCCGTGACAAGAGGATCTTGAGGACGTTTGGCGAGAACATATCCAGCGGCTCCGAGAAGCACATCACTCCAGAGGCTGAACGGATGGCAAAACAGGGCTACAAGTGGACTGATTCTGAGGAGGAGCCCATCCCCGCTGCTAAGACCGACGAGGAGCATGACGAGTGATCACTCTAGCTTGAGCCACCCCTTGTGTTGTAGGTGTCCTCTCTGCCGTTTTGGTGTCTCGATGCCAAAGGGGGAGAGAGTGTAGGATTTGCGAGTCATGTGTTGTGTTTCGTCTTGTCGCCTTGCTTTCGTTCCGTTGAACTTCGTTTGCTTTGGTTTCGTTTGTGCTTGTGAGACCTTTCTACCATATGGTGTAAGACACATGCACTCTAGCGTACCTTGTTGAGCCTATGCGATCTTGTGCTATTTACATTATGCTCATATTATTATCTTGCTGAGTGTTAGCCTTATTGTTGCAAGATATGCCTTGTCTATAAAATATAGGGGGAGTGTTGATCCTAGTATGTGTGCCGTGCAGTCCAGAGAACGTATCTTGATAGCACATATCTAGGGGGAGCCCGTCTATATTTTAGAGGTGTGGGGTTTGCCCATGTTCTATGTTATCTCCCTTTGTGCAAATCCCGTATTGTCATCAATCCACCAAAAAGGGGGAGATTGTAAGGGCATATTTATCCCTTAGTTGTTTTGGTGATTGATGACAATGCTTTTGCGGACTAATCGTGTGCATTGAGTATTTCAGATATATCATGACTAGGCACAAGACGATTTGGTGCCCCTCGAAGACTATTGAAGATGGCGTTTCTCTACGTTTCTTTTTGGTGGATTTGAGTCATAGGAAAGCCGTACTATTAAGAGGGGGTCCGCTTTGGAAAGGTTTGGGTGGAATCATCACGTACACGTCTACTCCATTTGCACCACCTTTCCTTTGGCACTTTGGAGCATCCTCCGTCTTTTCTTGTCTATGCAAAATGTCGTGATTGCTGAACTTGGGCATGCGGTAGTACTGCTCCTAGGAGCGGTAGTACCGCAGGCCCTTGCGGTAGTACCGGCCTCTGGCGCGGTAGTACCGCAAGTGCCCACGGTAGTACCGCTTCCTTGGAGCAGTAGTACTGTGGTCTCAGCCCAGGCGCTGCAGCTTTTGTGGAAGTAGGGGCGGATGTAATTTTTTTACCTCCGCGCCCTACGCGGTAGTACCGCGCCTCTGGCGCGGTAGTACCGTGCGCTCTGGCCAGGCTCAGCAGCATGCGCGGCAGTAGGGGCGGATGTAATTTTTTACATCCACGCCCCGTGCGGTAGTACCGCTCCTGGCTTACAGTACACCGTGTCGGATTTTTGCATAGATCCCAACTCAGCGGAAGTTGCCACGGATGTATTTTATATGTCCGTGCCTTCCCAAAATCTGGACTATCCCTGCCTTGCGGTAGTACCGCAAGGGGAGCGGTAGTACCGCGCCAGCGGGTCTACCGCCCTCTGCCTCATCGCTTCAGGGCTAGTTTAGATACTGCTGCATCGGCGGTACTACCACAGTGCCTTGTGGCAGTACTGTGTGCCCTTGCGGTAGTACCGCGTCCCCGGTGCGGTAGTACCGTGCTTCGCAGGCTGAGTTGGTGGATAACGGTTGGATTTGTTCTTCCACTATATAAGGGGTGTCTTCTTCTCCGAGTTGACACCTCTTCCATCCCCAAGCTCCTTGTTGCTCCAAGCTCCATTTTCGCCCGATCTCTCTCCCTAGCCAATCAAACTTGTTGATTCTTTAGGGATTGGTTGAGAAGGCCCAGATCTACACTTCCACCAAGAGAAATTTGATTCCCCCCACTAATCCCTTGCGGATCTTGTTACTCTTGGGTGTTGAGCACCCTAGACGGTGAGGTCACCGCGGAGCCATATTCCATTGTGGGTGAAGCTTCGTGGTGTCGTTGGGAGCCTCCAATTAAGTTGTGGAGATTGCCCCAACCTTGTTTGTAAAGGTCCGGTTGCCGCCTCCAAGGGCACCAATAGTCAAATCACAGCATCTCGCATTGTGTGAGGGCGTGAGGAGAATACGGTGGCCCTAGTGGCTTCTTGGGGAGCATTGTGACTCCACACCGCTCCAACGGAGACGTACTTCCCCTCAAAAGGAAGGAACTTCGGTAACACATCCTCGTCTTCACCGGCTCCACTCTTGGTTATCTCGTGCCTTTACTTGTGCAAGCTTATTTGTGTTATATCCCTTGCTTGCTTGTGTGCTTGTTCTTGTTGCATCATATAGGTTGCTCACCTAGTTGCATATCTACACAACCTACTTTGATGCAAAGTTTAAATTGGTAAAAAAAGCTGAAAATTGTTACTTGCCTATTCACCCCCCTCTAGTCAACTATATCGATCCTTTCAAGAGGTACCCCACTATCTATCTTAGGGTTCTGGGAGGGGTGCTGCTCGCCGGCGGTGGGGGGGCGCGGTGGTGGGGCGGTGGCGTGGGGATCGCCGGAGAAAAAGCCTGCCGCGGGGGGGGGGGGGGGGACGGGCTAGAGGGCTGGCCGGGGCGGCGGCGGACTGACGGTGGGAAGTTGTTTCGGGGCGGCGAGGCGGCGGCGGACTGGCGGTGGGGAGTTGTTTCGGGGCGGCGAGGCGGCAGCGGACCGGCGGTGGGCAGTTGTTTCGGGGCGGCGAGGCGGCGCGGGGTTCGGGCGGTGGTGGCTGGCGGCTCAGGGGTGCAGGTTGAAGATGAACTGCAGGCCCTCCCTAAACTATCCCATGTGAAGTGCCTCTCTGCTACCATTGCATTCAGTTTCGACAGTAACATTCAGATTCCACAGTAAATTTCAGTTTCGACAGTTAAGTTCAGAGTCAACAGTTTTTACCTCATCTGTTGTAGTCAGGTGGTTTTTGGTGATGTAAATTTTACATCTATCACTTTTTGGTAATGCATTTTACATCATCTATTGGAGATGCTATTAGAATCCCACTTGAGATTAATGATGTCTGTCTTGTGCTGCTTCTGCCTTGACGTCTTACGGCTCACCGGAGCTGCTCCAAGGACGGAACGATCCATCACAACAGAGCAGTGCCCTGGACGCCGTCTATAGATTCCTCAGATCTTCCTCCACACCTCCGACAGCCACCTCTGCCTCAACTTCTTCAGCGACCAACCCAATGATGCTGAGGTCGACACAGCTATGGCAAAGAGGTTGTACACTTGTCGCATCACTTATTACTCTACATTCATGTTGATCCATTAGGGCTATTGTGGTTCAACGGAAAAACATAGCAATAGGAAATTTTCCTATGGCGCTCTACTATTCAATTATTCATGCATTTTGTTGAAAGGAATGGAGAAAAACATCCGCCTAGACCTACTTTTCAAAATCCTATGCATGAAAACAAGACCAAGTGCATTAGTGGCAGAATAACATTCTAACTGTACACGTTTTCATATGGTTTCACTTTATTTTGGCCATGTTTCTTTGCATTCCTCTGCTCCTCCTTTTCCTGTGAACCAAACACCCAAGTTGACAGAAATCCTGTGTTCACAAATGCTCTGTTTCCCATGTGCATTCCTATCATATTCCGGTGTTTTTCCTCCTATCCCTGCGTTTTTAGAATCATGCAAGCCAAATGAGCCCTTACAGAATTACTTCAGTTACAGGTAGGTGTCGAAGAAAACTTTGTGTGGTTTGTCCTACTCCTGCCGCAACGTCGTCCACCTCACCTGAGCTGCTCCATCGATAGAAGCATCCACCAAACCAGACATCACGACTCCTGACCGTCTTTCGTCGCCTCAGATCTCCTTCCCTGCCACCGGCACCCACTGCAATGGCATCACCATCATCGACTCAGCAGATGAACCTGAGGAGTACACGAGTCCACAAGAGAGGTCGCACTCTTTTGTTTCTGCTTATGTTATGCATTGCTTAATATTACCTGCTACTTTATTATCCTGTTCACCTCCTAGACTCCAAGTCAGGTCCAAATTGATGTTCAAACTTGAGTTCTAAATTAGTTGTGGGGCAAATATCGAGGCAACAATGAATAGTATCGCTGTCTAATATCTGGTTCACCTAGGGTATGCCTATGTTGTTCATCTTGGGTGGGAAACAAATAGTAAAGCAATCATCGTCTATTTTTTATTAAATTAAAGCAATCATCAGCCTGCTATCATTATTTTTGGATCCATCCACTGGTTGTTACCATTACTCTAGATTTCTGCATGCTCTCCTTACATAATCTCACTATATTTTTTTGTATGCATGTCAGATATTGTACACGGTCATGCTGGACATGTAGAGAAAAAGAGAAGAGTTTTGCGCGGCAATACAATGTCATGCAGACATCGCTCCATGGTGGGTTCAGTGGCAAACCCTCCCCCTCTCCAGATTGTAATCCAGAGGAAGATATCTATTCTGAGGTAGATTCAGACGCAACCTACTTTCGACATCATATATGTCATCTGCTTAGTTTAGACATGTTCTATAATGCCACCTGTTTAGTTTCAATATCATATATGGGAATTATGCAGTCTCATGTCTTTTAGCCAACCATAATATATGTGAAATGTGCAATGCCATCCTGTTTAACCAGGCATCATATATTTGAATGATATCTAGCCCATCCTTTTCTTCATTAAATTTCCATTTGTTGACAATGTTTGTACATTAAACTACTCTTCCTGTGAATATGCCATTTGAGTGGGTGATGGAAAAATTTGGAGTGAAAACAAGGCCTTCAGAGCAGACAGTGCTACCTGTCGAAGCAGATCTCTTGCTGGGTCCCGATAGCTCCTCAGAGATGGATTCAGAGACAGATGACCATTCCTATTCCCCGACCGAGGTGTATGCTCTAACTTGGCACGGTTCTACTGCTCATATTATGCATATGGTGTCTTGCATTGCATAGTTTAGACATCATATACGCAATATTCAACACCATATTCTTAGTTCAGACATCATATATGCGAATGCCCTCCGCTTAGCATATAAATCACATATGTGAATTAAATCATGCGATCCTGGTTACTTACATAACATGTATGTGAATTATGTCATGCGATCCTGTTTAGTTAGTCATCATATCTTTGAATTATGTTATCCTATGGTATCCAGTTTAGATAGACATCATATATGTGAAATTATGTCATGCTATCCGTTTTAGTTAAACAATATACATGTCAATTATTTAATGCCCTCTTTTTTCCACACTATCTATTGCATCTGTCTCTCATACAATGTCTGTACATTCAATTATGTTTCCTGTTTATCAGCCATTTGAATTGGAGCGGGTGATGGCACTATCTAGCGGAGTAAAAACACGGTCTTCAAATAAAACAGTGCTACCTCTTGGTGGAGATAGCACCCTGGTTGTACATGCACGAGAGCCCTACCACACATAACCCAGACACTCGCAGATTTTACCCCTACTGCGATGGACAGAGAACCAGCTTCACCCAATCTAACCCCAACCCCAGCAGATAGTAACCCAGTTCCTGTTGACACAACACCATCTCCACCACAGAGCTCCCAAACAAGAGCAGTTAGTAAGGCAGCTCCAGTGCCCAAAGCGCCAGTACTACCACGGCGAACCCCAACTCCACCAGTTAGTACACCTATTCCTGTGGAGGAAGCACAACCAACCATTCATAGTTTAGCATCTATCGCATTTGATGTTGTTACATCCTATGTGCGTATCTTCCCATCATGGAAATATTATACCGAAGATGAAGGAAAATGCCAGTTGCAGGTGTTTGTCCAGGAGTTATGTGTAAGTAATGTTATTCATGGCAATTACTTTGCTTTGCCCATACATTCTACCTCCATGATGGTTATAATACAGCAAAATTTCCCATTTTTCTGTATAGAGAAGGACCGATTTGGAAACTCTGAATGAGGTAACCCCTGCTAATACCTCTGCTATCTTCAAGAATGCTTGGTGGCAGTATCAGAATTACCTGAAGAAAACGTACTTCACTGGCAAAGAAACTCATCAAATTCCCTTACGTTCTCCTAAGACACATTTACTGGACGATGACTGGGAACGCCTTGTTCTTTACTGGTCCCGAACCAAGAATGTGGTAAGGTCTATGAGCTCATTTTATTTTAAGTACTATATGCTTGCGTCTTACTGTACTTTGTTCATGTAGAACAAGTGCTTAAACCTGAAGAAAAACTGCTCTCATTTAAGATTCCATTGGTATCATGCATACTGCTTTGCTCTTGTATCACTGTATTTACTCATACAAACTTAGTTTTAAATTGAACTATCCAATGGAAACTCCAATGGCACAACAGGTATGTTTACGCATGTTTCTTTAATAGGTTTGCTCTTATAAATAGCTCTGTTGATTTCAATTTCAACTGTGTATACAGTTGACTTCTCATATCATGCACATTACTAGCATCATAACAGGGCCAATAGTGTTGTTGTACATGTAGACCCGTGGTACCCATCTGAAATCTTGTTGTGCCGTTTAGTTTCCCACGCTTTGTATTATTTCAGTGCTGCTTTCTCTTGAACTGATATGATTTGAACCGTGTCTCTATTTTGATTTGGCAAGACAATGGAGTGACCATAGGACATATATATATGTTTGTTTTATGCTTTTATAATGTACTACTTGGCAATAGAAGACTTGGTAGTTTAATCTTGTCCACCTTACTAATGAACTGGTTCACCGAAATGAGTTTCATATACTAGTACATGCTAAACATGTTATGTGTCTGCTTGTTTCTTCTTTTAGAATGCTGACAGAATATTGGGGAAGAGTGCCTTATTAAGCAATGATAAAGGAAGTAATGCAGATAAGGTTCAGGATCGTGAGACATCCTTGTTGGTCTCCAACAAAGCTGATAAAACAGCTAAGGAAAACTATCTTGAAGACAGTGAGGCAACCCCAAAGTCCTGTCTTGGTTTACTGTTCGAGTTACTGGCCACTACCGTTTGCACAAGCTATTCAAACTCACTGTCTGAATCAGTTCGGTTTCTTGAGTCTCAACTACAAGCTGAAAGACATCGATCAGCTGTGCTGCGACAAGAAGCGGAAGGACCGCGGAAGTCCCTGGAGCATTCAGATGCATACTTTCTGGTTCAACAGCAAGCGTTGGAGGATTTTAGCGCTAAATAGGACAAAGCTAATAAGCTTGCTAAGCTTATTGCCAGCAAGCTGGATACCCAGGATAACGTTTCTTGAGCTCTTCTGAAGTTGTTTCAGTTATGGACTTGTTTTGCTACTGCGTTAATTTGCACTGGTGGCGAATTTTGATGGCCAGTGTATGTAATATGCTGCTTTGTTCCCTATATTTGCACTGGTGGCGAACTTTGATGCCCAGTGGATGTAATTTGTGTAATAGCTGTAATAGGCTAGTGTTAGTTGCTTGCTTATTTATTTCCTTATTGTTTTGTTTAGTTGTTTGCTTGTAGTCACTACAGTTCTTTTTCCGCATTTTTTTAGTGCCCACAATAACCTAGTTTTGGTAACTAGGCCACAATAATCATGGCAACACACGGACTGTTGTAACCATGGGCCTCCTGCAGGCCGTAGGATCCATGGGCCTTCTACGGGCCGTAGGATCCATGGGCCTTTTACGGGCCATAGGATCCATGGACTTTCTACGGGCCATATGATCCATCGGCCTTCTACGGGGCGTAGGATCCATTGGTCTTCTACGGGCCGTAGGATCCATGGGCCTTCTACGGGGCGTATAATCATTTCGCCACACGTGGGCCGTACTATTCATGGACCATAACATGTCGTTAATAGGCCGTATTTGACAACGCTATGAAAACAGCCCAACGGGTTAACGGGCCACAAACGGGCCGAATGTAACCACGGGCTGTATTTGGCCCACAAACGGAACATGCCAGTAACAGACCGTATCTAACCGAATTCTAGAAATGAGCCCAAGAATAAATGGGCCCTTGGAAGGCCGAAAGTTAACACGGGCTGGAAATGGCTGACGGAATAATGGGCCGTTAATGGGTATAAAGCGATACACTGTTCATTATGGGCCAGCTTCATCTCGGGCCTTTAATGGGCCGAGAGTTACAAAGGGCCTCATATGGGCCGAAAGACATCATGGGACATACATGGGCCGGAAGATACAACGGGCTGGAATCATATTTGACGGCCCAGATGGAGCTACTGGGCTTAATTCTGATAGGCCGTAACGGGCCGGTAGTAAGCGGGCCGTAAATGGGCTATATACGAACAGGCCGTTAACAGGCTTTCCGTGGGCCGGCCCGTTACCTTTTGACCAAGTCGAACGGGCTGGCCTTTTCACCGGAATGATCCTCTATTGGGTCGTGCCACGTGTCAACGTATCATAGGCTCCTCCTGTCCAATGAGTGGATGACATCTGTCCGAACGTTGAGCCGACACGTGTTTCCTCCGACCAATGAGAATTTTACACGTGGAAAATTCCCATTGGTCCGGGCTGTTAATGGGTTATCGGATCCAAAACCGGACCCGATAGCTTAGTGGCATCCCGTTACGGTGGATGCCACGTGTCGGTCACCCTTGACGAAAGCACTTCTATGACACGCGATTTATCGTCATGGAAGTGGACACTTCCGTGATGATAATTTCGGTAATGTCATGGAACACTTCTACGACAGCACAGCTATGACTATCTTGATTTTGTCATAAATTTGTCATGGATGTACATGCATGATAGAAAACGTGACCTATTGTGACAAACACATATCATCACGGAAGTGTCTTTTTTTTGTAGTGGCAACTTCAAAACAACCAACACATAGAGAAGAAACTTGATATTATTGAGATATGTAAGAGCATAAGTTCCTTCATCATAATAATTTTCAGAAACATAATGAATGTGTCGGCGTTCTGGGAACGGGGGTCCCCAGACTTGCTTGCCTGCGGCCCGCGGCGTGGCTAAGCCAGCAGGCCGTACAGCCCATCTTCATCAACAAGGCATCCAAGACCCTCGCGAGGGGCCAAGCCTCGCGAGGCGGACGACACAAGACCTCCTCAGGAGTGGCCTAGTCAGGCAGGCTCACGAGGAGCGGAGATATCAAGGCGGGCAAACCTCACGAGGCTCTCGTGACGTGAGCCATGACGATCGACGCCAGGCGGGCGCCAGGCGAGCACCAAAGCGTGCAGTGTCCTTGTTTCCTCTTTGGTGCTAAGGAAGCCAGCGCAGGCGAGGAGTACTGAGCCATCAGGCAAAGGTTGCTATATCGGTGCAATGAGACCAAGACCAGAAGGACGGCAAGACGGAGGTCACCGTGGAGCCCAAGACAACGTCACCACCATAGCCTTTTGCAGGCGAAGACCACTTTTGTTAGGATAGCTTGTACTAGTTCTCCCCCTTCAAATTTGCCCGCCGTTGTTGGCTCCCTTCCCGCTCAATATTTGGGAAGAGGACCAGGGCCTATATAAGTAGACCTAGCCACCACAGTAGGGGGGATCGAGCAGTTCATCCAGCTCTCACCCGCTAAGACACCAAGCACAAGAACACCTCAACCTCAGGAGGCTGTTCTCCCCACTGTACTGTTCAACATCAGCCCAAGAGGCAATCCACCACCACCAAACTGGAGTAGGGTATTACACCACAACGGTGGCCCGAACCAGTATAAATCTCGTGTCTTTCTGTGTTGCGAGTTCGTCGAGTTCGTCCGCGAGATCTTAGCGAGCTAGGGCGTAGATCGGTAGGAGGGAAAGACTTCGCGCGCACCCCAGTGTTCGAACCTCAAGGGTTTGCCGGAACCCCACATCCGACATTTGGCGCGCCAGGTAGGGGTGCGCCGGAGCTCCTCTCTACCAACCTGCGCCCCCCGCCGCCGCACTTCGACCCCATGGCAGGTGCCCCGCCATCCACCTCTGCGGCCGACATCGGCAGCGGGGTGTCTGGGTACCGAGCCCTGGACCCCGCCCTACGGCGAGTGCGGTGGCCAACCAAGTTCAAGCCAGAGATGCCATCGCATTACGATGGCGCGGCAGACCCGACGCCGTTCCTGCTAGCGTACGAGGAGGCTGTACTCGAAGCCGGAGGCAACGACAAGATCATGGCCAACTGGTTCCCCGTGGCCCTTGCCGGCGAGCCGCGCGCCTGGCTGCTCAACCTCCTGGGATCAACGGTGGCCTCCTGTTGGGAACTCCATGACCTTTCACCGCTCGCTACGCGGTGCCGGTGCACCACGCAGTCGCGGCCCTACTGGGCGGCTCTTAAGCACCGCCTTCAGACCTCCACGTCAAGCCGTTCCTCCGTCAGATCGGGGCCACCTCCAAGCACCCGGGAAGAGCTCCCACAGCCTCCAGTCACGGGAGCCTCAGCCTGTGGCCCGACCTCAGGAGCTCGGCTGCTCTTGGCGCTCGAGCCCCAGGAGGAATGCTGGACCAAGGAATTCAAGGAGTACCTGATGCACGGGATGCTGCCGGAGAAGGAAGAGGATGCGGAGCGCGTGGCCCGGCAAGCCACGGCATACTGTATCCAAGACGGCGAGTTATACAGGAAACGGCCGAACGATGTCACGCTGCGCTGCATCTCTAGTGATCAAGGAAGGGAGTTGCTGATTGACATACACGGCGGGGACTACGGACACCACTTGTCGTCACGGACCCTCGTCGGCAAGGTGTTCCGCAGTGGATTCTACTGGCCTACAACACTCAACAACGCAGCCGAGCTGGTGAAGTCCTGTGAAGCTTGCCAATTCCACGCCAAGCAAATCCATCAGCCTGCTCAGGGCCTCCAAACCATCCCGCTCACATGGCCGTTCGCGGTCTGGGGCCTGGACATCTTAGGCCCGTTCCCTCGGGCGCCAGGGGGCTACCGCTATCTCTACGTCGCCATCGACAAGTTCACCAAGTGGGAGGAAGTGGAAGCCGTCCGTACCATCCCAGCCGGCTCTGCTGTCAAGTTCATCAAGGGCCTCGTGAGCCGCTTCGGGGTCCCCAACCGCATCATCACAGATAACGGTTCACAGTTTACTAGCAACCTCTTCAAAACCTACTGTGATAACCTTGGAACGCAGATCTGCTACGCTTCGGTGGCCCACCCCAGGAGTAATGGTCAGGCCGAACGCGCTAACGCGGAGGTCCTGAGGGGTCTCAAGACCAGGACCTTCAAGAAGAAGCTGGAGGCCTGCGGAACGGCTGGCACGACGAGCTCTAGTCCGTGTTGTGGTCCATCCGCACCACCGCCACCAAGCCAACGGGCGAGACTCCATTCTTCCTCATCTACGGAGCTGAAGCAGTCCTTCCTCACGAGGTTAAGCATCGCTCCGCAAGGGTCCTGGCGTTCGACGAAACGCAGCAGGACGCCACACGGGGGATCGATCTCGTCCTCGGGGAGGAACGTCGTCGCGAAGCTGCACCGAGGGCGGCGAGGTACCAGCAAGCGCTGCGGCGATACCACTGCCACAACATCCGCTCCAGGACACTCGAGACAGGTGACCTAGTCCTGAGGCGGGTCCTCTCCAGGGAAGGGCTGCATAAGCTTTCACCAATGTGGGAGGGCCCGTTCAGGGTCGTCCACATCTCCAGGCCTGGCGCCGGGCGCCTGGAGACACAAGACGGGGTACCTATCCAAAACACCTGGAACATCTAGCACCTCCGGAAGATCTACCCATGAAGCAAGGCCCAGAGCCTGTGAAGAAAGGCCCAGAGACTGTGAAGAAGGCCCGGTGCCTGTGAAGAATCGCCGCCCGTGACACTCTCGTAATAATGAGTTGGGGCTGTACACGCCCTGGAGTCTCAGGAGCGCCGGCCTCAGGCCCTGGGGCTCCCGCCCACGCCTAGTGGCAGCACTTAGCTCCACGCTGGTGAGAAGACTTGAAGACTAGATTAGGTGCCGGACGGGGCTTTTCATTTGCTTTCCGTAGTTGGCTCGCTTTTCCTTAATCGAAGTTTGCTTTTGGCGTTCCTTGCTGATTTGGTTCCCTCGCCTCTCACCGCATTTTTCTGGCTCGGGTTTGCTCGTGTTCTCTCTCTCGCATACCTCGCGAGGGGGCTAGGTAGGTGCCCTCGCGAGCATTTTTCTCCTCTCTGCCTTCTTGCGAGCCACCCTCGTTCGAGCCCAAAAGCTGGCACACTTCTCCTAGTCCGTGCCCCTCGGGTACCGTGATACAAAGCACCAGGTCAGGGCCTGGGTGAACAGCACATCTTTTAACGCACTTCCAAACGAATTTTTGCAGTCCCTGAGCAAATGCAAGACGCCGAGGCAAGATGGACACGAGGAAACAAACACCTCGTGAGGAAGGGGGCGTCCTGAATATACCAGGTTAAGTTATCTTTGCGCAAAATAATGACACGACACGGGAACAACACGCATAGTGCAATAACCGAGGAACCATAGTTCGGTACACGCCCCCTGGGACCATACTGGTTTCATTCTTGATGCAGGAAAAGGAGTAAAACAAAAGTAGCATTGCAGCGATCCGCGGAGGCAGGCCCCTAGCGGCACCCCGAGCCTAGCCGGATCCTTGCTCGCACTTCACGGAGGCGCAGCGACGAGATGACCCACTGCCGCCTTCAAAGCGGGCGTGGCGGCTGGTCGTAGCCGCCACTGCTGGAGCTGTCGCCGGAGGAAGAGCCGCCATAGCTGGACGAGACACGGTCGCCGCCGAGGGCAGGCTCGCCCTCATCCTCGTCGCGACCGTCACCAAGGCCGAGCACCTCCTCACCGTCGTTCGCCTCGGGGCAGCACCCGGCGCAGCGACCATCTTCCCCAAACACCCTCACATAGAGGGCCGATCCACCATCGTACTTGAAGTGGAGGGTGCACCGCCTGCCCAGGCCGCGCGCGCGGGCGAACGTCTGCCAGCCGCAGGCCAGGGCTATTTTGCCCGCGGTGGAAGTCTCGACCGCAACCCAAGAGGCCTTGCTACAACAACCATCCGCCTGCAACCAGAGTCCGCTTGGACCAGAGGCTGGCAGTCCACCGGCGAAGAAGTGCGCGAGTTGGAGCCAGTTGCCGGCCGGGTTCTCCGACCAGACGACAACCTCCGGCGACACCTCCGCCGTGTGGAGGCGCGGACGTGGGGGCTGCGCCACCATAGCACGCCTCCCCTCGTCAACTGGACCGCCATGGCTGGGATGACCCCCTCCGCATGCCGCGGCGCCGCTATGACAGTGGGCCACGGCGGGGGTCGCGGCGCGCTTGCGCGGACGACCGCGTCCGCGCTTGGGCGCCGAGGAGCCGGGTCCCTCGCGAGGGGCCTTTCCCTTCTCGGCGGCAGAGAACTTCCTTTGTGGCGCCATTGGTGGCACAGCAAGCAATGGAGCGAGGAGGAAAGAGCAAGCAAGCAAGGGAGAGATGGGCGACGGGGGCTTCGCCCAACTCCCCATTTATAGCAAGAGAAGGCCAACCGGCGCCTCCCACAATCGCAGGTAATGATGGTTTTCCTTGCATGTCGCAGGGACTTGTCAAGTCGATCAGTTGCCGAGGCAGCATGGGGAAGCGGAGACGCCCATGTCTAATCAACCGCCACGCGTCAACCGAGGCGGCAGGCTTTTGGGGCCCGCGGAGCTCCGAACTTGACCCTTGGCTTCGCCGCGAAGCCAAGCCCGAGCGCACCTTGGGCCCGGGGGCTACTGTCGGCGTTCTGGGAACGGGGGTCCCCAGACTTTCCTGCCTGCGGCCCGCGGCGTGGCTAAGCCAGCAGGCCGTACGACCCATCTTCATCAACAAGGCATCCAAGACCCTCGCGAGGGGCCAAGCCTCGCGAGGCGGACGACGCAAGACCTCCTCAGGAGTGGCCTAGTCAGGCAGGCTCACGAGGAGCGGAGATATCTAGGCGGGGCATTGTTGGAAATATGCCCTAGAGGCAATAATAAAATGGTTATTATTATATTTCTTTGTTCATGATAATTGTCTATTGTTCATGCTATAATTGTGTTATCCGGAAATCGTAATACATGTGTGAATACATAGACCATAACATGTCCCTAGTGAGCCTCTAGTTGACTAGCTCATTGATCAACAGATAGTCATGGTTTCCTGACTATGGACATTGGATTTCATTGATAACGGGATCGCATCATTAGGAGAATGATGTGATGGACAAGACCCAATCCTAAGCATAGCACAAAGATCGTGTAGTTCGTTTGCTAGAGCTTTTCCAATGTCAAGTATCATTTCCTTAGACCATGAGATCGTGTAACTCCCGGATGCCGTAGGAGTGCTTTGGGTGTACCAAACGTCACAACGTAACTGGGTGACTATAAAGGTACACTACAGGTATCTCTGAAAGTGTCTGTTGGGTTGACACGGATCGAGACTGGGATTTGTCACTCCGTATGACGGAGAGGTATCTCTGGGCCCACTCGGTAATGCATCATCATAATGAGCTCAATGTGACCAAGTGTTTGGTCAGGGGATCATGCATTACGGTACGAGTAAAGTGACTTGCCGGTAACGAGATTGAACAAGGTATTGGGATACCGACGATCGAATCTCGGGCAAGTAACGTACCGATTGACAAAGGGAATTGTATACGGGATTGATTGAATCCTTGACATCGTGGTTCATCCGATGAGATCATCATGGAACATGTGGGAGCCAACATGGGTATCCAGATCCCGCTGTTGGTTATTGACCGGAGAGTCGTCTCGGTCATGTCTGCATGTCTCCCGAACCCGTAGGGTCTACACACTTAAGGTTCGGTGACGCTAGGGTTGTAGAGATATTAGTATGCGGTAACCCGAAAGTTGCTCGGAGTCCCGAATGAGATCCCGGACGTCACGAGGAGTTCCGGAATGGTCCGGAGTTGAAGAATTGTATATAGGAAGTCCAGTTTCGGCCACCGGGAAAGTTTCGGGGGTCACCGGTATTGTACCGGGGCCACCGGAAGGGTCCCGGGGGTCCACCGGGTGGGGCCACCTATCCCGGAGGGCCCCATGGGCTGAAGTGGGAGGGGAACCAGCCCCTGGTGGGCTGGTGCGCCCCCCCTTGGGCCTCCCCTGCGCCTAGGTTTGGAAACCCTAGGGGTGGGGGCGCCCCCCCACTTGGCTTGGGGGGGAAGCCACCCCCTTGGCCGCCGCCCTCCCTTGGAGATCAGATCTCCTAGGGCCGGCGCCCCCCCAGGGGGCCTATATAAAGGGGGGAGGGAGGGCAGCCGCACCACAGCCCCTGGCGGCTCCCTCTCCCTCCCGTGACACATCTCCCTCATCCCGCAGCGCTTGGCGAAGCCCTGTCGGAATCCCGCTACTTCCACCACCACGCCGTCGTGCTGCTGGATCTCCATCAACCACTCCTTCCCCCTTGCTGGATCAAGAAGGAGGAGACGTCGCTACTCTGTACGTGTGTTGAAGGCGGAGGTGCCGTCCGTTCGGCGCTCGGTCATCGGTGATTTGGATCACGACGAGTACGACTCCATCAACCCCGTTCACTTGAACGCTTCCGCTCGCGATCTACAAGGGTATGTAGATGCACTCCTTCCCTCTCGTTGCTAGATGACTCCATAGATTGATCTTGGTGATGCATAGAAAATTTTAAATTTCTGCTACGATCCCCAACAGGCATACCTCACGAGGCTCTCGTGACGTGAGCCATGACGATCGACGCCAGGCGGGCGCCAGGCAGGCACCAGAGCGCGCAGTGTCCTTGTTTCCTCTTTGGTGCTAAGGAAGCCAGCGCAGGCGAGGAGTACCGAGGCATCAGGCAAAGGTTGCTATATAGGTGCAACGAGACCAAGACCAGAAGGACGGCAAGACGGAGGTCACCGTGGAGCCCAAGACGGCGTCACCACCAGAGCCTTTTGCAGGCGAAGACCACTTTTGTTAGGATAGCTTGTACTAGCTGCCCCCTTCAAATTTGCCCGCCGTTGTTGGCTCCCTTCCCGCTCAATATTTGGGAAGAGGACCAGGGCCTATATAAGTAGAGCTAGCCACCACAGTAGGGGGGATCGAGCAGTTCATCCAGCTCTCACCCGCTAAGACACCAAGCACAAGAACACC
This sequence comes from Triticum aestivum, assembly GCF_018294505.1. NCBI lineage: Eukaryota > Viridiplantae > Streptophyta > Magnoliopsida > Poales > Poaceae > Triticum > Triticum aestivum. Next base: position 78,505,434 of record NC_057796.1, on the reverse strand, counting down.
TCAACCTCAGGAGGCTGTTCTCCCCACTGTACTGTTCATCATCAGCCCAAGAGGCAATCCACCACCACCAGACTGGAGTAGGGTATTACACCACAACGGTGGCCCGAACCAGTATAAATCTCGTGTCTTTCTGTGTTGCGAGTTTGTCGAGTTCGTCCGCGAGATGTTAGCGAGCTAGGGCGTAGATCGGTAGGAGGGAAAGACTTCGCGCGCACCCTAGTGTTCGAACCTTAAGGGTTTGCCGGAACCCCACATCGAAAGTAGAAGGAATCAAAGGATCATATTCATTAAGCAAAGCATCCCCAAGCTTAGGACAAGCATTATTTCTAGCAAATAAATCTTCAAAAATGGCATACTCATTAAACATAGCATCCCCAAGATTGTGGTTTTCCATATCATCACAATCATTCTTATCAATAGCCTGAATGGCACCAATAGTATAGAAAACATTATTATCATATTCTTCCAAGCAAGTGCTAAAAATATTTTCACGATCATAAGGGATATCGTTGTCTTCCCAATCATAATCATTACAAAAAGTAGTCGGTATCACAAAATCATACTCAATATCATCATCCTCCATCAACATATTTGATTCACTTTCATGAGGCACAATGGTGATAGGAGTAACATTATTTGGGAGAGATACCTTTTTACCTTTATTCTTTCTTCTTTTCTTCTTCTTCACCACATCATGTGTGGGTTTATTTAATTTTTCAAGCTTCTTGTTGAAGAGATTGATTGGATAGGAAGCTCCTCCTCGTTATCTGATTCATCATAATAAACACTAGGAGGGTATTGTGAAACATTTTCCCTTTCATTAGTACTCTCTTCATATTCCATTTGTTTTCTTGTTTTTAGGTAGTTGGGAATATAAGGATTCTCAATGCAATTTACCGCACAAAACATATAAATTTCTTCTAGATCAAAATCAAGAAAACTCTCGGGATTTGGAAAACCCTTAGTTATATGTTTAATTTCTTCATACCCGAAAAGAAGACTAAGCTCTTTATGATGCTCAAGGGTAATCAAGTTATCACAATTTTTGGACACGATTTGATCATGAAATAATTTGCATTGGAGATTTAAATGACCACATTCATTGCAAAGTTCACAAGGATGGCGAAAAAAACTACTCGGGTTCATTGTTTCCAATAGAGGAATCGAAGCGAACCTAGCCAAAATCCAGGCCTTGTCACAATTGGCAACGCCAATAGACTTAAAGCAGGTCCAAAAACTAGCTGGGTGTGTGGCAGCCTTGAGCCGCTTTATCTCCAGATTAGGAGAAAAGGCGCTACCACTTTATCGACTGCTCTGACACACCTACCACTTTGAATGGACGGATGCGGCTACAGCCGTATTAGAAGAAATAAAAACTTTGTTAGCAAGCAACCCAATCATTGCCGCCCCAAGCGTTGGCGAACCTATGTTACTCTACATATCTGCAACTCATCAGGTGGTGAGTGTGGTACTCATCGTCGAATGAGAGGAAGAGGGACACAAATTCCCACTCCAGAAACTAGTGTACTATGTATAGACGGTCCTTACACCATGCAAATCTCGATACCCACACTATAAAAAAATAGCATATGCGGTCTTCATGGCAACCCGGAAGCTGCGGCACTACTTTCAAGAGTGTTCGATCACGGTGGCGTCCGAAGTACCACTCAATGACATCATAAACAATTGGGACGCCACCGGCCGCATTGCCAAATGGGCCATTGAGCTCTTGCTATTTGAAATAACATATAAGCCGCGACGAGCTATTAAATCTCAGGTGTTGGCCGACTTTGTCGCCGAGTGGACAGAAGCCAAACTCCCTAAAGAATACAACACATACTCCAACTGGATGATGTGAAGGAAATATGCCCTAGAGGCAATAATAAAGTCATTATTTATTTCCTTATATCATGATAAATGTTTATTATTCATGCTAGAATTGTATTAACCGGAAACATGATACATGTGTGAATACATAGACAAACAGAGTGTCACTAGTATGCCTCTACTTGACTAGCTCGTTGATCAAAGATGGTTATGTTTCCTAGCCATAGACATGAGTTGTCATTTGATTAACGGGATCATATCATTAGTAGAATGATGTGATTGACTTGACCCATTCCGTTAGCTTAGCACTCGATCGTTTAGTATGTTGCTATTGCTTTCTTCATGACTTATACATGTTCCTATGACTATGAGATTATGCAACTCCCGTTTACCGGAGGAACACTTTGTGTGCTACCAAACGTCACAACGTAACTGGGTGATTATAAAGGTGCTCTACAGGTGTCTCCAAAGGTACTTGTTGGGTTGGCGTATTTCGAGATTAGGATTTGTCACTCTGATTGTCGGAGAGGTATCTCTGGGCCCTCTCGGTAATACACATCACTTAAGCCTTCCAAGCATTGCAATTAATGAGTTTGTTGCGAGATGATGTATTACGGAACGAGTAAAGAGACTTGCCGGTAACGAGATTGAACTAGGTATTAAGATAACGACGATCGAATCTCGGGCAAATAACATACTGATGCCAAAGGGAACAACGTATGTTGTTATGCGGTTTGACCGATAAAGATCTTCGTAGAATATGTGGGAGCCAATATGGGCATCCAGGTCCCGCTATTGGTTATTGACCGGAGACGTGTCTCGGTCATGTCTACATAGTTCTCGAACCCGTAGGGTCCGCACGCTTAACGTTACGATGACAATTTTATTATGAGTTAATGAGTTTTGATGTACCGAAGGAGTTCAAAGTCCCGGATGAGATCGGGGACATGACGAGAAGTCTCGAAATGGTCGAGACATAAAGATTGATATATTGGAAGCCTATGTTTGGATATCGGAAGTGTTCCGGGTGAAATCAGGATTTTTCCGGCGTACCGGGAGGTTACCGGAACCCCCCGGTAACTTAATGGGCCTTAGTGGGCCTAGGTGGAAGAGAGGAGAGGAGGCCAGGGCAGGGCCGCACGCCCCTCCCCCCAGTCCGAATAGGACAAGGAGAGGGGGGCGGCACCCCCCTTCCTTCCTCCCCTCCACCTCTTCCCCCTCTCTCTCCTAGTCCAACATGGAAAAGGGGGGGGAGTCCTACTCCCGGTAGGAGTAGGACTCCTCCTGGCGCGCCTCTCCCCTTGGCCGGCCGAATCCCCCCTTGCTCCTTTATATACAGGGGCAGGGGGCTCCCCATAGACACACAATTGATCAATGGTCTCTTAGCCGTGTGCGGTGCCCCCCTCCACCATATTACACCTCGATAATATCGTAGCGGTGCTTAGGCGAAGCCCTGCGTCGGTAGAACATCATCATTGTCACCACGCCGTCGTGCTGACGAAACTCTCCCTCAACACTCGGCTGGATCGGAGTTCGAGGGACGTCATCGAGCTGAACGTGTGCTAAACTCGGAGGTGCCGTGCGTTCGGTACTTGATCGGTCGGATCGTGAAGACGTACGACTACATCAACCGCGTTGTGCTAACGCTTCCGCTTTCGGTCTACGAGGTTACGTGGACAACACTCTCCCCTCTCGTTGCTATGCATCACCATGATCTTGCGTGTGCGTAGAAATTTTTTGAAATTACTACGTTCCCCAAAAGTGGCATCCGAGCCTGGTTTTATGCGTTGATGTTATATGCACGAGTAGAACACAAGTGAGTTGTGGGCGATATAAGTCATACTGCTTACCAGCATGTCATATTTTGGTTCAGCAGTATTGTGAGATGAAGCGGCCCGGACCGACATTCAGCGTACGCTTACGCGAGACTGGTTTCACTGTTGCGAGCACTCGTTGCTTAAAGGTGACTGGCGGGTGTCTGTCTCTCTCACTTTAGTTGAACCGAGTGTGGCTACGCCCGGTCCTTGCGAAGGTTAAAACAGCACCAACTTGACAAACTATGATTGCGGTTTTGATGCGTAGGTAAGAACGGTTCTTGCTAAGCCCGTAGCAGCCACGTAAAACTTGCAACAACAAAGTAGAGGACGTCTAACTTGTTTTTGCAGGGCATGTTGTGATGTGATATGGTCAAGACATGATGCTATATTTTATTGTATGAGATGATCATGTTTTGTAACCGAGTTATCGGCAACTGGCGGGAGCCATATGGTTGTCGCTTTATTGTATGCAATGCAATCGCCATGTAATTGTTTTACTTTATCACTAAGTGGTAGCGATAGTCGTAAAAGCAATAGTTGGCGAGACGACAACGATGCTACGATGGAGATCAAGGTGTCGCGCCGGTGACGATGGTGATCATGACGGTGCTTCGGAGATGGAGATCACAAGCACAAGATGATGATTGCATGTGATGTTTATCTTTTATGCATCTTATCTTGCTTTGATTGACGGTAGCATTATAAGATGATCTCTCACTAAAATTTCAAGATAAAAGTGTTCTCCCTGAGTATGCGTCGTTGCCAAAGTTCGTCGTGCCCAGACACCACGTGATGATCGGGTGTGATAAGCTCTACGTCCATCTACAACGGGTGCAAGCCAGTTTTGCACACGCAGAATACTCAGGTTAAACTTGACGAGCCTAGCATATGCAGATATGGTCTCGGAACACTGAGACCGAAAGGTCGAGCGTGAATCATATAGTAGATATGATCAACATAGTGATGTTCACCATTGAAAACTACTCCATTTCACGTGATGATCGGTTATGGTTTAGTTGATTTGGATCACGTAATCACTTAGATGATTAGAGGGATGTCTATCTAAGTGGGAGTTCTTAAGTAATATGATTAATTGAACTTAAATTTATCATGAACTTAGTCCTGATAGTATTTTTGCAAATTATGTTGTAGATCAATAGCTCGCGTTGTTGCTTCCCTGTGTTTATTTTTGATACGTTCCTAGAGAAAATTATGTTGAAAGATGTTAGTAGCAAAGATGCGGATTGGATCCGTGATCTGAGGATTATCCTCATTGCTGCACAGAAGAATTATGTCCTTGATGCACCGCTAGGTGACAGACCTATTGCAGGAGCAGATGCAGACGTTATGAACGTTTGGCTAGCTCAATATGATGACTACTTGATAGTTTAGTGCACCATGCTTAACGGCTTAGAATCGGGACTTCAAAGACGTTTTGAACGTCATGGACCATATGAGATGTTCCAGGAGTTGAAGTTAATATTTCAAGCAAATACCCGAGTTGAGAGATATGAAGTCTCCAACAAGTTCTATAGCTAAAAGATGGAGGAGAATAGCTCAAGCAGTGAGCATGTGCTCAGATTGTCTGGGTACTACAATCGCTTGAATCAAGTGGGAGTTAATCTTCCAGATAAAATAGTGATTGACAGAATTCTCTAGTCACCATCACCAAGTTAGTAGAACTTCGTGATGAACTATAGTATGTAAGGGATGACGAAAGTAATTCCCGAGCTCTTCGCGATGCTGAAATCGACGAAGGTAGAAATCAAGAAAGAGCATCAAGTGTTGATGGTTAACAAGACCACTAGTTTCAAGAAAAGGGCAAAGGGATAGAAGGGGAACTTCAAAAAGAACGGCAAGCAAGTTGCTACTCAAGTGAAGAAGCCCAAGTCTGTACCTAAGCCTGAGACTAAGTGCTTCTACTGCAAAGGGACTGGTCACTGGAAGCGGAACTGCCCCAAGTATTTGGTGGATAAGAAGGATGGCAAAGTGAACAAAGGTATATTGGATATACATGTTATTGATGTGTACTTACTAGTGTTTATAGCAACCCCTCAGTATTTGATACTGGTTCAGTTGCTAAAGAGTAGTAACTCGAAACGGGAGTTGCATGAACATAAACTAGTTAAGGATGAAGTGACGATGTGTATTGGAAGTGGTTCCAAGATTGATATGATCATCATCGCACACTCCCTATACTTTCGGGATTAGTGTTGAACCTAAATAAGTGTTATTTGGTGTTTGCGTTGAGCATGAATATTATTTGATCATGTTTGTTGCAATACGGTTATTCATTTAAATTAGAGAATAATTGTTGTTCTGTTTACATGAATAAAACCTTCTATGATCATACACCCAATAAAATGGTTTGTTGGATCTCGATCGTAGTGATACACATATTCATAATAATGAAGCCAAAAGATGCAAAGTTAATAATGATAGTGCAACTTATTTGTGGCACTGCCGTTTAGGTCATATTGGTGTAAAGCGCATGAAGAAACTCCATACTGATGGGATTTTGGAATCACCTGATTATGAATCACTTGATGCTTGCGAACCGTGCCTCATGGGCAAGATGACTAATACGCCGTTCTCCGGAACTATGGAGAGAGCAACAGATTTGTTGGAAATCATACATACAGATGTATGTGGTCCGATGAATATTGAGGATCGTAGCAGGTATCATTAATTTCTGACCTTCACAGATGATTTGAGCAGATATGGGTATATCTACTTAATGAAACAGAAGTCTGAAACATTTGAAAAGTTCATATAATTTTAGAGTGAAGTGGAAAATCATCGTAACAAGAAAATAAAGTTTCTACGATCTGATCGTGGAGAAGAGTATTTGAGTTACGAGTTTGGCCTTCAGTAAAAACAATGTGAAATAGTTTCACTACTCACGCCACCTGGAACACCACAGTGTAATGGTGTGTCCGAACATCGTAATCGTACTTTATTAGATATGGTGCAATATATGATCTCTCTTACGGATCTACCACTATCATTTTGGGGTTATGCATTAGAGACAGCTACATTCACGTTAAATAGGGTACCATCTAAATCCGTTGAGACGACATCTTATGAACTGTGGTTTGGCAAGAAACCAAAGTTGTCGTTTCTTAAAGTTTGGGGTTGCGATGCTTATGTGAAAAAGTTTCATCCTGATAAGCTCAAACCCAAATCGGAGAAATGTGTCTTCATAGGATACCCAAAGGAGACAGTTGGGTACACCTTCTATCACAGATCCGAAGGCAAGACATTCGTTGCTAAGTATGGATCCTTTCTAGAGAAGGAGTTTCTCTCGAAAGAAGTGAGTGGGAGGAAAGTAGAACTTGATGAGGTAATTGTACCTGCTCCCTTATTGGAAAGTAGTTCATCGCAGAAACCAGTTTCTGTGACGCTTATACCAATTAGTGAGGAAGTTAATGATGATGATCATGGAACTTCAGATCAAGTTATTACTGAACCTCGTAGGTCAACCAGAGTAAGATCCGCACCAGAGTGGTACGGTAATCCTGTTCTGGAGGTTATGTTACTAGACCATGACGAACCTACGAACTATGAAGAAGCGATGGTGAGCCCAGATTCCGCAAAATGGCTTGAGGCCATGAAATCTGAGATGAGATCCATGTATGAGAACAAAGTATGGACTTTGATTGACTTGCCCAATGATCGGCGAGCCATTGAGATTAAATGGATCTTCAAGAGGAAGACGGACGCTGATAGTAGTGTTACTATCTACAAAGCTAGAATTGTCGCAAAAGGTTTTCGACAAGTTTAAGGTGTTGACTACGATGAGAGTTTCTCACTCGTATCTATGCTTAAGTCTGTCCGAATCATGTTAGCAATTGCCGCATTTTATGAAATCTGGCAAATGGATAAACAAAACTACATTCCTTAATGGATTTATTAAAGAAGAGTTGTATATGATGCAACCAGAAGGTTTTGTCAATCCTAAAGGTGCTAACAAAATATGCAAGCTCCAGCGATCCATCTATGGACTGGTGCAAGCATCTCGGAGTTGGAATATACGCTTTGATAAGTTGATCAAAGGATATAGTTTTATACTGACTTGCGGTGAAGCCTGTATTTACAAGAAAGTGAGTGGGAGCACTACAACATTTCTGATAAGTATATGTGAATGACATATTGTTGATCGGAAATAATGTAGAATTATTCTGCAAAGCATAAAGGAGTGTTTGAAAGGAGTTTTTCAAAGAAAGACCTCGGTGAAGCTGCTTACATATTGAGCATCAAGATCTATAGAGATAGATCAAGACGCTTGATAAGTTTTTTCAATGAGTACATACCTTAACAAGATTTTGAAGTGGTTCAAAATGGAACAGTCAAAGAAAGAGTTTCTTGCCTGTGTTACATGGTGTGAAATTGAGTAAGACTCAAAGCCCGACCACGGCAGAAGATAGAAAGAGAATGAAAGTCATTCCCTATGCCTTGGCCATAGGTTCTATAAAGTATGCCGTGCTGTGTACCAGATCTATTGTATACCCTACACTGATTTTGGCAAGGGAGTACAATAGTGATCTAGGAGTAGATCACTGGACAGCGGTCAAAATTATCCTTAGTGGAATAAGGATATGTTTCTCGATTATGGAGGTGACAAAAAGAGTTCGTCGTAAAGAGTTACGTCGATGCAAATTTTGACACTGATCCAGATGACTCTAAGTCTCAATCTGGATACATATTGTAAGTGGGAGCAATTAGCTAGAGTAGCTCCGTGCAGAGCATTGTAGACATAGAAATTTGCAAAAAACTTACGGATCTGAATGTGACAGACCCGTTGACTAAAATTATCACACAATCAAAACATGATCACACCTTAGTACTCTTTGGGTGTTAATCACATAGCGATGTGAACTAGATTATTGACTCTAGTAAACCTTTTGGGTGTTGGTCACATGACGATGTGAACTATGGGTGTTAATCACATGGTGATGTGAACTATTGGTGTTAAATCACATGGCGATGTGAACTAGATTATTGACTCTAGTGCAAGTGGGAGACTGAAGGAAATATGCCCTAGAGGCAATAATAAAGTCATTATTTATTTCCTTATATCATGATAAATGTTTATTATTCATGCTAGAATTGTATTAGCCGGAAACATGATACATGTGTGAATACATAGACAAACAGAGTGTCACTAGTATGCCTCTACTTGACTAGCTCGTTGATCGAAGATGGTTATGTTTCCTAGCCATAGACATGAGTTGTCATTTGATTAACGGGATCATATCATTAGGAGAATGATGTGATTGACTTTACCCATTCCGTTAGCTTAGCACTCGATCGTTTAGTATGTTGCTATTGCTTTCTTCATGACTTATACATGTTCCTATGACTATGAGATTATGCAACTCCCGTTTACCGGAGGAACACTTTGTGTGCTACCAAATGTCACAACGTAACTGGGTGATTATAAAGGTGCTCTACAGGTGTCTCCAAAGGTACTTGTTGGGTTGGCGTATTTCGAGATTAGGATTTGTCACTCCGATTGTCGGAGAGGTATCTCTGGGCCCTCTCGGTAATACACATCACTTAAGCCTTGCATGCATTGCAACTAATGAGTTTGTTGCGAGATGATGTATTACGGAACGAGTAAAGAGACTTGCCGGTAACGAGATTGAACTAGGTATTAAGATACCGACGATCGAATCTTGGGCAAGTAACATACCGATGACAAAGGGAACAACGTATGTTGTTATGCGGTTTGACCGATAAAGATCTTCGTAGAATATGTGGGAGCCAATATGGGCATCCAGGTCCCGCTATTGGTTATTGACCGGAGACGTGTCTCGGTCATGTCTACATAGTTCTCGAACCCGTAGGGTCCGCACGCTTAACGTTACGATGATAGTTTTATTATGAGTTAATGAGTTTTGATGTACCGAAGGAGTTCGGAGTCCCGGATGAGATCGGGGACATGACGAGAAGTCTCGAAATGGTCGAGACATAAAGATTGATATATTGGAAGCCTATGTTTGGATATCGGAAGTGTTTCGGGTGAAATCGGGATTTTTCCGGAGTACCGGGAGGTTACCGGAACCCCCCGGTAACTTAATGGGCCTTAGTGGGCCTAGGTGGAAGAGAGGAGAGGAGGCCAGGGCAGGGCCGCAAGCCCCTCCCCCCCAGTCCGAATAGGACAAGGAGAGGGGGCGGCGCCCCCCTTCCTTCCTCCCCTCCACCTCTTCCCCCTCTCTCTCCTAGTCCAACATGGAAAAGGAGGGGAGTCCTACTCCCGGTAGGAGTAGGACTCCTCCTGGCGCGCCTCTCCCCTTGGCCGGCCGAATCCCCCTTGCTCCTTTATATACGGGGGCAGGGGGGCACCCCATAGACACACAATTGATCATTGATCTCTTAGCCGTGTGCGGTGCCCCCCTCCACCATATTACACCTCGATAATATCGTAGCGGTGCTTAGGCGAAGCCCTGCGTTGGTAGAACATCATCATTGTCACCACGCCGTCGTGCTGACGAAACTCTCCCTCAACAGTCGGCTGGATCGGAGTTCGAGGGATGTCATCGAGCTGAACGTGTGCTAAACTCGGAGGTGCCGTGCGTTCGGTACTTGATCGGTCGGATCGTGAAGACGTACGACTACATCAACCGCGTTGTGTTAACGCTTCCGCTTTCGGTCTACGAGGGTACATGGACAACACTCTCCCCTCTCGTTGCTATGCATCACCATGATCTTGCGTGTGCGTAGAATTTTTTTGAAATTACTACGTTCCCCAAAATGATGTACTTCGACGGCTCTAAAATGTTAGCCGGATTGGGGGCTAGTGTCATCCTAACATCTCCCACAGGGGACACGGTCCGTTACGTATTACAAATCATGTATACGGACTCCAACAACACGGCCGAATATGAGGCACTATTGCATGGTCTCCGAATGGCTGTTTCGATGGGCATCCAATGCCTCGAGGTGCGTGGGGATTCAAACCTCGCAATATCCCAAATAAATGGAGAATTTGATGCAAAATATCCAATGATGGTGGCATACCGCAACGCCGTACTCAAAATATCAGCTCGGTTCGAGGGGCTCGAGTTTCATCACGTTGCTCGAGCCAGTAATCAGGCAACGAACATCCTTGCTTGAATGGGCGCTAAACGCGACCCTGTCCCACCTAAAACCTTTATGGAAAGGCTCTTCAAGCCATCTGTGGTATGGCAGGACGAGAGCGGCAATATTATTCCTGACCTGATCATACCCCCAGATGCCGAGCACAATTCTGATATCATTGGGGGCTCGGGCACCGAAACGACACCTTCCACCCATGTAATCATGGTTGTTATTGCTCTATGGACCGAACCTTTCCTAGCCTACCTTAATAGGCGGGAGCTCCCTGAGGACCAGAACGAGGCCTGTCACATAGTTCGACGCTCGAAAGCCTACAAAGTTCATGAAGGATATCTCTACAAGAAAAGTACCACTGGAGTTCTTCAAAGATGTATTTCCGAAGAGGAGGGATGGCAGCTCTTGGCCGAAATACATGCTGGTCTCGGTGGCCATCATGCCGCAGCTCGGGCCCTCGTAAGTAAGGTCTTTCGTACATGTTTCTTTTGGCCTACGGCCCAAGCAGATGCACAGGCTCTTATACAGCGCTGTGTCGGATGCCAGCTTTTCGCCAACCAAAGTCATATGCCACCCACCACCCTAAAAACAATCCCCATTACTTGGCCTTTTGCAGTCTGGGGGTAGATATGGTCGGATCCCTTAAAGGGGGAAGCCACAATAACAAATATGTACTGGTCGTGGTGGATAAATTCACTAAGTGGATAGAGGCCAAACAAGTGAAAATGGCTGAAGCTGGGGCGGTGATCGACTTTATATTCGGTGTTGTACACCATTATGGTGTCCTTCACGGCATCATTACGGACAATGGCTCTAACTTTACAGCTGATGAGGTAAAAAATTGGTGTGCTAACATTGGCATTAAGCTCGATTACGCCTCCGTATATCACCCCCAAACAAACGGTCAGGTCAAATGGGCTATTGGCCTGATAATGAGCGGCATCAAACCCAGACTAGTGCGATCCCTGCGGGAGTCAGATAAACACTGGGTCAAGGAACTCGATTCCGTACTCTGGGGACTGTGGACCACGCCCAATCACATGACCGGATACACCCCCTTTTTCATGGTGTACGGCGCAGAGGTTGTCTTGCCCTATGACATTATTCATGACTCACCTCGAGTGTGCATGTACGAGGAGAGGGAAGCCGAGCTTGATCGGTAGGACAACCTAGACGGCCTGGAGGAGGAGGAGCGCGATATTGCAAAGGCCCGTTCCGCATTCTATCAGCAACAGGCCCGGAGATACCAAAGCACAGAAGTGCGGGCCAAGACTTATAATGTCGGTGAACTCGTGTTACGCCTCCTAGAGAAGAAGAAGGACAAGCTCAAACCAAAATGGGAGGGTCCCTTCATTATAGATGAAGTTCTAACAGGAGGAGCCTACTGCCTTCGTAATGCATCGGATAATCACCGGGAGCCGAATCCATGGAACGCTGCTCGGCTCCGAAGATTCTACACATAAGTTCGGCCATACTTCTTTTCCATTCCTTTTTCTCCTCTTAATTCTGTTTATTTTCTCGTTTTTTACATGATTCCCAGGATGTGTTCGGATAAGCCGAGCACCTGAGGGGTACACATCCTTAAATATATATATCCCACCATGACTGGGGGTGTCGGGTGGTAGGTGCGACATATGCCAACGGGTGGCTTATCATTGTGGGTGCCAATAAGACGTCGCCGGTGCCTGGAAACGGGATGAGGCGAAGACATGCACGCCGGTGGATCTTACCCAGGTTCGGGGCTCTCCGAGGAGATAACACCCCTAGTCCTGCTCTGCGGGGTCTCCGCATGATCACTAGATCAGGAAAAGTAGCTACAATCGCTCCTAGAGCTGTTGGGTTCAAGGGAGAAGAAGAACAAGGCTAGCTCTCGCTTCTCTCTCTCTATATATATGGTGTGTGTGCTATGCTCAGAAGCCAAACCTTTGCATGGGTGCCCCGGGGGGTTTATATAGGCCTACCCCCCGGGGGTACAATTGTAATCCGGCTGGGCACTGGTCCCAGCCGTCAGTGTCTATGCTCGCCGGCTTCTCCGCCGGCTGTTGGGGCCCGCCGACTGGTGGGTCCCGCCGGCTGCCGGCCTCTTGGTCGACAGGCCGGCCCCACCGCCTAGGGTCTTGTCGGCGGCTGCTTACTGTTCCCTCGCCCTGATGACGAGGGCTTCATTGAGGTAAGCGTGGCTACAGTGGGCCGCCTCGAGGGCTTTCCCTGTTGCCTTACCTCGTCTTGTCTCCTTAATGTGGCACATGCTTCGAGGGAGGGGGTAGCTGACTTCCGGGAGCCGGCTACGCCCTTGGCCGACTGGGGGAGGCCGGGCCGCCTCCGCGCCTCTCTCTGGCTGAAAGGGCCCGCCGCCCGTGGGCCGTACTGGCGTCTGCGTGGGTGACGTCGAGGCTAGCATGGCTACAGTGCTGAGCCGGACGGGGGATGGCCGTCCCGTACGGCGTCCTGTGGCCATGCCTGCCTCGGGCTTCGGGGGTAGTGGGCCGCACTGTGGCCACACCCGTCTTGTCACCGTTATGTGGCGTAGCTTTGGTGGTTGCGGTCTTGGCCGGCTTCTTGGAGTCGGCGTTCTTCGGGGCCGGCTTCGGGGAAGTCGGCATCCTTTACGGCCGGCTTCCTGGAGTCGGCCACCCCGTGGTTATCCTGGGGGGGGGAGGTTGCTGAGGCTGGGTCGCCTTCCGTGAGTCGGCTTCAGAGGTAGCCGGCCAGGGAAGGTGGTCCGATGCTTGGAGCGCTTGAAGGCCCAAAGGCCTGATAATTTTTTGGAAGAGCCAGGGGCAGTCGGTTAGGCTACCCGTGGCTATTTACTCCGACAGTAGTCCCCGAAGCTGATTGGGCTTCGAGGTTGGGTAGGAGTTGAGAAGCTCGATCAGCTTCCTATCTTGACAAGTCGGCAGCTGGGAGCCGGCTTTGGTTAGGCGCGCCGCCTTGGTCGAAAACTCCGGAGTCGGAGGGCGGAAGCTTGCCAGTGCGTGCACCGGGCCGCGAGTCGGCCACTTGCCGTCTGCGAACCACGTGGCCTCTCTCAGCCAGAAAGCCTGCCAGCCCACGCGCGCGACGGAACGTCGCCGCAGGGCGGGGGCCCGCCACGTCCACGCCCGGGCCCAGGCGCGGATTCTCTGCAGCCCAAAACCGCCCGCACGTCTCCTTGCGGCAGTTTCGGCACGCCTTTAGGGAGTAATAATCGCGAGGCGTGGGGCGAGTGGGTGCAGTTAATCCCACGTCTCACCCCATGTCCGGCCTCCCCGGCTTCACCTCACGAAGCTATAAGTAGGGGGAGAGGGGGAGCGGCAGGCTCTCGCACGCTCCTCCTCCTTCCACCATCTTCTTTCTCTTGCCGTTTCTTGCAACAGCGCCTCGCCGCCGCGCTCTCCCACTACTCGTTCCTCCGCCGCCGCGCTCGTTTTCACATACCTCCCGCCACGGAGCAATATGGCGGGGATTGGGACGGCTCCAACGTCCACGAAGATCACATCGAATTCCTCCGCAAGACGCGGCGGCTGCCCAGTGCGGACAAGGTGGAGGTCCGTCTCGCGCCGGCGAAGGAGCTTACGCCGGAGCCGCGGGAGGGCGAGTGGGTGGTCTTCCGCTCGCATTTCTTGCGCGGAATCGGCCTGCCTGTGAGCGCCTTCTTCCGCTCTTGGCTCGAGTTCTACCAGCTCCAGCCGCACCACCTCACCCCGAACGCGGTGGTGCTGCTGTCCGCCTTCGTCACCCTGTGCGAAGGCTACCTCGGCGTCCTCCCCACCCTCGAGCTCTGGGGGGAGTTCTTCCAGTCCAAGCTGGGCACGCGCTCGCGGGGCGTGCCGGCTCAGACTGGCGCCTTTATCGCGGGGCGGAGGGTGGCTGCCGACAACCCCTTCCACATCGTCACGCTGATCCAGTCGGTGAAGCTGTGGCAAAAGTCGTATTTCTACGTCAGGAGCATCGCCCCGCAGGGCGACTACATCAACCTGCCGGCTTACGTAGCTGGCCCGCCGGAGGGCAGGCGGCCCCAGTGGTCCTACCGGGCCGTGACTCTGACGCCGGCTGGATCCGCAGACGTCGCCCGAGTGCGAGCGATGACCCAGTCGGAGGGCCTGACGGGGCCCGACCTGCTGGCCGCCTTCGTCACGCGCCGGGTACTTCTGCTCCAGAGCTGCCCTCATCTGATCTGTCAGATGAGCGGCCAGCTCGATCCGAGCCGGATGTGCACCAAGGACATGCCGCACGCGGAGGTTGCCTATATGGTGAACTACCTCGCGAACTGCAAACTCTCCGAAGAGTGGCACTTCGGCAAGGAGCCATATAGCCGAGCCAATCCGCCGCCCACGGTATGCTCTCCTTGCCTGTTCTTTTTCTCTTAGCTTTGTCGCCGAGTTCCTTTGGCCGACTCTGACTAGTCGGCTTGTCTTCGACAGAGTCCTCTTCTTCGGCCCGCCAGCGGGTCGGATGCGGAGCGCCGGTTCGTCCCCGACCGGACGCAGCACGACCTGGAGGACCCCGACTTGGGGGCGGCTGCTATGGATGACAATACCGAGCCGGGGGTGGCCAAGCCGGCGGCGAAGCCGGCGGCTCCGGGCATGGAGTCACCTTCGACGTCTGGCTGGACGACGATGAGGCCGAAGTCGTCCCGCGCCGCCGGCCGGCATCTGGACGGGGCGCGGGTTCCTCCGCTGCACCGCCTGCTCGGGGCGGCGGGCAAAAGCGTCGCGCCGCCCAGGGTTTGTTCGGCAGTCGGACGAAGAAACCCAAGGGCGGGGCGGCGGCAACCAGGCGGGAGGAGGCGGCCGCGAAGGCGGCTCGCTTCCGCAAGACGGTGAAGCAACCACAGACTGTGTCGGCATAAGTTCGAATTCTTTTGTATACTCTTTTTTCTTTCTTTTCTCTGGTGGTTCCTGAACCCTTGTCTTTTTCTCCAAACAACCAGAGCTCCATTGTCGCTTGAGCGGGCGGCTGTCGCCTCCGTCGTCGAGTCGCCGAGGGGGTCTGGGAGCACCACTCGCCGCATGGACCCCCGTGCCGACCTTCAGGAAGCGACAGAACGGAACGCGCGGGAGGCGCAGGAGGAGCGGGAGGCGCGGGAGGCGGAGGCACGGAAGGCGGCCGCCGCCCAGGCGGCGCAGGAGGAGGAGGCGGCGAAGGCGCGCGCCGACGCTGCAGCCAAGGCCCAAGCGGAGGCTGCGGCTGCGGCGGCGGCGGAGGAGGCCTTGATGGTCACCCGCTGCGCGTCGCAGCGCCTGGGGCCCTGGAGCCCTCGCCAGAAGGAGCCGGCAGCGACCAGCCAGGGCTGGAGTGGGACGACGACGTCGTCGTCCTAGAGAGGGCGCCGGTGCCGACCCCCCCGACTGGGGCGGCATAAGGCGGCCGGCCTGATCTGCCGCCTGCACAGTCGGCGGGGGGCGAGCCGGCCGCGAGGACTGAGTTGGCGGTCCGGATGCCGCCGAGCCGTCGCGCGGGGAAGGCTGCGTCGGAGCCACAGAAGGCCGCGTCGGAGCCGCAGCCGGCCGCGGGCTCCAGCTCGTCGGCCCAGGATGTGGAGGTGGCTACCGCTACCTCGGGGTGGACGCCGGGCAGAGGGACGGCCGTGATGAACGTGGCCGCGCAGGACGTCCAGACCCGGCTCCAGGCCCAGGCTACGGCGCTGAGGCATTATACTGACGAGTTCCTTGCGACGCGGGCGGCCATTCGGGTTAGTCTTCTTATCTTGCTTCTTCTTGATCTTGATTTCTTCCGTGGGTTCGCGTCAGCGCACCCACTGGGTGTAGTCCCCGAGTTCCGAGTCGGCTGCTGAGCAGGCGGCTTGGAACTTCTTAGTGGATTTGGCTTTGCTATTCTTGTTCTTACTTCGATCTTCTCTCTATCTTGCAGGACTACCACAATCTTCGTGCGGCCACCTTCAACTCCCAGGCTCGGGAGCTGACCCAGAAGACCGCCGACCTTACTGAGAGCCGGGGTACGTGCCTTGTTCTTTATCTCACGTGGGGGCGCGTCAGCGCACCCACTGGGTGTAGTCCCTGAGATTCGGGCCGACTGCTGAGCAGTCGGGTCGGATCTTCCTCGACGACTTCCTCTTACTGTTCTTTCTTTTTCTGCCGTCTCTGCAGCGGCCAACGCCAGTTTGAGGGCACAGCTGGGAGAGTCTCAGACTGCCCTCCGTGCCAAGGATGCCAAGCTCGCCGCCTTGGTGCAGGAACGCGACCGCCTGGCCAAGAAGTTGGCCGACCAGGAGGAGGGCCACAAGGCGGCTCTGAAGGCGGTGCAGGACCGCGAAGCCGCCCTCCAGGCCAAGTACGAGACGGAGGCGGCTGGCTGGGCTGAAGCGAGGCAAACTCTGATCTCTGGCTATGGTCAGATCGAAGATCTGATTGATGGTAAGCCGCCTACTTCTTCATCCTTTCTTGCCGTCTGCCGCTTTTGGCTCGTTTTCTGACTTGGTGTTCTTCTCTTCTTTTCTTCTTCTTTCTTGCACAGAGTATTTCCCTGGCTATTCTACCGCCGCCAACCAGATCATCGAGGCCTGCCGCCAAGCGCGAAGGCAGGCTGGCTTCGAGATTTCGCCAACCGCCGGCCGTTCGCTGGAGGAGCAGCTCTTGGCGATCCAGGCCCGCATCCAGCCGGCTCACCGACTGCTCCGCCGGCTTCAGCGTGCTGGGGCGCAAGTATTGGCCGCCCTCTGGCCCGGCCAAGTGGTTCCTCGCACCCCCAGTCGAACTGCCGACTTGCTGGAGGTGGTAGTTGGCCGCTTCGAAGCCTGGAAGGCCTCGGCAGCTCGGTCCGGCGCCAGATGGGCGCTGGAGTTCGTCAAGGCCTGGTATCCCGGCCTGAGCCTGGATCAGCTGGCTACCTGGCGGCAGCAAGCCGACACGGAGCTGGAGCCGGCGCGGCCGGCTATCATCCGGTGGGCTTCGGCGATCGCCGACTACACCGACACCAGCGTCTTCGCCCCTGAGGTAGATGACAACGGTGTCTCCCAGCCGGAGGAGTGGTTCGGGCTGAACTCGGCAGACGGTGAAGACTCGGCGGAGGAGATCGACTCCAGCGACGAGGGAGAAGAGGAGGAGGAGGAAGGTGAAGACGCCGAGCCGGCTGGTGGAGCAGCCGACCAGCATCAGCCTGACCGCGCCTCCAGCACCACGTCACGCGCGAGTGCGTCGCCTGCCACCGGTGGTGACCAAGCCGAGACCCGCTAGGCGGCCACTCCTTCAGCCGGCGAGGCCGTCTCCACCGACCAGCTCGGCTTCCGCGCCGCGCCCTAGTCTGCTGTAACGCCCACGATGCGGCTATATCTCCCACGTGTCGAGGCACGACTTAGAGGCATAACCGCATTGTGGTTTTGTCGCAAGAAGGGTCATCTTCACACAATCCCATGTAATGAACAAGAATGGGATAAAGAGTTGGCTTACAAACGCCACTTCACACAATACATAAATAAATTCATACATCATTCAAGATACACACATAGGTCCGACTACGGAACCAAAAGAAAAGAAGACAACCCAACTGCTAGATCCCTGATCGTCCCAACTGGGCTCCACTACTGATCAACCAGAAAAGAACAACACAACGAACAAGATCTTCATCGAGCTCCCACTTGAGCTCAGTAGCGTCATCTGCACTGGTCTCATCGGCACCTGCAACTGTTTGGGAAGTATCTGTGAGTCACGAGGACTCAGCAATCTCACACCCACGAGATCAAGACTATTTAAGCTTAAAGGAAAGGATGGGGTAATGAGGTGGAGCTGCAGCAAGCACTAGCATATATGGTGGCTAACATACGCAAATAAGAGCGAGAAGAGAAGCAACGGAACGGTCGTGATCTAGCAATGATCAAGAAGTGATCCTGAACCCCTACTTACGTCAAACATAACCCTGAAACCGTGTTCACCTCCCGGACTCCGCCGAGAAGAGACCATCACGGCTACACACGCGGTTGATGCGTTTTAATTAAGGTCAAGTGTCAAATTCTCTACAACCGGATATTAACAAATTCCCATCTGCCTCATAACCGCGGGCATGGCTTTCGAAAGAAAAATACCCTGCAGGGGTGTCCCAACTTAGCCCATTATAAGCTCTCACGGTCAACGAAGGATAAACCTTCTCCCGGGAAGACCCGATCAGTCTCGGAATCCCGGTTTACAAGACATTTCGACAATGGTAAAACAAGACCAGCAAAGCCGCCCGAATGTGCCGACAAATCCCGATAGGAGCTGCACATATCTCGTTCTCAGGGCACACCGGATTGTCCAAGCTTCGGTAGGCCAACCCAGAGTTTGCCCCTGGTGGCCACCGGCGACTGACAGGTTGGACCAACACTCAGAGGAGCACTGGCCCGGGGGTTTAAAATAAAGATGACCCTTGAGTCTGCAGAACCCAAGGGAAAAAGGCTTAGGTAGGCAAATGGTAAAACCAAGGTTGGGCCTTGCTGGAGGAGTTTTATTCAAAGCGAACTGTCAAGGGGGTCCCATAAATCACCCAACCGCGTAAGGAACGCAAAATCAAGGAACATAACACCGGTATGACGGAAACTAGGGCGGCAAGAGTGGAACAAAACACCAGGCATAAGGCCGAGCCTTCCACCCTTTACCAAATATATAGATGCATTAATTAAGATAAGAGATATTGTGATATCCCAACATAAATAGAATCCAACATGGAACAATCTTCATCTTCACCTGCATCTAGCAATGCTATAAGAGGGGCTGAGCAAAAGCGGTAACATAGCCAAACAACGATTTGCTAGGAAGGGTGACAAAGGTTAGAGGTTCATGGCAATTTGGGAGGCTTGAAGAGCAAGTGAATAGGTAACGCGGCATGGCAATAGAGCGAACGGCTAGCAAGCAAAGATAGAAGTGATTTCGAGGGTATGGTCATCTTGCCTGAGATCCCGCAAGGAAGAAGAACGAGTCCATGAAGAAGACAAGCGGACGTAGTCGAACGAATCCTCACAACTCCGGAAAGAAACCGAAGCTAACGAGAGAAGCAACCCGGAAAGAGACAAACAACATAGTAAACAACCACCACATACACATGTCATGATGCACAAACAAGTATGATGCATGTCCGGTTTAAATATGCATGGCAAAGTGCAACAAACAATACTACAAATTAAGTGGAGTTCAATATGCAACGAGTTGCATATTGACGAAACACCACATCAATTTTTTAGTTCTCTCTCGTTTATGGACCCAACAATATTAAATGTTTTTAACCATGGCAAGAGGTGAAGCATATGGAAACTATCTATGAAGGCAAGTTTGAATGAGGCCGGAAATAACAAACGACAATACCGGAAAATCCTCATGTCATCTAGCAATTTTAATGCAAACATCAATTATTTACATTTTTAAATGTTGTTATCATGATGCGGATGACATATGCAAGGTTTAAGCAATTTTATGAAAATGTGGACAAGAGCATGTTATGAAGCATTGGGCCACCATGGCGGAACGAAAGGGGTGCCACGGCAACGACAACGGAAAAGGTGCCACGGCAACGACAACGGAAATGGTGCCACCACGGGCATCTTATACAACACTCATACATTCGTTCACGGGCGTCGACTCGTCAATATACCTTCGAAGCGTGCCTTTTCGGAGTGGCTCGGGTTTGACGGTAGTGGGAGTAGTTGTTCACGGGTCGCCGAGGGAAGTAGTGGTACACGGCGACGGTAGTGGTACACGTTTTCGTAAATGTTCGGGGTCGTCGGTAGAGGTACTTGACGTCCACGGGGTCGACGCTAGTTACCCACGTTGTCGGGGTACTTGTTGTTCCGGGCTTGGCGTCCGTAGATGTACACGGCAATCGTAGTGGTACTTGGCGGTTTCCTGTAGTCGAACTTGACGATCCAAGGGGTACTTGGCGCATCACCGGATAGCTGTACACTTGTCGGAGAGAATCTTGGGGCAACCAAAATGAAGCAACACAAAACATCACAAGGCCTCGGGATGCCAGCAGCACGGAGGCGACGGTGGTCTAGCAGCAGCAGCAAGGGCGTCGGGGAGGTGATGGCCAGGACGGAGGGAAGCGTGCGGCGGAGGTTCACCGACGAGAGGGTGCTGGTCGGGCTCGACCACGTCGAGGAGGCCGTGGCGGAGCGAGCGGGAGGCGCTGGACGCGGGCACACACGCTCCCAGCGGGGCATGCGGGAGGCAGGAGGCGAAGCAAGGCGACACGACGGCGAAGGGGCATGGCTCCGGTGGCCATGGAGGCAAGGCGGCGCCATGGGAGGAAGCTTGCAGAAGGGAGGAGGCACGGCGGGTCGACGACGAGCTGGAGAGGGAGCTGCAGCGGGGGGTCGCGGAGAGGCAGGAAGCGCGGCGCTCGACAGAGGAGGGAGGCGAAGCAGCTCGAGCAGCGGAGAAGGACGGCTCGGGGCGCCGGCGGTGGAGCTTGACGGGCGGCGACGCCATGGGAGCAGCTCGGTCGAGCACGAGCTCGAGACGGGAGGAGGCGCACGAGGCGCGGGCGAAGACGAAGGAAGAAGATAGAGGGCGGCCGACGACGGACTTCGCGCTGGTTGCCGGCGGGTTCACTGGCACGGCGCGAGGAGGACTCGGGAGGCCCTCTCCATGGGTGCTCGGGCGAAGGAGCTCCGGTGAGGCAGCGGGATGCAGGCGGGGAGAGGTGGCCGCGGCAGGAGGAAGGACGAGTGAGGGGAGCGAGAGGAGGGAGACGGGGATCGGGCGCGATGGGAGATGGGGAGGCTGGCGGCGCTGTGGGAGGACGAGAGGAGAGATGGGCTCGGTCTCTGGCGGCTAGGGTTAGAGAGAGCGCGGGCTGGGCCTCGGGAGGCAAATGGGCCTGCCTGAGTGGTGGGCTGCGGGAGGCCGCGGTGGCCTGGGCCGACTACTGTAGGGAGGCCCAGCTGGGCCGGCTGGGGTCTCTCTCTTCTCCCTCTCTCTCTCTAATTTCTTTTAGCAGAAAAAGAACTAGAGAGAAGAAAAAGAAAGATAGGGTTAGGGAAAGAATTTGCGCATGGGGATTATTTTTCCGGACTCACAAAAATATGCTTGTTCCAGGAAAAATAGAGGCGGCCTGATTGGACGATGTAAATTCAAATGATTTAAAGGAAGTGAGGGTTTGGAAGGTCCAAAAATGCTCGGATTTAGGCGGAGCTTCTATAAAAGAGATAAGAATTTATGGCAAAAGTTTGGAGAGCAAACATGAAGCAAAAGGCATGAGAATTAAATTGCAAGTGTGTTATGGTGATTCCAAAGTTAATGGAATATTTTTAATATAGCTCCCTAATATTGGGAGGATATGTTCTAAAGAGAAGTCACCCTTCCCTCGATTTAAATAGATCGAAGATCCATGCAGTTTACTTGGTTGAGTTTTAAAAATTAATGACATGATGGCATGATGACATGAAGCAATGCAAAAATAAAAGAGCAAGCACCAAAAGAAACACGCGGCGATCACGAAAATAAGGAAGTCTTCTAAAGCGTCGGTCTCGGGGCGTTACATCTGCCATCTTTTGTTTTCCTGTCTTGTCACTTTTGGAACAATACTCTGTTAAGTCTGCACAATTCCACCCACTGGGGGTGTATTCGAACCATGTTGATTGCCAGCCTGTTGGGGGCCTTTATATGTATATATAACTTATGCATGCATTTGGCTTTTCCTTGTACTTTGCTTTTTATCCTTCTGTTGTTTCCTTTGCCGCCCTCCCTTGGTTGCCGCCTCCCCAGTCAGACAGTTGCTCTGCAATCTGTAGCTGGAGGAGTGCTTGGCCAATTGGGGGGGAAGTACTCTAGCTTTGCTGGACTAAAGCTAAGTGTTTAGGAAGCCGGCCAGCCGACTGTTCTGACAGCCGGCAAGCGTGGTTGGAGGCCGTCTTTTTGCTATATAAGTTCGTTGGTCCTTAGCCGTTTTTCGTGTGGGCATCCTTTCTGCCTTGCCTCTTGCTAGTCGGACAGTCGGTTCTTCGAGCTGCGACTTTCAGCAAGAGAGGACTCGGGAGTCGGCACACTACTTGTCTGACTTCAGGTAGAACTTTTAATATAGCTCAAGGCGGCCAGTCCCCGGGCCGACTAGTCGAACCCGGTGCCCAACAAGAAATCAAATGTAATAATACATTCATGGATATGACACTTGTCATTCATAGATAAACAAAGGCAGTCCCCGAGTACTGTTCGGGGGGCCTGTTGGTTTGTACTTAATACAAAAGGGTAGCATGATACATACTGCTTTCAACTGTAAAATCTTCTCAGGAGGTTTGCGTTCCATGGTCGCTCCGACTCCTTGCCGGAGTCGTCTCTCTTGCGTGCTCTTGGTTTTTGCGCGTCGATCAGGTAGTAGGAGTCGTTGCCTAGTGCCTTGCTGATGACGAAGGGGCCTTCCCAAGGGGCCGAGAGCTTGTGCTGGCCGGCTGTTCGCTGGATCAGCCGGAGCACAAGGTCGCCCTCTTGGAAGGATCTTGGCTTGACCTTGCGGTTGTAGTAGCGGCGCAGCCCTTGCTGGTAGATGGCGGACCGGCTGAGTGCTAACAGCCGGCCTTCTTCCAGTAGGTCGACGCCGTCTTCTCTTGCTTCCTTGGCCTCCTCCTCCGTGTACATGGTGATCCGAGGCGAGTCGAACTCGATGTCTGTTGGGATGACAGCCTCGGCACCATACACGAGGAAGAATGGAGTAAAGCCGGTTGACTTGTTGGGTGTAGTGCGCAGACTCCAGAGGACAGCCGGCAGCTCATCGAGCCAGCAGCCGGCCGATCGCTCCAGTGGTACAACCAGTCGGGGCTTGATGCCGGAGAGGATGAGTCCATTTGCTCGCTCGACCTGGCCGTTTGACTGCGGGTGGGCAACGGACGCTAAGTCCAGTCGGATGCCCTGCGTCGCGCAGAAACGTGCCAGTGCTCCTTTGGCGAAGTTCGCGCCGTTGTTGGTGATGATGCTGTGTGGCACGCCATACCGAGTAGTGATGTCGGTGATGAATGTCACGGCAGTCGGCCCGTTCAGCTTCTTGATCGGCTTTGCTTCGATCCACTTTGTGAACTTGTCCACAGCGACAAGTAGATGCGTCAAGCCGCCGCGGGCTGTCTTGAAAGGGCCCACCATGTCCAGTCCCCAGACGGCAAAAGGCCAGGTGAGGGGAATGGTCTTGAGTGCAGAAGCCGGCAGGTGTTGCTTGGAACTAAAAACTTGGCATCCTCTGCGGCTCTTGACTATTTATTTAGCATCTTCCAAGGCAGTCGGCCAAAAGAAACCATGGCGGAAAGCCTTGGCCACAAGTGATCTTGAGGCTGCGTGGTGGCCGCATTCGCCTTGGTGGATATCCTTGAGGATTGCCACTCCTTTTTCTGGCTCGACACAACGCTGGAAGACTCCAGTGACGCTGCGCTTCACAAGCTCTCTGTTGATTATTGCATATGCTGCGGCTCGTCGTTGCACTAGTCTTGCTGAGATCTCATCAGCCGGCAGCTCTCTGCTGACTAGGAACTTGAGGATGGGCTGGGCCCATGACGGAGCTGTGACTTCTTCTTCTGTTAGTGTAGCCACCATGACTCGGGTGGGTGGGTTGGGTGGCGTGGAATTGGAGTCGGCCACCGCTTCTTGTGTCGTTGCAGTCCCCGGGCCGACTGCTGCAGTCCCCGGGCCGGGTTCTGAAGTCCCCGGGCCGGGTGCGACTACGGCAGTCCCCGGGCCAGTTGTCGAAGTCCCCGTGCCGCCTGCGGGGTTCCTCCAGTCGGATCCGGCTGCATCTGGCGCAGGCGGTACGAAGATAGAGTCCGACTCTGGAGACGGCTTGATGGACGGCTTGAGGAGGCGCTGGAGGGAGACGCCAGTCGGTATGGCTTGTCGGGTGGAGCCGATCCGTGCTAGGGCATCTGCTTGGTCGTTGTCGGCCCTTGGCACGTGAAGGAACTCGCACCCTTCGAAGTATCCGCTGATCTGCTGGACGAGGAATCGATAGCTCGCCATGTTCGCGTCCTTGGCGTCCCAGTCGCCAGACGACTGCTGGACCACCAAGTCTGAGTCGCCGTAACACAGGATCCGGCGTATGCCGAGCTCTTTGGCTAGCCGGAGCCCATGTACGAGCGCCTCGTACTCGGCCACGTTGTTGGAGGCGGCGAAGTGGATCTGCAGCGTGTACTTGAGCTTGTCGCCTTTGGGAGAGGTGAGGACGATGCCGGCTCCCAAGCCGGTGCGCATCTTGGACCCGTCAAAGTGCATCCGCCAATGGGTAGAGTCGGGAGCCGGCGGTAGGTACTGGGTCTCGGCCCAGTCGACGAGGAAGTCGGCCAATGCTTGGGACTTGATGGCGGTGCGGGGTTGGTAGAAGATCGTGTAGGGCGCCAGTGCAATGGCCCATTTAGCCACCCGGCCGGATGCATCCCGGCTGCCTATGATCTCGGCGAGCGGGGCGGTGCACACGACCGTGATGGGGTGCTCTTGGAAGTAGGGCTTCAGTTTCTTGGCGGCGAAGTATACCCCATAGCACATCTTCTGGTAGTGCGGGTAGTTCTGCTTTGAGCTGGATAGCACTTCGCTTAGGTAGTACACCGGCCTCTGGACTAGCTGGGCTCGGCCTTCTTCCGGGCGCTGGACCACAACAACAGTACTGACTACTCGGCTAGTCGCAGCGATGTAGAGGAGCATGGGCTCCTTTTCAGTCGGCGCTGCCAGGACAGGCGGAGTGGTCAGCATTTTCTTCAACTCATGGAAGGCTTGGTCGGCTTGGTCGTTCCACTCGAAGTGAGTGGACTTCTTCATGAGTCGGTACAGGGGGAGAGCCTTCTCTCCTAGTCGGCTGATAAAACGATTCAGGGAGGCCAAGCAGCCGGTGAACTTCTGCACATCTCGCAGTTTGGTGGGAATCTCCATCCTCTCGATGGCCTTGATCTTGACGGGGTTGCACTCGATGCCGCGTTCGGAGACCAGGAAGCCTAGCAGCTGGCCGGCTGGTACTCCGAACACGCACTTCTCGGGGTTGAGCTTGATTTGGAATCGGCGCAAGTTGGCGAATGTTTCTTTCAGGTCTTCCAGCAAGGTGCCGCGCTTCTCTGTCTTCACCACAATGTCGTCTACATAGACGTGGGCATTTCTGCCGAGTTGTTTCAAGAGGCATTTCTGCATGCAACGCTGAAAAGTGGCACCGGCATTCCTCAAGCCGAATGTCATAGTCAGGTAGCAGAAAGCTCCAAAGGGTGTGATGAAGGCAGTCTTCAGGCGGTCAGCTGGGTCCAACTTGATCTGATGGTACCCTGAGTAGGCATCCAAAAAACTCAACAGCTCGCATCCGGCTGTGGAGTCTATCACTTGGTCAATCCGTGGCAGAGCAAACGGATCCTTTGGGCAGGCCTTGTTCAGGCTGGTGTAGTCTATACACATACGCCACTTGTTATTCTTCTTCAGAACCAGAACTGGGTTGGCAAGCCACTCTGGAAAGAACACTTCCATGATAAAGCCAGCGGCAAGGAGCCGGGCTATCTCTTCTCCCACGATTCTTCGCTTCTCTTCTGACAGTCGGCGGAGGGGTTGCTTGACCGGCTTCGCGTCGGCGCGGACATGTAATTTGTGCTCGGCGAAATCCTTCGGGACACCCGGCATGTCCTTTGGGGACCATGCAAAAATGTCTCGATTCTCACGGAGGAAGTCGACGAGCTCGCCTTCCTATTTACTGTCCAAGTTCGCCCCAATGACAGCGAACCTCTCCGGGTTCTCCGGGTCCAGAGGTATCTTCTTCGTCTCTTTGGCAGGCTGGAAGGAGCCCTGCGCATCACAATCTTTGGGGTTGGGGGACAGGGCCGGCTGCTTGCCGGCCATGGCCACAACCCGCTCCAGCATCTTCTTCTCTTCTGCCACCACGAGGGACTCGGCCAGCCGGCTGCTGGCCATGGCACACTCGATGGACTTCTTGTAGTCGCCGGCTACCGTGATGATCCCCTTCGAGCTCGGCATCTTCATCTTCAGGTAGGCGTAGTGGGGCACAGCCATGAACTTGGCCAGAGCAGGTCGGCCAAGCAGAGCATGATAGGGGCTCTCCAAATCCACTACCTCGAACCAGATTGCTTCTCGGCGAAAATGATCTTTGTCTCCGAAGAGAACATCCATTTTAATCTTGCCGATTGGGGAGCAAGACAAGCCGGGGACGATACCATGGAAGACGGTGCGGCTCGGCATAAGCTGCTTCGCTTTGATGTTCAGCTTCTCCATGGTATCGCGGTACAGTATGTTGATACTGCTTCCGCCATCTATCAGGACGCGGGAGAATCGGGCAGCTCGCCTCTCCGTCGCGAGGGTGATATCCAAGACCATTGCATAGGAGCCAGGAGAGGGCATCACCTCTGGGTGGTCGGCCTGGCTCCAGCTGATTGGCTTCTCTGACCAGTGCATGAACTCGGGGGCGCTAGAGGCGACTGCATTAACTTCTTGATGCTGTCGGCGCCGACTGCGCTTGTCGTCGGCTTGACTGGTGAAGACGACGTAGGCGGCGTGCTCTTCAGGGAATTCGTCTTGGATGGCGCCGACTGCCGGCCGAGCCGCCGGCTGCTGGGGGGCTGGAGGCGGCGGACCGGGAGGCGGAGGCGGCAGCAATCCCTCGCCCTTGGTGATTCGCGTGAGCCAGTGGCATTTTCGGGTCGTGTGGTTAGACGGCTTCGCGCCGCTGTGGAACTTGCAGGGGGCGTCAAGAGCCTGCTCGTAAGAGAAAGCCGGCTGCCAAGCCGGCCTGCCGCCCTTCTTCTTGGGAGCGGGCCGTTCTTCGGGCTGCTCATCTTCAACGGTGGCCACCTGCCGACTGGTGGAAGTCGGCATGGGGGCCTTGCGCTTGTGATCGTTCTGGTAGGGGCGCCGATTAGGGTCGCCAGCCGGCGTCTTGGGAGCCGGAGCAATCACCTTCCCCGAGGCGTCTACTCGAAGCTCGGTCTTCATCGAGGAGTCGGCCGTGGCGTACTTGTCCGCGATGACCAGCAACTCGTCGAGGGTAGCCGGCTCGTCGCAGAGGAGTCGGTGCTTGAGGAGGGTGCCCTCTCGGCACCCGGCGGTGAAGTACTCGATGGCCTGAACCTCGTGCACCCCCTCGCAGGAGTTGCGGAGCTCGGCCCACCGCGTGAGGTAGTCGCGGGTCGACTCGTTGGGCCCTTGGACGCAGAGGGAGAGCTGGCGAGGCTTGGGAGGCCGCTTGTAGGTGCTGGTGAAGTTGCGGACGAAGACTTCCGTGAAGTCCAGCCAACTGTTGATGCTGTAGGGCTTGAGGCTGTTGAGCCATGTGCGCGCCGTGCCTTGCAGCATGAGGGGGACGTACTTCACGGCGACGCGCCGATTGCCGTTGGCTATGCTGACGGCCGTGGAGTAGTCGATGAGCCAATCTTCCGGCTTCACTGAGCCGTTGTACTTGGGCGTGTCTCTGGGGAGCGAGAACCCTTTGGGGAAGGGCTCGTCGCGGATGCGGGGGCCAAAACATGGCGGGCCGACATCGTCTTCTTCTTCTAACGCCAAGGATCGAGCAAGGCGGTCGATCCGGTGGCGGGCGTCGTTCTCGCCGACTCCTTCTCGGCGGCCGAGTCGGTCGCCAAGAGTCGGGTGCGTGATAGGCGGCGGGGTGAGACGTCTTTCTCTTCGAGGCGGGGGAGGAGGCAGATTTCCTTGGTGCTCCACCGCTCGCGGGCGGCCTTCCGCGTCGCGCTCGATGGTGATGCGAGTCCGGCTGCGGCTAGCAGCCGGCTCCTTGTCTTTCTTCTGGCGGGCGCCGCTCGCAGTCGGCGAGCGGGACGTCGCGGCGTGCTCCCGGCGCGGGGGATGACTATCAGCACGGGCGCCGGCTTCGTGCCGTTCTGCAGCCGCGTCGATCAGCTGCTGGATCCGTCTTGTCATGTAGGGGAGCTCATCGGCTCCCAGCCCATTGAGCTCTTCTGCGGCCGCCTGAGCGGCTCGCAGATTCTCGAGCGGGGTGGCGTAGACGGGGCGATCTGCCCCCAGCATGCTGGCGACGGCCGCGCCGCGCTTCTGGACGAAGCCGGCTCGGCTCGGGCCGCTAGGCGGCGGCGTACCGAAGGCGGCGCGGTCGACTTCGCGCTGGTGGGCCTCGGTGAGGCGTCTCATGGAGGCTATCTTCTGGCCTTCCGCGATGAGGGCGAGGCGGCGTGCCTCCAGGGTCTCGGCGTCGGCATCGGCCGGGATGGGGACGGAGAGGTCGTGCATCGCCGCTTGCAGGGCGTCGTGGGCGTTCTCGCCCGAGTTGGCGACGTGGCTGATGACCAACACTTCGGTGACAGCGCTGCTGCCGCTGTCAGCTCGAGGGAGAGGATCGTCGAAGACCACCACGTCGGAGGGGTAGGCGTCGAGCGATGCCGTGTCGGAGTCGACGAGCATCGGGTCGGTGGAGCCGACCGACTCCACATCTGCAGCAGGCTCGCTGGAGACGTGAAGCTGGTCGAGGAGGCTGACGAGGCGGCTCTCGGGGTAGTCCGTGCCTGCGTCGGACGCAGGCTCGTCGGAGATGCGAGTCTCGCCGAGCAGATCGGCGAGGCAGCTCGCTGCGCAGGCGTCGTCGACGCCTTGCAGCGCGTCGAGGCAAACGCCATCGGGCGCAGCAGGCTGGCTGCGCTCGCGGGGGAGGAAGAGGGTTCCCGTCCAGAACAGGTCTCCGGACGACGGTGCACCTGGCCCCACGGTGGGCGCCAAATGTCGGGTGGTAGGTGCGACATATGCCAACGGGTGGCTTATCATTGTGGGTGCCAATAAGACGTCGCCGGTGCCTGGAAACGGGATGAGGCGAAGACATGCACGCCGGCGGATCTTACCCAGGTTCGGGGCTCTCCGAGGAGATAACACCCCTAGTCCTGCTCTGCGGGGTCTCCGCATGATCACTAGATCAGGAAAAGTAGCTACAATCGCTCCTAGAGCTGTTGGGTTCAAGGGAGAAGAAGAACAAGGCTAGCTCTTGCTTCTCTCTCTCTATGGTGTGTGTGCTATGCTCAGAAGCCAACCCTTTGCATGGGTGCCCCGGGGGGTTTATATAGGCCTACCCCCCGGGGGTACAATTGTAATCCGGCTGGGCACTGGTCCCAGCCGTCAGTGTCTACGCTCGCCGGCTTCTCCGCCGGCTGTTGGGGCCCGCCGACTGGTGGGTCCCGTCGGCTGCCGGCCTCTTGGTCGACAGACCGACCCCACCGCCTAGGATCTTGTCGGCGGCTGCTTACTGTAGCCTCGCCCCTGATGACGAGGGCTTCGTTGAGGTAAGCGTGGCTACAGTGGGCCGCCTCGAGGGCTCTCACTGTAGCCTTACCTCGTCTTGTCTCCTTAATGTGGCACATGCTTCGAGGGAGGGGGTAGCCGACTTCTGGGGGCCGGCTACGCCCTTGGCCGACTGGGGGAGGCCGGGCCGCCTCCGCGCCTCTCTCTGGCTGAAGGGGCCCGCCGCCCGTGGGCCGTACCGGCGTCTGCCGTGGGTGACGTCGAGGCTAGCATGGCTACAGTGCCGAGCCGGACGGGGGATGGCGTCCCGTACGGCGTCCTGTGGCCATGCCTGCCTCGGGCTTCGGGGGTAGTGGGCCGCACTGTGGCCACACCCGTCTTGTCACCGTTATGTGGCGTAGCTTTGGTGGTTGCGGTCTTGGCCGGCTTCTTGGAGTCGGCGTTCTTCGGGGCCGGCTTCGGGGAAGTCGGCATCCTTTACGGCCGGCTTCCTGGAGTCGGCCACCCCATGGTTATCCTGGGGGGGAGGTTGCTGAGGCTGGGCCGCCTTCCGTGAGTCGGCTTCAGAGGTAGCCGGCCAGGGAAGGTGGTCCGATTCTTGGAGCGCTTGAAGGCCCAAAGGCCTGATAATTTTTTGGAAGAGCCAGGGGCAGTCGGTTAGGCTACCCGTGGCTATTTACTCCGACAGGGGGCTTCTTTAACCGAAGCTTATTACTATTCCGAGCCTGGAGCTCACAATATAAGTGTCATCTGCTGATATACATCCTTTTTGCCATTATATGCACCTCTATGACTTAAGGTTTTGCCAAGTTGGGTTGCCTTGCTCTTGTCTTTATGCCCTACGTTCCCAATTGTTCATGTAGGGCGTAAAGGGAGCACCTCTACGATTGTGACAACCGGGTCATCCGGACATGTACCTCAGACGGGTGAAGCCGAAAGCTAGCGTTCTTAAGAGAATAAGTGGTCGGCAATCAAGCGACAAATTGTTACATTATGATAACCTCTCTAACACTGCGGGATACCTTTCTCCCGTCTTGCGGACCAATGCCGCGGCACGCATAATTACAGCATGCCAACCCAAGGAAAGGAACCCTTAACGGAAATATTTTCCTTGGAAGATGTTTCTTACATATCTAATATAACATACATCCTGAACTAAACTTTTTGTCTGTTCGAGCACAATGACCGGGTTGCTTTGTTTCCAGACATAGTGAATGCTTCTTTCGTTCCGAAAAGTATCCGTAAACACTCCACCATTTTTTGGTTCAGAGGTTAAAGCCAAAGGCCTGCGATGACAAATGTTTTACATGCTCGGATAAAGGTACTGGTTGATTAATACAAAAACCTATTCCTTATCGATTCCATCTATAAGACTGTCTAAACTATAGTCCTCCTGCGAATACTTCGCAGCTACCATTACTTGGTCATACACCAAATTCACGGGAATTTCTTTGAAGTCCGGTCCCTGTGGTCCCACTCAGGCCATGTGATTTGGATCTAGCTTGGTGAAGCGTATTTTCACCATGGCCCAGGCTTCTCGTGCACCTTCACGACAGGCGGATTTCTTCCATCGCTTGAACCGGCGCCGAGCATCGTTGAACATATTTGCCAAGTCCTCCATACTTTCTGGAGGGGGTATCAGAAGGCCATAATGCCTTCACTATACTCTTCATGGCTTTCCGGGCCCGAGCATGTACCACGGACAGTTCCTTCAGCAGGTCACCTTGAAATCCGAATACTTCCTCTTCCGGCTGGCCAGTTAACAAACCTGCAGCAACTGAGTCGTGACATTCCCAATTAAGGACTACACATGAGCACCTAGTGTGATTCTAAATAAGAGAAGAAGACATACCGAACATGCCGCCTTTTAGCTTCTCGTTTTCCTTCTGAGCGGCCGATAACTAAGCCTTTAAGCTCTCTATCTCTTCGGATAGTTTGTCTTTTCCCCCTCGTGTTTATTACTCACCCACATATCGCTATATAAGGGGCGGGGAACCCTGTGTTCACCCACATATCGCCATTGCAACACCCCTTCATGTGAAGCCTTATACTCGGCCGCTGGTCGATCTTCAACACCCTCGCGAACACCTCGGGAAGGCGAAGGCGGCTACGCGGTGGCTCACGCAGCTGCAGGATGAACTCCAGCGCCGTGTCCCCAACATGGCCACTCGACGAAGCAGGAGGAGACAGTGGCGGAGATGGTGACGGAGATGGCGATGATGCAGGTGTTCCCCTTCTGCGACTGCCTCTGCCTCGACCGCCTCGCCGACCGCGGCCCTGTCCGGCACCTCCACCTCGAGCATGGCCTTCGCCTTGGACGGCTGGTCTTCCTTGACCGCCGCGGTTCTCTAGCAGGAGGAAGACCTAGTCGCCTCCGCAGGAGAACGGTCGCGACCACGCCCTCTCGCCATGGCAGTGAATGGAAGATGGAGGCGAAGGGAAGGCGCGAGAAGATGCCTCCCCTCCTCCTCCCGAGTCCCTTTTTATAGCCAAGCGGGGAAGGCTAAAGACTGGCTCTACGCCTCTGAAGAGCCCGTTCAAATCCGGCTCATTAAGTTGGTAGCTAGCAGGGTCATCGACCGCCCTCCCCGCCCAATCAAAGGCGCATAAGTATCGGCCATCGCGCATCTCCTCATATCCCGCGCATCCATCACCTACCCCGCACCATGCATGCGACATACGTGGCGAAGAGGGCAGGCGCGATGGGAAACTTGGAACGGCGGTTCCAAGGCTGAGAGAGTAAATGAGCAGTGGCCCTGCAGTTTTCCCTCTTTTTTAGGGAAAACGCAGGCCGCCTCTTTAGTATTCACTACGGGATGACGCAAGCATGCTGCGGTCATTCCATGCACGACCCCCACGTCACGCATTCAACACGGTTCGTGGGGAAGCGCAACGAGCAAAGGAGTTACTGCAGTAAAAACTCTGCATCGCGTGCCCGCGCACCGTTCTGGGCCTGACCCAACAGCGCTTGCGCTTATGTGTGGCCCAGGCCCGGGGGCTCCTGTCGGTGTACAAAAGTAGGGGTCCTTTTGGTACCCCTTTATTTGTGCGCGAGCAGTTGCTGCCGCACCTATGACCACGCTTGGCGGGGAAGAGGAGGCAAGGACGCAAGACTACCAGAGCAGTGCTCAAGACCAGAAGCATGAAGAGCAGAAGGGCGAGGTGAAGCTCCCCCGGCAAGGCCCTTGCCAGGGCGGCCTCCATAGCCCCGGCAAGAGCCTTGCCAGGGCAACTTGCCCAACACCAACGAGGCCGCCACCCTTGAGCCTGAGAGTTCTGACACCATCGACAACATTTAACCAAGGCTCAGGAGGCGCCTCCATGGTGGCATGCCGATCTTTGTGAAGGCCAAGAGCACACAAGACTAGATGAGAACCAGAAGACAAAGACCTCCAGCAAGATCCTTGCCGGGGACGCGTGCAAGACCCCGGTAAGATCCTTGCTGGGACCCCGGCAAGGCTTTTGCCGAGGACATCTACGAGGCCGCAGCCAGGCCCACGCCAAGGCTCCACCGTCGTTCCCACACAGCTGCCAGCCCGCTAACTAGGCAGGCACCTGCGTGGCGGCATGCAGCTCCCAGGTCAACTCAGCAAGCACCTGCATGGTGGCATGCAGATCTTCGTGAAGGCTCTACCACCACACCAACTCAGCAGCCAGCCATCCAGCATGGCACTACATGCCTCGTCAGCCTGGACGCGTGTCGAAGCAAGGCAAAGCGGCGACAGGTGGGACGAGCTTCCTTGCTGTCCCCGATAAAGCAAGAAGGGCACGTCAGCAGCGCATTAAATGCGTTTTGTCCTACGGTGCCAGGGATAAATTCGACTAGTGTACAACTTTCCACCTCCTGTGTGCCACTGTGATAGCCCCTTTGACTATAAAAGGAGTACCGCGGCGTACTGGGAGAGGATTCGAACTTTTTGGACCCTGCACGCTCTGTAGCAAGTCCAAGAACACCAGATAAACATACACCAGCAGGAGTAGGGTATTATGCATCGCTTGCGGCCCGAACCTGGACAAACTCCTCCGCGTTGATCTTCTAATCCCGCTCTTCCCACAGCCCCGCGCCTGTTAACCGTAGAAGGGATTCTTTGTGATCCATAGGTGTCGTTTCCCCCCACATCTTTGGCGCGCCAGGTAGGGGGCGCGAGCTGTGAGAAATCCGGTTTTGAACCGACGCCTCGACTTCATCATCACGATGGCCACCAAGAATAAGGGGATGACAGCGATCGGGTCATCTGGAGCAGGCCCGTCCGCACCAGCGCGGGCAGGCGATGGGGTGGCCACGGATGGCGCCGGAGGCACCACCCGTGAGCATCCACGACACTCTGGCACACGGAGCCGGGCGAGCAACGTCGTACGGGCCCAAGACGACGGGCCACACGCCGCTGGGTCCGGGGGCAGGGCTGTGCTGCCCACGGGCGGCACGGCAGCCTCTATGACGCCACCACCGGCCCCCGCGCCGCGCCCTTCCCAGGACACGCTCGATGAACGACACCGCGACGACGGCGCTGCTACCTCTTGAGCATGCGTTGGTTTTCCCTTGAAGAGGAAAGGGTGATGCAGCAAAGTAGCGTAAGTATTTCCCTCAGTTTTGAGAACCAAGGTATCAATCCAGTAGGAGGCCACACGCAAGTCCCTCGTACCTACACAAACAAATAAGAACCTTGCAATCAACGCGATAAAGGGGTTGTCAATCCCTTCACGGCCACATGCAAAAGTGAGATCTGATAGAGATGATAAGATTGAAAGTAAAGATTGCAAAGTAAAAATAGATTGGAAACTTATATGATGGAAAATAGACCCAGGGGCCATAGGTTTCACTAGTGGCTTCTCTCAAGATAGCATAAGTATTACGGTGGGTGAACAAATTACTATTGAGCAATTGATAGAAAAGTGCATAATTATGAGAATATCTAGGCATGATCATGTATATAGGCATCACGTCCGTGATAAGTAGACCGACTCCTGCGTCCATCTACTACTATTACTCCACACATCGACCGCTATCCAGCATGCATCTAGAGTATTAAGTTCATAAGAACAGACTAACGCATTAGGTAAGATGACACGATGTAGAGGGATAAACTCGAGCAATATGATATAAACCCCATATTTTTATCCTCGATGGCAACAATACAATACGTCTCGTTTCCCTTTCTGTCACTGGGATCGAGCAACGCAAGATTGAACCCAAAGCTAAGCACTTCTCCCATTGCAAGAAAGATCAATCTAGTAGGCCAAACCAAACTGATAATTCGAAGAGACTTGCAAAGATAACCAATCATACATAAAAGAATTCATAGAAGATTCAAATATTGTTCATAGATAATCTTGATCATAAACCCACAATTCATTGGATCTCGACAAACACACCGCAAAAAAGAGTTACATCCAATAGATCTCCAAGAAGATCGAGGAGAACTTTGTATTGAGATCCAAAGAGAGAGAAGAAGCCATCTAGCTAATAACTATGGACCCGAAGGTCTGTGGTAAACTACTCACACGTCATCAGAGAGGCTATGGTGTTGATGTAGAAGCCCTCCGTGATCGATGCCCCCTCTGGCGGATCGCCGGAAAAGGCCCCAAGATGGGATCTCACGGGTACAGAAGGTTGCGGCGGTGGAAATAGGGTTTCGTGGTGCTCCTCGATGGTTTCGGGGTACGTAGGTATATATAGGAGGAAGAAGTAGGTCAGTGTAGCCACGAGGGGCCCACGAGGGTGGAGGGTGCGCCCCCTGCCTCGTGGCCTCCTTGTTCGTTTCTTGACGTCCACTCCAAGTCCTCTGGATCACATTTGTTCCAAAAATCACGCTCCCGAAGGTTTCATTCCGTTTGGACTCCGTTTGATATTCCTTTTCTGCGAAACACTGAAATAGGCAAAAAATAGCAATTTGCACTGGACCTTGGGTTAGTAGGTTAGTCCCAAAAATAATATAAAATTGTATAATAAATCCCATCAAACATCCAAAACCGAATATATAATAGCATGGAGCAATAAAAAATTATAGATATGTTGGAGACGTATCAAGCACCCCCAAGCTTAATTCCTGCTCGTCCTCGAGTAGGTAAATGATAAAAATAGAATTTTTGATGTGGAATGCTACTTAGCATATTCTTCAATGTAATTTTCTTTATTGTGGCATGAATGTTCAGATCCAAAAGATTCAAGATAAAGGTTTAATATTGACATAAAAATAATAATAATTCAAGCATATTAACTAAGCAATTATGTCTTCTCAAAATAACATGGCCAAAGAAAGTTCATCCCTACAAAATCATATAGTTTGTTCATGCTCCATTTTCGTCACACAAGAATGCTCTCATCTTGCACAACCCTGATGACAAGCCAAGCAATTGTTTCATACTTTAGTAATCTCAAACATTTTTCAACTTTCACGCAATACATGAGCGTGAGTCATGGATATAGCACTATGGGTGGAATAGAATATAATGATGGGGGTTGTGTGGAGAAGACAAAAAAGGAGAAAGTCTCACATTGACGCGGCTAATCAACGGGCTAGGGAGATGCCCATCAATTGATGTCAATGCAAGGAGTAGGGATTGCCATGCAACAGATGCACTAGAGCTATAAATGTATGAAAGCTCAACAAAATAAACTAAGTGGGTGTGCATCCAACTTGCTTGCTCACGAAGACCTAGGGCATTTGAGGAAGCCCATTGTTGGAATATACAAGCCAAGTTCTATAATGAAAAATTCCCACTAGTATATGAAAGTGACAAAACAAGAGACTCTCTATCATAAAGATCATGGTGCTACTTTGAAGCACAAATGTGGAAAAAGGATAGTAGCATTGCCCCTTTTTATTTCTCTTTTTTTGGCCTTTTATTTATTTATTTGGCATTTCTTTTTTGGGGGACAATGCTCTATTAATGATGATCATCACACTTCTATTCATTTACAACTCAATGATTACAACTCGATACTTAGAACAAAATATGACTCCATATGAATGCCTCCGGCGGTGTACCGGGATGAGCAACGAATCAAGAGTGACATGTATGAAATAATATGCATGGTGGCTTTGCCACAAATACGATGTCAACTACATGATCATGCAAGGCAATATGACAATGATGAAGCGTTTCATAAAAATTGGAATGGTGGAAAGTTGCATGGCAATATATCTCGGAATGGCTATGGAAACGCCATAATAGGTAGGTATGGTGGCTGTTTTGAGGAAGATATAAGGAGGTTTATGTGTGATAGAGCGTATCTTATCACGGGGTTTGGATGCACCAGTGAAGTTTGCACCAACTCTCAAGGTGAGAAAGGGCAATGCACGGTACCGAAGAGGCTAGCAATGATGGAAAGGTGAGAGTGCGTATAATCCATGGACTCAACATTAGTCATAAAGAACTCACATACTTATTGCAAAAATCTACAAGTCATCAAAAACCAAGCACTACGCGCATGCTCCTAGGGGGATAGATTGGTAGGAAAAGACCATCACTCGTCCCCGACCGCCACTCATAAGGATGACAATCAAAGAACACCTCATGTTTCAAATTTGTTACACAACGTTTAGCATACGTGCATGCTACAGGACATGCAAACTTCAACACAAGTATTTCTGAAATTCACAACTACTCAACTAGCACAACTTTAAAATCACTATCTCCATATCTCAAAACAATCATCAAGTATCAAACTTCTCTTAGTATTCAATGCACTTATATGAAAGTTTTTATTATATCCATCTTGGATGCCTATCATATTAGGACTAATTTTATAACCAAAGAAAATTACCATGCTGTTCTAAAGGACTCTCAAAATAATATAAGTGAAGCATGAGAGATCAATAATTTCTATAAAATAAAACCACCGCCGTGCTCTAAAAGATATAAGTGAAGTACTAGAGCAAAATTGTTTTAGCTCAAAAGATATAAGTGAAGCATATAGATTATTCTAATAAATTCCGAATAATGTGTGTGTCTCTAAAAAGGTGTGTACAGCAAGGATGATTGTGGTGAACTGAAAAGCAAAGACTCAAATCATACAAGACGCTCCAAGCAAAACACATATCATGTGGTGAATATTAATATAGCTCCAAGTAAAGTTACCGATGGACGAAGACAAAAGAGGGGATGCCTTCCGGGGCATCCCCAAGCTTAGGCTTTTTGGTTGTCCTTGGATTTTACCTTGGGGTGCCTTGGGCATCCCCAAGCTTAGGCTCTTGCCACTCCTTGTTCCATAATCCATCAAATCTTTACCCAAAACTTGAAAACTTCACAACACAAAACTTAACAGAAAATCTCGTGAGCTCCGTTAGCGAAAGAAAACAAAACACCATTATAAGGTACTATAATGAACTCATTATTTATTTATATTGGTGTTAAACCTACTGTATTCCAACTTCTCTATGGTTCATAAACTCCATTACTAGCTATAGATTCATCAAAATAAGCAAACAACACACAAAAAACAGAATCTGTCAAAAACAGAACAGTCTGTAGTAATCTGTATCAAACGCATACTTCTGGAACTCCAAAAATTCTAAAATAAATTGCTGGACGTAAGGAATTTATCTATTAATCATCTGCAAAAAGAATCAACTAAATATCACTCTCCAGTAAAAAGTTGTAGCTAATCTCGTGAGCGCTAAAGTTTCTGTTTTGTACAGCAAGATCAAAAAGACTTCACCCAAGTCTTCCCAAAGGTTCTACTTGGCACAAACACTAATTAAAACATAAAACCACATCTAAACAGAAGCTAGATGGATTAATTATCACTAAACAGAACCAAAAATCAAGAAACTAAAATAAAATTTGGTTGCCTCCCAACAAGCGCTATCGTTTAATGCCCCTAGCTAGGCATAAAGGCAAGGATAGATCTAGGTATTGCCATCTTTGGTGTGCAATCCATAAGTGGCTCTCATAATAGATTCATAAGGTAATTTAATTTTATTTCTAGGAAAGTGTTCCATGCCTTTCCTTAACGGAAATTGGAATCTAATATTCCCTTCTTTCCTATCAATAATTGCACCAATCGTTCTAAGGAAAGGTCTACCAAGAATAATAGGACATGAAGGATTGCAATGTATATCAAGGACAATGAAATATACGGGCACATAATTCATATTTGCAACAATAAGAACATCATTAATTCTTCCCATAGGTTTCTTAATGGTGGAATCCGCAAGGTGCAAGTTTAAAGAACAATCATCAAATTCACGGAAACCCAACATATCACACAAAGTTTTTGGAATCGTGGAAACACTAGCACCCAAATCACACAAAGCATAGCATTCATGATCTTTAATTTTAATTTTAATAGTAGGTTCCCACTCATCATAAAGTTTTCTAGGGATAGAAACTTCCAATTCAAGCTTTTCTTCATAAGATTGCATTAAAGCATCAATGATATGTTTGGTAAAAGCTTTATTTTGACTATAAGCATGCGGAGAATTTAGCACGGATTGCAACAAGGAAATAAAATCTATTAAAGAACAATTATCATAATTAAATTCCTTGAAATCCAAAATAGTGGGTTCATTGCTATCTAAAGTTTTGACCTCTTCAATCCCACTTTTACCAATTTTTGCATCAAGATCTAGAAACTCCAAATCATTGGGACGCCTTTTAACTAAAGTTGACTCATCTCCAGTCCCGTCATTATCAAGATTCATCTTGAAAAACAAAGATTTAATAGGAGACACATCGATAACTTTTAGATATTCATCCTTTTTATCATGAAAACTAGAAGAACACGCTTTTATAAAGCCATCTTTCTTAGCATGCATCCTAGCGGTTCTTTCTTTGCACTCATCAATGGAAATTCTCATAGCCTTGAGAGACTCATTGATATTATGCTTAGGTGGCATAGATCTAGGTTTCAAAGAATCAACATCAAGAGAAATTATATCCATGTTCCTAGCCAATTCATCAATCTTAGGTAATTTTTCTTCAAGCAAAGCATTGAAATTCTTTTGAGAAATCATAAATTATTTAACACTAGTCTCAAAATCAGAGGGCATCTTATTAAAATTTCCATAAGAGTTGTTATAGGAATTACCGTAATTATTAGAGGAATTACTAGGAAACGCCCTAGGATTAAAGTTTCCTCTATACGCGTTGTTACCAAAATTGTTCCTACCAAGAAAATTCACATCCATAGATTCATTATTATTCTCAATCAAAGTAGACAAAGGCATATCATTGGGATCAGAAGAAACACTCTTATTAGCAAACAATTTCATAAGTTCATCCATCTTTCCACTCAAAACATTAATCTCTTCTATCGCATGAACCTTTTTACTAGTAGATCTTTCAGTGTGCCATTGAGAATAATTAACCATAATATTATCTAGGAGTTTAGTAGCTTCTCCTAAAGTCATTTCCATAAAAGTGCCTCCCGCGGCTGGATCTAAAAGATTTCTAGAAGTAAAATTCAATCCGGCATATTTTTTTGTATAATCATCCATAAGTTCAAACCATGTGTAGGGCAATTACGTATCATTAATTTCATTCTCTCCCAAGCTTGTGCAACATGTTCATGATCAAGTTGCTCAAATTCATAATATCGTTTCTAAGAGAGATGATCATAGCGGGAGGAAAATACATAGAGATACAAGCATCTTTGCACTTATTCCAAGAATCAATACTATTTTTAGGCAAAGACAAAAACCAAGTTTTAGCACGATCTCTAAACGAAAAAGGAGATAGCTTCAATTTAACAATATCATTGTCCACATCTTTCTTCTTTTGCATATCACCAAATCAACAAAGCTATTTCGATGGGTAGCGGCATCTTCACTAGGTAGGCCGGCGAATTGATCTTTCATGACAAGATTCAGCAAAGCAGCATTAATTTCACAAGATTCAGCATCGGTAAGAGGAGCAATCGGAGTGCTAAGAAAATCATTGTTGTTGGTATTGGAAAAGTCACACAATTTAGTATTATCTTGAGCCATCGTGACAAGCAAGCAATCCAACACACAAGCAAACAAGAAGCAAGCAAAAAAGAGGTGAACGAAAACAGAGGGCGAATAAAACGGCAAAGGTGAAGTGGGGGAGAGGAAAACGAGAGGCAAATGGCAAATAATGTAATGTGAGGGATAAGAGTTTGTGATGCGTACTTGGTATGTCTTGACTTGTGTGTAGACTCCCCGGTAACGGCGCCAGAAATCCTTCTTGCTACCTCTTGAGCATGCGTTGGTTTTCCCTTAAAGAGGAAAGGGTGATGCAGCAAAGTAGCATAAGTATTTCCGTCAGTTTTGTGAACCAAGGTATCAATCCAGTAGGAAGCCACACGCAAGTCCCTCGTACCTACACAAACAAGTAAGAACCTTGCAACCAACGCGATAAAGGGGTTGTCAATCCCTTCGCGGCCACTTGCAAAAGTGAGATCTGATAGATATGATAAGATAATATTTTTGGTATTTTTATGATAAAGATTGAAAGTAAAGATTGCAACGTAAAAATAGATTGGAAACTTATATGATGGAAAATAGACCCGGGGGCCATAGGTTTCACTACTGGCTTCTCTCAAGATAGCATAAGTATTACGATGGGTGAACAAATTACTGTCGAGCAATTGATAGAAAAGTGCATAATTATGAGAATATCTAGGCATGATCATGTATATAGGCATCACGTCCGTGACAAGTAGACCGACTCCTGCCTGCATCTACTACTATTACTCCACACATCGACCGCTATCCAGCATGCATCTAGAGTATTAAGTTCATAAGAACAGAGTAACGCATTAGGTAAGATGACATGATGTAGAGGGATAAACTCAAGCAATATGATATAAACCCCATCTTTTTATCCTCGATGGCAACAATACAATAGGTGTCGTTTCCCTTTCTGTCACTGGGATCGAGCAACGCAAGATTGAACCCAAAGCTAAGCACTTCTCCCATTGCAAGAAAGGTCAATCTAGTAGGCCAAACCAAACTGATAATTCGAAGAGACTTGCAAAGATAACCAATCATACATAAAAGAATTCAGAGAAGATTCAAATATTATTCATAGATAATCTTGATCATAAACCCACAATTCATCGGATCTCGACAAACACACAGCAAAAAAGAGTTACATCGAATAGATCTCCAAGAAGATCGAGGAGAACTTTGTATTGAGATCCAAAGAGAGAGAAGAAGCCATCTAGCTAATAACTATGGACCCGAGGGTCTGTGGTAAACTACTCACACATCATCGGAGAGGCTATGGTGTTGATGTAGAAGCCCTCCGTGATCGATGCCCCCTCCGGCGGAGCGCCGGAAAAGGCCCCAAGATGGGATCTCACGAGTACAGAAGGTTGCGGCAGTGGAAATAGGGTTTCGTGGTGCTCCTGGATGGTTTCAGGGTACGTAGGTATATATAGGAGGAAGAAGTAGGTCGGTGGAGCCACGAGGGTGGAGGGCGCGCCCAAGGGGGTAGGCGCACCCCCCTGCCTCGTGGCCTCCTCATCCGTTTCTTGACGTCCACTCCAAGTCCTCTGGATCACGTTTGTTCCAAAAATCACGCTCCCGAAGGTTTCATTCCGTTTGGACTCCGTTTGATATTCCTTTTCTGCGAAACACTGAAATAGGCACAAAAATAACAGCAATTTGCACTGGGCCTTGGGTTAGTAGGTTAGTCCCAAAAATAATATAAAAGTGTGTAATAAAGCCCATTAAACATCCAAAATAGAATATATAATAGCATGGAGCAATCAAAAATTATAGATACGTTGGAGACGTATCAGGCGCCCCTGGGCACCGCCGCGGGATGAGCCCTTTGCATCACTTTCAGGACGTATCGGGTCGGCGTGCGCACCTGGATGCTGGTGGAAGCGACGCGCGACTGCGCTGCCGTGGTAGAGCCCCTTCTAACGTGATTAGAAGTCGGAGCGTGTCACGGTCTACGCAGCTGTCACCGCCGCCCACACCAGCAGAAGCCTTGGCGCGCGTGCAACTGCTCCTCGACTTTCCTCCCGCTGCGGAGAAGCTCGACGAGTGGAGAGCCACCATTCGAAGCCTCATCAGCTTCGCCAACAAAGGCGAACCGCAACTAGCGGGACCCTCGTGCCGGCGCTCTATGGAACCGCGCACGCCAGAGGTGGGAAGACCGGAGGTGCTGCGACCACGGTGCACTCCCCTCCCCCACGCCAGCAACAACAACGGCCGGCTCACCGGGCCGGCACGTGTGACAATGTCTCCATGGCGTCGGCCGACCCACGAGCCCGCCGCGACCAACGTCAAGCCCTTTGAGAGCGAGCTCTGGAAGACGCCCGGACCACTATCGAGCGGCGGCGGGAGGCACGCTGTGAGTCAGATAGGCGTGCGGGGCCCACTATGGATCGCCGAGCGTCTGGGGGTTCCGTGACCTGCCTTATAAGGTGGGTTGTCCAGCCTTTACCCGTGAGCGGCGGCAGTTCCAGTGGCCCTCCCATCGCACGTTCAAGCTTGACGTTGGGGAGAAGTACAACGGCAAGACTCATCTGTTGGAGTTCCTCGGCATCTACACCATCGCGATGCAAGCTGCCGGGGCCAGCGACGACAAGGTGCTCGCCAATTACTTCCCATTGGCGCTTAAGCCCAATGTCATGTCGTGGTTGATGCACCTGTGAGTCGATTCCATCTCTTCTTGGTCG
The DNA here is from genome assembly GCF_018294505.1 of Triticum aestivum. Taxonomy (NCBI): domain Eukaryota; kingdom Viridiplantae; phylum Streptophyta; class Magnoliopsida; order Poales; family Poaceae; genus Triticum; species Triticum aestivum. Next base: position 78,461,977 of record NC_057796.1, on the reverse strand, counting down.
GATCTGTGCCACGAGTTTGTTGGCACCTTTACCGGAGGCCCCCAAGCTCCTAGCCAGGCGAGCGACTTGCATGTCATCCCCTAGAAGGACGGCGAGCCCCTGCGCAAGTACATCCAGAGGTTCAGCCGAGTGCAGTACAACATCCCAGATGTTTACCCCGCTGCTGTCGTTCGTGCGTTCCATTAGAATGTCCGCAACCGCAAGATACGTGAAGAGCTGGCAATGAGAAAGGTTAAGGATGTGGCCAAACTTTATGTCCTGGCTGATAGATGTGCTCGGGCTGAAGAAGGAAGGAAGTACCCCGACAAAGATGCCGGTGCGGAAACCGACTCCATTGATGAAGACACCGCCACCCCGACCAAGAAGGGTCGGCGCCGCAACATGAAGCATAAGGGCAAGACTTTGCTTGCCGTTGAGGGATCCGGCGACCCCGGCGCCGCTAAGAAGGCCCAGGCTGACGACCCCGGCAAGGAGGTTGCCAAGTGCGCCGCCTGCCGGGCCTTGGCGGCCGCCGACAAGCTAGGGGGCTCCGACAAGCAATACTGCAAGATCCATCGCACCAAGGGCCATGACCTCCAGAACTGCCGACAAGTTGAGCTGCTTGCGGAAAAGCAAAAAGCTGAAAATGAGAGGCGGGACAAGGAGAAAGGTCAGGATGGTGCTGAGGGGTCCAAAAGAAGTGTGGCGGCCAAGGAGGTCGCCGCGGCAAAGATAACCAACAAGAGATGCCCGCTCGGGGCCGCGACAAGAAGGAGGAAGATGATGATCATGACGAGGACGACGAGTCCGGTGAGCACGAGTTCCAGAATACTACAGAGGCCACGTGCATCGACGGTGGCATCTCGCTGCACACCTCTCACCACCAACTGAAGCAGTGGGCGCGTGAGGTCACTACGGCGGAGCCATCATTTGATGCCCAGAAGCCACTGAAGTGGTCCCGCACACCCATTATTTTCGACACCGAGGACCACCCTGATCGCACAACTGCGGTCGGGTGTTTGGCATTGTTGGTTTCACCAACAATACGCAACCTCAAGGTGACAAAAGTGCTGGTCGATGGTGGGGCCGGTCTGAATTTGATCTCGCCCGCTATGATCAAGAGGCTGCAGATTCCTGATGGAGATCTCGAAGAGACGGGCACGTTTCAAGGGGTCAACCCAGGAAGGAGCCAGCCTGAAGGTAAAATCATGCTGCCCATTACATTTGGGGGCGAGCTGAACTATAGGACGGAGAAGATCATCTTCGATGTCGTCGAGATCCCCTTGCCATACAATGGGACCTTGGCCGCCCAGCGCTGGCTAAGTCTATGGCGGCATCACACTACGCCTACAACACATTGAAGATGCCGGGGCCGCTGAGGCGCTGGCCATCATCACCGTCCCCTCCGACAAGGAAGGCGCGCTCATCTGCGCCAACCAACTCTACCGAGAGGCAGTTGCGGCAACTGCCGCCAAGGCACTTGCTCCTGCCGCTGAAGCTCCGGGGAGGAAGAAGGCGGGCAAGACCTCTGCCGGCAAGACCCTTTCCGGCGAGACATTTTCCGGCAAGACCTCTTGCACCCACTCCGGCAAGCGCACCTCTTCGGAGTGCTGTGCTCCCGTTGAGGACGTGCCAGAGAGCTCCACCGGCAAGAGCAAGAAGTCCAAGGCTGCACTACCAAAGACCAAGAAGGTGTCCGTCATGGAGGATGGCACGGGCGGGGCTTTTACCATAAGCTCCACCCTCGACAGCAAATAGGAAAGCACGCTCGTCGCCTTCCTGCGGGCGAATGTTGATGTATTTGCATGGAAAGCATCTGACATCCCCGGCGTTCCCAGGGAGGTGATTGAGCACCATCTTGCTGTCTGTCCTCACGCACGGCCCGTCAAGCAGAAGGTCGGGAAGCAAGCTTTGGAGCGAAAAGAGTTCATCATTGAAGAGATCAGGAAGTTGGAGGCGGCAGGCCTAGTTAGAGGAGTGTACTCCACCCCACGTGGTTGGCCAATCCGGTGGTGGTGCGTAAGGCGAATGGGAAGTGGAGGCTGTGTATTGACTACACAGATATCAATAAAGCCTGTCCAAAGGATCCTTTCCCTCTGCCACGCATCGACCAGATTGTAGACTCCACTGCCAGGTGTGACCTGCTGTCATTCCTCGATGCCTATTCAGGATACCACCAGATCTTCATGATGGAGGAGGACAAAGAGAAGACCGCGTTCATCACCCCATGTGGTACGTAATGTTTTGTATGAATGCCTTTCGGGTTGAAGAGCGTCGGTTCGACGTTTGCCCGGGCGGTCCAAATTGGTTTTGAGCCCAAGCTGCATAGAAATATGGAAGCCTATATGGATGATATAGTAGTCAAGACCAAGGACAGGGCCACGCTCGTACAAGATCTAGAAGAAATGTTTGCAAATCTATGCAAGATCAACCTCAAGCTCAACCCAGAGAAGTGTGTGTTCGGTGTCCCATCTGGAAAACTTCTTGGGTTCTTTGTGTCTCAACGCGGAATAGAAGCAAATCCCGACAAGATCAAAGCCATTGAGCAGATTGAGGCGCCGAAACGAGTCAGGGACGTCCGTAGGCTCGCCGGCTGCGTTGCTGCCCTGAGTAGGTTCATCTCCAAATCTGCTGAGCGCGCCCTCCCCTTTTTCAAAGTTTTGAAAAAGGCGGGTCCAGTAAAATGGACTCTGGAGGCAGAGGCAGTGCTGCAAGATTTGAAGAGGTACCTTTCCTCCACGCCGATACGAGTCGCACCTAAACCACAAGAGCCGTTGCTACTATACTTAGCGGCAACGAATCAAGTGGTCAGTGTTGCGCTAGTGGCGTAGAGGGAACTCGAGGGAGAAGTAGAAGTAGCAGCGGAGCCGTCAGATGATGGGCCGGGGCCCTCCCCGGCGGGGCTTGACGCCGGCAAGGCGGAACCCCCGGCAAGGCCCGGTCCCGGCAAGGCGGAGTCTACGCAGATGGGCGAAGTTGAACAGAAGAAGAAGATGGTGCAGCACCCAGTTTATTTTGTCAGTTCCCTCTTGCAGGGGGCTAGGTCAAGATATTCTGGTATGCAGAAGCTACTTTTCGGCCTCCTCATGGCCTCGAGAAAGCTACGCCACTATTTCCAAGCACATGAGATCACCGTTGTCACCCGCCTCCCGTTGCAACGAATCTTGCACAACCCAGATGCAACTGGGAGGATTGTGGAGTGGGAATTGGAGCTGTCGAGCTTTGGCCTCAAGTTTTGAAAGTACTTCAACGCTCAAGAGCCGAGCCTTGGCAGAGTTCATAGCAGAATGGACTGCAACACCCGACGAAGAAGTTCAAGAGACCACCCTTCCCGGCAAGGAAACGTGTCGCGATTGGGTTATGTACTTTGATGGAGCTTTCTCATTGCAAGGTGCTGGTGCCGGCGTACTACTCGTCGCACCCACCGGAGAGCACCTCAAGTATGTAGTCCAGATGCACTTTCCCTGGGAAAAATCAACAAACAACACGGCGGAGTACGAGGGACTGCTTGCTGGTCCCAGGATTGCGGCAGACCTCGGAATCAGGAAGCTCATCATCAGAGGTGATTCACATCTCGTCGTCAAGCAAGTTAACAAGGATTACCAGAGCCCGCTGATGGAGGCCTATGTGGATGAAGTGAGGAAGTTGGAAGAGCGTTTTGATGGGCTACAAGCAGAGCATGTTCCCCGAGCAGAGAACAGCATTGCCGACTACCTGTCAAAACACGCTGCCCTCAAGTTGCCTGTGGAACCAGGTACCTTTGTGCTTCAATTAACTCAGCAATCTGTTGATCCGTCAGCAGGACAGAACCAACGAAGGAAGGAAGGCCCCGGCAAATACTTTCCCGCTGAACTCCCAGGAGCCGCTGGCAAGGACGTTGTCGGGTGCCCCAAGCTTGCCGAACAACAGCAACCCCCGGCAGGGCCTCGAGCCCTGACCATGGAGGCAGCTACCCTTATGGTCGAAGATGAGCCTTTAGTCCTTGCCGTCGAGCCCCAGGCTCCGGCATGGACACAGCCCACCGTCCGTTTCCTCCAAACGGGCGAACTCCTTGAGGAACAGGAAGAAGCAGAGAAAGTAGCCCGTCGGTCCAGCATGTACCAGTTTGTGGATGATGCCCTGTATAGAAGGAGACCGAACGGCGTGAAATTGAAGTGCATTCCTCAGGAAGACGGACTGAAGCTGTTGGTAGAGATACATTGGGGCATGTGTGGCTCCCACATAGGGTCAAGAGCCCTTGCCAGCAAAGCATTCCGGCAAGGCTTCTTCTGGCCTGCCGCCCTCCAGGATGCGACTGCACTAGTAACCAAGTGTGAAGCATGCCAGTTTCATCCAAAGAAGCTTCATCAACCTGCCCAAGCCCTTCAGACAATCCCTCTTTCCTGGCCATTTTTGGTTTGGGGGCTCGACATATTGGGTCCCTTTCTCTGTGTCGTCAGGGGCTTTGAGTAATTGTATGTTGCTATCGACAAGTTCACAAAGTGGCCCGAGGTGGAGCCAGTGAGAAAGGTGACAGCACACACTACAAAAAAAGACACTTCCGTGATGATACATGTTTGTCACAGTAGGTCGTGTTTTTTGTCATGCATGTACATCCATGACAAATTTATGACAGAATCAAGATAGTCATACCTGTGCTGTCGTAGAAGTGTTCCATGACATTACCAAAATTATCATCACGGAAGTGTCCACTTCCATGACGATAAATCGCACGTCACCGAAGTGCTTTCGTCAAGGGTGACCGACACGTGGCATCCACCGTAACGGAACGCCGTTAAGCTATCGGGTCCGGTTTTGGATCCGATAACCCGTTAACAGCCCCGACCAATGGGGATTTTCCACGTGTAAAATCATCATTGGCTGGAGGAAACACGTGTCGCCTCACCGTTGGGACAGATGTCAGCCACTCATTGGAATCAAAGCGCCTAGGATACATCGACACGTGGCACGGCCCAACAGAGGCCCATTCCTATGAAAAGGCCGACCCGTTTGACTTGGTTAAAAGGTGGCGGGCTGGCCCACGGCAAGCCTGTTAATGGCCTGTTCGCATATAGCCCATTTACAGCCCACTAACCCAGGGCCCGTTTACGGCCTATCCGAATTAGGCCCAGTAGCGTCATCTGGGCCGTCCAATATAATTCCAGCCCATTTTAACTTCCGGCCCATGTATGGCCCATGACATTTTTTGGCCCATGTGAGGCCCTTAGTAACCCTCGGCCCGTTAACGGCCCGTGGTAAAACTGGCCCGTAGTGAACGGTGTATCACTTTATACCCATTAACGGCCCATTATTCCGTTGGGCCGTTTCCAGCCCATGTTATCTTTCGGCCTTCTCAGGGCCCATTTATTCTTGGGCTCATTTCCAGCATTCGGTTACTTACGGCCCGTTACTGTCATTTTCTGCTTGTGGGCCAAATTCAGCCCGTTCTTACAGTCGGCCCGTTTGTGGCCCGTTAATATGTTGGGCCGTTTTCATAGCGTCATCAAATACGGCCGATTAACGACGGCCCATTATGGTCGGCCCATGAATGGACGATTCCAACTCTAGCCCGTTTACGGCCATAAAGCGGTATGTTATTGGCCCATGTTTGGGCAATCGATCATACGGCCCGTAGAAGGCCCATTGATAATACGACCCGTAGAAGGCCCATTGATGATACGGCACGTAGAAGGCCCATTATTTCTACGCCCCATAGAAGGCCCATTGTTTCTACGGCCCGTAGAAGGCCTAGTGTCACTACAGTAAAAATGTAGCCCATGGTTATTGTGGCCTAGTTTTAAAAAAAAAGGTTATTGCGGCCACTAGCAAACCGCGAAAAAAGAACAGCACTGAGTACAAGCAAACAAATAAACAAGACAACAAGGAAATAAATAAGCAAGCAACTTACGCAAGGCTATCACGTCTATTACACATATTACATCCACTGGGCATCAAAGTTCGCCACCAGTGCAAATATAGGGAACAAAGCAGCATATCATATACACTAGTTGTTAAAGTTGGCGACCAGTGCAAATAAACGCCGCAGCAAAACATTTCTAGAACTGAAACCACTTCAGAAGATCTCAAGAAACAATATCCTGGGTACCCATAATGCTGGCAAGATGCTTAGCAAGCTTATTAACTTTCTCTTGTTTGGCGCTTAAATCCTCCAGCGCTTGCTGTTGCACCAGAAAGTATGCATCTGAATTCTGCAGGGACTTCCTCAGTCCTTCAGCTTCCTGTCACAACACATCCGATTGATGTCTTTCAACTTGAAGCTGAGACTCAAGAAGACGAACTAATTTAGGCAGCGAGTTCGAAGAGCTTGTGCCAGCGGTAGTAGCCAGTAACTCGAACACTACATTAAGACAGGACTTCTGGGTTCTCTCACTGTCCTCAAGGTAGTTTTTATCAGCTTTCTTGGAGACCAACAGGGATGTCTCACTATCTTGAACCTTATCTGCATTACTTCCTTCACCATTGCATAACGGGGTACTGTTCTCCAATATTTTGTCCGCATTCTAAAAGAGAAACAAGTAGACACATCATAGGTTTACCATGTTGTATATGAAACTCATTTTTGTAAATCAGTTCAGTAGTAAAGTGCACAGGAAAACAGCATGAAACAAACATATATCTATGTACCATGGTCACTTTATGGTCTATATCATTCTAGTTTTTGTTGCCAAATCAAGATAGAGACACAGTTCAAATAATATTTGTTCAAGACAAAGCAGAATAGACAGAATATAAGTGTGGGAAACTATAGAGACACTTGTAATGTGCATGACATGAGAACATAACTGTTTATTCAATTGAAACTGAAATCAATATAGAGCAAGTTACAACAGCAAACCAGTTAAAGAAACAAGTTTAAAACATACCTGTTGCGCCATTGGAGTTTCAATTACATCCTTCAAATTTGAAAATAGTTGGTCTGAGTAAATACAGTGATGCAAGGGCAAAGGAGTATGAACCATAGCTACAGAACCTGACCTGAGAACAATTCTTCTTCTCCTTTAAGCGTTGAGTTGGGATTCGGAGTGGTGGTCCTCGTGCTTTGGGCACTGCAGTTCCTTTACTAACTGCTCGTGTTTGGGTGCTCTGTGGTGAAGACGGTGTTGTGTCAACTGGAACTGGGTTACTATCTGCTAGGATTGGGGTTAGAAGGGGTGTAGCTGGTTCTTTGTCGAACTGGGTAGGGGTACAATCTGCGAGAGTCTGGGTTATGTGTGGTGGGGCTGGTTCTTGGGCAAGTACAACCGTGGTTCTATCTGCATCAACTGGTAGCACTATCTTTTCTGAAGACCATGTTGTTACTCCCTTAGATATTGCCATCACCCTCTCCAATTCAAATGGCTGATAAACAAGAAAAGTAATTGAATGTACAGACATTGTATGATAGACAGGTGCAATGGATAGTGGGGAATAAAAGAGGGCATGAAATAATTCACATTTATGTTGTCTAACCAAACAGGATAGCATGACACAATTTCACATATATGATGGCTAACTAAACATGATAGCATGATACAATTTCACATTATGATGGCTAACTAAAAAAGATGGAAAGACATAGTTCAAAATATGATGACTATGTAAACAGGATGACATGATATAACTATATAATGTGTTTATTAAATAGGTTGGCATGCCATAATTCACATACATGCCGCCTATGGAAACATGATAGCATGATATAATTCCCAGATAGAATGACATAATTCAAAATATGATGAGTGTAAACACTAAACAGGATGAGATGATATAACTATATGATGTCTTTATTAAATGGGTTGCCATGCCATAATTCAGATAGATGTTGTGTATGTAAACATGATGGCATGATATAATTCAAATATATGATTTATATAGTAAGCAAGTAAGAAGACGGCAATCCATATATGATGTAAAAACTAAGCACTGCAAGACAACATGCATGACATGGGTAATATAATCCTGCCAAGTTTGAGCATAGACCTCAGGGGGAAAATATGACTGGTCATCAGTCTCTGAATCCTCCTCTGAGGAGCTCTCTGTATCCAGCAAGATGTCTGCTTCAGCAGGTAGCATTGTCTGCTCTGAATACCTTGTTTTCACTCCAGATACTTCCATCACCACTTCAAATGGCTGATGCACAGGAAGAGTAGTTGAATATACAAACATTGTTGACAAATGGAACACGTAATACAAAAAAATGATAGCATGATATAATTCACATACATGATGATTGGCTCAACGGCATGGCATTGCATAATTCACATATATAATGTCTTGCAACAAGATGGCAATGCATAATTCACATATATGGTAATTAGACACTGAACAGGTGGCATTCACACAAAGCATGTCTAAACTAATCAAATGACATTGCAATGCAAGACACCATATGCACGATATGAGCAAAATAACCCGGCCAAGTTAATTAGAGCATACACCTCGGGGGGGAATAGGACTGGTCATCTGTCTCTGAATCCTCCTCTGAGGAGCTATCCGTAACCAGCGAGATATGCGCTTCGTCAGATAGCATAGTCTGCTCTGAAGACCTGGTTTTCACTCCAGAATTTTCCATCACCGTGTCAAATGGCTGATGCACACGAAGAGTAGTTGAATGTACTAACATTGTTGACAAATGTAATACGTAACAAAAAAAAGGATGGCCTGATATAATTCACATATAAGATGACTGGCTAAGCAGGATGGCATTGCAAAATTCACATATATGATGCCTGGCTACACAAGATGGCATTGCATAATTCACATAAACGATGAATAAACTAAGCAGATGGCATTCACACAAAGCATGTCTAAACTAAGCAGTTGACATATTTGATGTATAAACTAAGCAATGCAATGCACCATATGCATGATATAACCAACATCAGCATGCCAAGTTAGAGAGAAGACCTCATGGGGTAAATAGAAGTGGTCTTCTACTTCTGAATCCCCCTCAGAACAGTTATCTTCCTCTTGATTACGATCCGAAATGGGTGGAGGGGGCTGCCTTTGCGCCCACCATGGAGCGATGTCTACATGAAATTTTATTGCCACGCAAGGCTCGTCTCTTTTGCTCTACATGTTCAGTTCCATTGTGTACAATAACTGACATGCATAGGAATAAAACATAGTGAGATTATGTAAGGAGTGCATGCACAAATCTAGAGTGATGGTAGCAAACTGTGGATAGACCCAAAACCAATGATAGCAGGCAGATAATAGCTTTAGTTAAAAATACAGATAATGGCTCCTTTAATGTTTGTTTGCACCCAACATGAAACTCATAGCAGACACCCGAGATTAACCAGATAGTAGACAGATAGTACTGATTGCTGCCCCAATATGTACCCCACAACCATTTAAAAACTCAAGTTTCAGCATAAGTTTGGACCTGACTCGGAGTCTAATAGGTGAACACGATGATAAAGTAGCATGTCATCATATTAAGCGATGCATAACGTAAGCAGACACGGAAGAGTGCGACCTCTCTTGCGTGTAGTCCTCAAGGTCATCTGCTCAGTTGATGATGGTAATGCAGTTGTCGTGGCTGCCGGCGGCGGGGAAGAAGATCTGAGGCGGCGAAAGACAGTCTGGAGAGCGGATCCCTGCTGTGGTGAACCCTTCCATCGTTGGAGCAGCTGAGCTGGGGTGGAACACAACACCACAGGAGCAGGACAAACCACACAAGGTTTTCTTTGACACATATCTGTAATAGAAGTAATTGTGTAAGGGCTTGTTTGAATTTGAGGATTCTAACAATGCAGGGATAGGAAATAGACAGGAATAGGATAGGAATGCACGTGCAAAACAGAGAATTTAAAAACACAGGATTTCTACCAATCTGGGTGTTTGGTTCACAAGAATTGGAAGATCACAGGATGCAAAGAAGCATGGTGAGATTAAGTCAAACCACAAGAAAATGTATGGTTATAATGCTATTATGCTACTATCTCTTAGTCTTGTGCTTCATGAATAGGAATTTGAAAAGGAGGACAAGTGGAAATTAAAATTCCTACGGTTTTTCTTTCAATGAGACACTAAAGGAACAAATCCTACAGTTTTCCTTTGCTCCATTCCTTTGCACCAAATTCATGAAAAGTAGTACCATACGAAACTTTCCAATTCCTATGTTTTTCATTCACTTTTCCTTCAAGCACTGGCGATTCCAGTAGGCAGGCTTGAGCAAGGAAAAGCCTACACTAAAAAAATGTTTTTGTGCTACTTCTATTACTTTGGACCCAGGCCACTGCCCTACTAGCTCAACTCCCAGGGCCATCGACAAATGCACAGCTCAAACGCGCAGAGATAAATAATGATGGCGTTCAAGAGAGTCCATCACGGATAGCTAAGTTGCCTGGTACCTCACTGCTTGTCATATAGTAGGATAAAATAATCGTATTTCCCGTTACTCCGTGTGCTCAGTGCACAATATATATAACATGTAGAGTAAAAAGATATGCAACAAGTGTACAACCTCTTTGGCGAAGCCATGTCGATCTCAGCGTGATTGGGTTGGCCGGAGAGGATGCTCCGGCCGACTTGGCTGCCGGAGGAGGGGAAGAAGATCTTAGGCGTCTGGAGATGGAGCCCGAGGTACTGCTCCGCTGTGATGGAGGGTTTCGTCGTTGGAGCAGCTCCGGTGAGTTGTATGATGCCGAGGCTGAAGCAGGACAAGAGAGACAACGTTAACCTGAGTGGAATTCTAATAGCATCTCCAATAGATGACGTAAAATACATAACCACAAAGTGCTAGATGTATACATCAGCCGCTCATCTCTGAATTAACTGTCAAAACTGAATTTAACTGTCGAAACTAAACTTAACTGTCGAAACTGAATTTTGCTGTCGAAACTGAATTTTACTGTCGAAACTGAACGCACTAGAGGTGAGGCTACACGTCAGTCGACTGACTTTTTCATCTCTGGTCAGTCGATTTTGGAGCCGTTGGATACGAAATCAAGGGCCTATAGTTCATCTTCAACCTCCACCCCCCTGAGCCGCCAGCCACCACCGGCCAAACAGCCGCCCCGCCCGCCCCGAAAACACTCCCCACCGTTGATCCGCTGCCGCCCCGGCCATCCCTCTAGGCCCCCCGTGCCGAGCTTTTTCTCCGGCGATCCCCACGCCACCGCCCCACCACCGCCGGTGACCACCGCCCCCACCCTGAACCCCAAGATAGATAGTGGGGTACTTCTCCGGCGAGCCCCCCTCCCCGTTGCGGCTAGTTCTTCCTTAACTCCGGCGAGCCCCCCCCCACCCCCTGAAAATCGACTGACCCAAAAGTCGATTTAGTCGACAGAAGTGTAGCTAAATCGGAGCAGCATCGCAAGCAAGAGCAAGAGCGAGAGCAGCGGCGCGAGCAAGAGCAAGAGCAAGAGCAGACCAGGTAGGGGACCGAGAGCAAGCAGCAGCGCGAGCGAGAGCTAAAGCAGCAGCAGCTCCTACTGATGTGGACGTCGCCGCCGAGGGAGCGACGCCGTGAGGAAGTGGCCGGCGACGCCATGGTGGATGGAGCCGCGCCGTGTCGACTGGGGACCGAGCGCCGGCAGCACTGTGAGATCGAATCAAGAAGAAAATACGGCAATTAGTGTACAACCTCTTTGGTGGCGCCGATTAGGCCGCAGCTTCATTCGAGGAAACGTCGATGCTGATGCTCTTCCGCTGGTGTAGGTGAAGACAGCGGTGTGGGAATGGAGGTGGCTCGAAAGACACAGGGAACATCGGGGCAGCTCCTTGGAGGTGGAGGACGGGGTGGCTGAACCGGCGGGACGACCAGATCGACGACGGATCCTCATCCGGTACGGTGGATGAGGGACGTCGAGGTGTTGCTATGGACAACGTCATCGGGGAAGAGGCTCCGGCTGGGTGGCGGACGGAGGAGGGTGTGGGGCTTCGCGGGTTTTCCCGGCCTCGGTGTATGTAACACCCCGCATGTAACTTGCCATATTTGTAACTCCGACTCTTGCCATTTCCGGCTATGTGATATTTTTTTCCTCCGTTGTCGGGTTTTGTCTTTCGTTTTGTATTTTGTCACGTCATGCATTTTCATATCATGTCATCATGTGCATTGCATTCGCATACGTGTTCGTCTCATGCATCCGAGCATTTTCCCCGTTGTCCGTTTTCCAATTCGGCGCTCCTATCTCCTCCGGTGCACCCCTCTAGTTTTCTTTCGTGTGCGTGTGTCAAACTTTCTCGGAATGGACCGAGGCTTGTCAAGTGGTCTTAATATACACCCGGAGACTACCGGTCAAGTTTCGTTCCATTCGGAGGTCGTTTGGTACTCCAACGGTTAACCGGGCATCCGCAAAGTCCATTTGAGTATCCAGCAAAACCCCCCTCCAAAACCAGCCCAAAACCCACCAAACTCTCTTCCATGCTCTAGGTCGTTCGATCACGATCGTGTGGGCGAAAACCGCACCTCATTTGGAGCCTCCTAGCTCCCTCTACCTATTAATAGTGGGCATCCCGAAAACGAAATCGCAGTCTCCCCGAAACCCTAAATCACCTCTCCGCGGGCGGACGTGTCCAGCCGCCGCCGGACAAGACGCGCCGCCGCTCCCGGCCAGTGGCGTCGCGCCACGTCGCCCCCGCGGCCGTCCCCGCCGCGCCAGGCCCGCCGGGCCCGTGACCGGCCCTCCCGGCCCGCAGCTCCGCCGCCCGGCGCCCGCGCCCCGTCTGCCGCCTCCCCGCGCGCCCGCCGCCGCCGGCCATCGCCGCCGCGCTCGCCGCCCGCGCCGCGTCGCCGGGCTCCCGCCGCCGCCGTCGCCGGGGCCCCCGCCGCCTCCCTCGCCGGCCGGCGACCCCCCCTCCGCGGACCGCCTCCTCCGGCGCCCTCCTCCGCCGCCGGGCCCTCCTCCGGCCAGGCGCCGCCGGCCCCTTCTTCTCCTCCGGCGAGCGAGCCCGACCTCCGGCCCAGATCCGATCGAGCGGTAGTCTCCCCGTTGACTTCCTTCGCTCGTTTTTTTCCCAAGTCCCAGTATTTTCTTAGCATATGCACTTGTTCCCGATGCGATAACTTTGTGCATGTAGCTCCGATTCGCGCGTATAATATGTCAAATTGTTCGCCTCATGATGCTCTTCATTTTGTGCAATTGCACCATTTTCATTAGAGGTCATCTTGATGCCCAAATCTTCGTTGGAAGAGGGCTAGTTGCTGTTAATCTCTGGTTCTTATCAGAACTTGGAGATTTGTCATTTTTGTATCATTTATTCTGTGCATCTTTTGAGCATGAGCTCTACATGTGTTTTGAAGTATGCCATGCCATATTTCCAGTGGTGTAGTCCATGTATTTTTGTGATCTATGTGGTGACTAGCACAAGCATGCAAAGTAGGCCCCGTAATATTTCTGATTTCAGGGACTTAGTGATTTCTGTCTGTCTGCTGTAATTTTGTTGCCATGTAAACTTGATGCTAGAGAGAGATCCATGCATATTTTGGAGATGTTCAGTAAGGATGTTTTGTAGCTATAGTTGTAATTGACCCATTCCTGCAATTGTTTGCAATTGTAGAGCACCATAGCATGACTCAATCTTGCTCTACTTTTGCTATAAAATATTTCTGGCAGATTCTTAACATGACATGCATTTTTGCCAAGCTTGTTGTAGTTGATCCATACATGCTAAGCAATTGTTCTTGCCATGGATAGCTTCATAAACATGCCATCTTGCTGTAGGTATGCTTGGTTTGTCATGCATTTCTCTGTAGTGAGTGCATCAAGCTCACAAAGAGGTCTACATATTAATATTTCTGCCATGCTCTGTTTTCTGCTGAGTCTGAAACCTGATAACGAAACTTGCTATGTTTACATGCTTGCCATCATATCTTCTGGTCCTTTTTGGTTTATGGTCAGTAAAGGACTTTTGTCATGTGCATTTAGTAGAACACTACCATGCCTTGTTTTGCTATGTTAAGTTCCTCTAGCATGTTGATTTCGTGCTCTGAACATTGCTACCTGATGTAGATTTCCGCCATGTCCAGTTTTTCACCAAGTCTGTGAACCTGTAATCTTTTGCATTTTTGCCATGCTTGTTTGAGCTCGATATGTTGTGAACTAGCCGTAGCTCAGTGTTCATCTTTTGTCAAGCATCTCCTGTAGATTATTGCCATGTGCTTTGTTGCTATATTGGGGTGCTGTAGCATTGTTACTTGTAGCATGTTAAATGCTATCTTGCTGTTTATCGCAGATTAGTGTCATTCTTGTTTTTGCTTGCCATTTGCAAAGCGTGCATCCGATTCCGGTGATCTTTATATCGATTTCGACTGAAATCATCTCATCTTTCCAGTGGCATGCTTGGTTTGCCAAGTTACTGCCATGTTCATCATTTTCCTCCCGGAGCACGCATATGCATCGCATATCATATCTTGCATCATGTTGCTTGTGCATTTCTCGTTGTTGATTGTGGTTCCGTTCGTTTGTGTTCTTGTCTTGGGTAGAGCCGGGAGACGAGTTCGTGAACGAGGAACCTGTCGAGTACGCTTACGAGGATCAAGCTTTCGACAACTCTGAGAATCTTGCAGGCAAGATGACCACCCCTCGAAATCACTTCTATCTTTGCTATGCTAGTTGTTCGCTCTATTGCCATGCTCGCTACCTATAACTTGCTATATCATGTCTCCTATTTTAGCCATGTCAGCCCCTAACCATCCTTTCCTAGCAAACTGTTGATTGGCTAAGTTACCGCTTTTGCTCAGCCCCTCTTATAGCGTTGCTAGCTGCAGGTGAAGTTGGAGTTGTTCCATATCGGAACATGGACATGTTGGGATATCACAATATCTCTTATTTAATTAATGCATCTATATATTTTGGTTAAGGGTGGAAGGCTCGGCCTTATGCCTGGTGTTTTGTTCCACTCTTGCCGCCCTAGTTACTGTTATACCGGGATTATGTTCCTTGAGTTTGCGTTCCTTACGCGGTCGGGTGATTTATGGGACCCCCTTGACAGTTCGCCTTGAATAAAACTCCTCCAGCAAGGCCCAACCTTGGTTTTACCATTTGTGACCTATACCTTTTCCCCCGGGTTTTCTAGAGCCCGAGGGTCATCTTTATTTTAAACCCCCGGGCCAGTGCTCCTCTGAGTATTGGTCCAAACTGTCAGTCGCCGGTGGCCACCAGGGGCAACTCTGGTCTGGTCTATCGGAAGCTTGGACAATCCGGTGTGCCCTGAGAACGAGATATGTGCAGCTCCTATCGGGATTTGTCGGCACATTCGGGAGGCTTTGCTGGTCTTGTTTTACCATTGTCGAGATGTCTTGTAAACCGGAATTCCGAGACTGATCGGGTCTTTCCGGGAGAAGGTTTATCCTTCGTTGACCGTGAGAGCTTATGATGGGCTAAGTTGGGACACCCCTGCAGGGTATTATCTTTCGAAAGCCGTGCCCGCGGTTATGAGGCAGATGGGAATTTGTTAATGTCCGGTTGTAGATAACTTGTCACTTGACCCAATTAAAATACACCAAGTGCGTGTGTAGCCGTGATGGTCTCTTCTCGGCGGAGTCCGGGAAGTGAACACGGTCTGTGTTATGTATGACGTAAGTAGGTGTTCAGGACCTCTTCTTGGTCATTGCTAGATGACGCCCGTTCCATTGCTTCTCTTCTCGCTCTCATTTGCGCAAGTTAGCCACCATATATGCTTTTGTCGCTGCAGCTCCACCTCTTTGCACCTCCTTGTCCTATAAGCTTAAATAGTCTTGATCTCGCGGGTGTGAGATTGCTGAGTCCCCGTGACTCACAGATACTTCCAACAACAGTTGCAGGTGCCGACGATGCCAGTGCAGACGATGGCGTCGATCTCAAGTGGGAGTTCGACGAGGAACGTGGTCGTTACTATGTGTCTTTTCCTGATGATCAGTAGTGGAGCCCAGTTGGGACGATCGGGGATCTAGCATTTGGGGTTGTCTTATTTTCATCTGGATTTTGACCGTAGTCGGTCTATCTGATTGTATTTTGGATGATGTATGAATAATATTTATGTATTGTGTGAAGTGGCGATTGTAAGCCAACTCTTTATCCCATTCTTGTTCATTACATGGGATTGTGTGAAGATGACCCTTCTTGCGACAAAACCACTATGCGGTTATGCCTCTAAGTCGTGCCTCGACACGTGGGAGATATAGCCGCATCGTGGGCGTTACAGTGTACGAATGGGTGGGCGGATGGGATGGGAGTGGGGAACCATGGCTTAGGGACGCGCTTGTCTGAAATGTGGGGTAAGTTATGAAAGTACCCCCACCGATTTGAGGCGGTTCTTTCGGTTCAGGGGTATCACGGGCATTTCGTGTGTCGGGATTTCACAGGAGGTGGGAGTTTACGCGCGTGTTGTATTTTTGGAATAGCAAGGCGCGGGTTCAGATGGAGGGAGTTGTCGGAGCAGAACGAGAAAAATATATATCTTAAATATTTTGGGCTAACAAGGGGCGGGTTGAAGAGGCGGGAGTTTCGCAGCACGATAGACAGAGACGCTAGCTTGAAATTTCGGCATAACAAGGCGCGGCTTGAAATTTCGGGAGAACAAGCTTAACGTGTACCCAAAAGAAAAAAAGACAATTTAGACTAGTATGATATACTACGTACAATGTGTTTAACACACACAACACACACACAGACACCATTTAGACTAGTAAGGTACACGTGCATTGCACGCATGAGATTTGTCAACCAAATTATGAATAAATACCACATTATAGCATGTAAGCTTTGAGTATGCATGATGTAGATGTTCGTTTAATTCTTATAGTTCATTTCATTCAAAATCATCTAGTTTTTATAAGAAAGCTAATCTATTTTAAGATTCATGGAATTGTGCGTTGTAAGGCATAAATTAAAAGCAAATCATGTAGAAAAACATTTGGGCAATTCTGATACGGAAGATTCTAGAACAAAGAAGAAGTGCTTGTGTTTTGAGGTTTGTGCATTATGCTTAAGTTCAACCGTAGAGTCTTCTAGATTGTACATGTGGGAAAATCTGGTGGAATCTAGATGATATCCAACGGCCAGTAGTGCTCAAATTTGCCAGCTCTGCACCATCGGATTGGCCTCATCCAATGACCATCTTTCAAAGTTAAAGTTATCCGCACACTATATAAAAAAAATATAAAATATAATATATATATAGGGGTATAGATATAGATATGTGATGCGAAAGCCACCATCATCTCGAGTTAGAATAGTTTGTCCATGCACAGATGCAATGTGGCCAAACGATGTCTGCCATCGGTATATCAAATTCAAACCAATCTGACCTTGTTCAATGTGTATACATTGCAACATGCTCGTTTCCAAACCACACCGCGCAGATCTCCGTTATATTCATGCATGCATGGGTTTCAAACATCATGATCTCTTATTCAAATATTTGAATTCAACTTTACATTGATTATGACCTCACCTAGTCTTTTACACCCACACATTGGTCTTCTCTTTATATTTGTACCACTAACCTTCTCTCGTGCATGCATGCACACACACTACCAGTCGGCATTATCCATCGCACACATGCAATCTTTTTCTTCAGGTCGGTCTCCCATGAAGGAACACACACACACACACAGACATCCCCCACTCCATCATATCAGGCATTCTTTATCTCTGACGTGCATGCGCAACGATCGATGTTCCTCTATGTGTGTGTGTGTGTATAGCTAGGTCTTTCATAGTTTTCCACATAAACCGATCAATCTATATATCTAGTGAGGTCTCACCCTCTTTCCCACGTCCACATCGATCAATCTATACCTCTCTATATAGGATTACATATATAGCTAATACACCCACATTAATTATATATCCAACGCCCCCCTCTCATCATCCATGCCTTCCGCCTCATCTCTCAGACGCACGCACAATGGCCAAGACAGGGGGCAGCAAGGGCCCTGCCCCCCTAACATCACTATATATCGAGGCTAATATGAATGTGATCATTAAACAATTGCTGGTAAAAATGGTTTAAGTTGATGAATTGGCCCTCCTCGTAAAGGATTAGCAATGCTTGGCCCCCTAGCTCATGGGACATTTTTCATGGCTCCGCCACTGTGCGCAACAGCGCACGTTCTCGCCCCCTCTCTCTAAATATCGATCTCGCAGTTGTGCACTCCTTCATAGTCTCCCTCCACTCGGCTTCTCGCACCATCTTCTAGCCCCCCACCGGATTTTGCCACATGTACAATCTAGCAGACTCCATGGTTGAACTTAAGCATAATGCACAACAAAAGTGGTTCACCTTTGTTCTAGAATCTTCCGTATCGTAACTGCCCAAACTTTTTTTCTAGTTGAATTGCCATTCTTTGTTTGTACTTTATGCTTTACAACGCACAATTCCATGAATCATAAAATAGATTAAGGGCTTCTTTGATTCAAAGGATTCTCGAAGGAATTTTGGAGGATTCTAATCCTTAGGAATATTTCCTATCTTGGTTGTTTGATTCGTAGGATTATAAACCATAGGAATTTTTCCATATGATTCATTTGCACTAGATTTCATAGGAAACATCCCATCCACTCAAACCTCTTTGAAAGAATTCTGCGTTTTTTCTATGCACAATCAAACACTCGTACTATCCTGTAGGATTCAAGACGACATTCCACTCTAATCCCATGTTCTTCCTATTCCCGCGTTTTGGAAATCCTACGAATCAAAGAGGCCCTAGATTTTTTATAAAAACTAATTGATTCTGAATGAGATGAAGAATAAGAATTAAACGAAGGTCTACATCAGGCATATATGACTTAGAGCTTACATGCTACTATGTGGTATTTATTCGTAATTTGGTTGCAAAATCTGACGCGTGCAATGCACGTGTACCTTACTTGTACTTCGAGTATGTGCAAAACACAATGACACGCTACACAGTGTCTCTCTTACAGTTCATGAAGCCACGTGGGCACGTGGCACATGTGGAGGCGTTGTCGCGACATCCTTGTGTGGATTGATCACAGTGACGTGCTACTGGTTCCAGAAGAATGTACTCGTCCTCCCTGAGACGCACTGGTGGTACATGCACGAAGCGAAGATGTGCACGCACGCCACGCACGCACTCATTCCCTCGCACGCACACGTGGGTACACGGGCGGACGCAATTTTGTACCAAGATCCACCCCATGTGATAATTTGACGCGTGTAAAGTCCTTCACTTCATTGATGGTCAATTAATACAGCGCATGCAAATTGAGTAGACGTGAGGGCGGAAGAAAGACATTACTACTCCACTGCGCACATGCGAGTAGTTAAATCATGGGTTGCTAGTAGTATTCCATTGGTCTCCTTCATATTTTGTGCCAATTTTTGATAGTAACATAATATTTACGCATCTGAGCAGTGCAGTCTACTTGAAACTTATGTTCCACTAAACTCATCGGGAGCCGTTTCGGGCCTCAAAACCAAAAACCATCAATTAATATTTACCTTGTTCCCATCACATTCGAAAGTACTAGTGCTACAATTAAGTGCAAGCCTGCTCACACCTACCAGTACGTACCAAACCTAAACGTGTTCCCACTATGTAGGTTTTAGTACTAGTGCTAGTACTTAGGCTATAAAAAGGGGAACTACCTAACCGAAAATTACTCTACCTTCCTCCTCATAAGTCCTGCTTCTTCGTCCGTCCTTGCCATGGCCGGTGTGCAGAGCTCTAGGTCGAGAACTACTCGTAACAAGGGAGCGGCAACCAAGGCTGCGGAAAAAAGAGAGGGCTCGCCGCCACGCAGAGACCTCGAAAGATCTCTCACGGGCAGGCGATGGCTCCCAGGAGCGCCCTAGACGCGGAGGCGAATGTCAGGACCCCGATTCTAAGTCACACCGATCTAGCCTGTAACACCTCATATCACTTTGCCGCCTCACGCACGGTATTCCCACGGGTGTCGCCTTACCATGGCCCGGGACCGTTTGGGCCTTTTGGCTCACGTATATGATAATGTCGCTAGCATCCATATGACAGAGAACCCGGGCCGACATGACTAGTCATGAACCCAAAGTGGCACTAACTTACGGGGACAGGCATACGTGAATCAACATCGAGCATGTCGGTCAGCAGCGTGCGAATCCGGGCTGTAGCACTGGGCTAACAGGACTCTGGGAACCCGGGCTGTAGCAGGCTAGGCAGGACTCCGGATGTCACCGCGTGACATTTCCCCGAAGGGACAGACACAGGAACGAAGTGAATCACATGCCGACTAGTCAAGTGTTCCAGAGCAGTAGTGCTGGGCTAGCAGGACTCCGGTGAACCGGGCTGTAGCGGACTACTATGGCTCATGGAAGCACAAGACTACATTTGCCCATAAGAGAGGCTACCAAGGATAAACAACTAGGTTGTCGGATCCCACACATACCAAGCATTTCAATCATACACACAATATGCTCGATATGTGTAAATACAACATGGCATCACAACATAACTCTACGACTCAAGTATTTATTCATTAGGCTCCGAGGAGCGAGATATTACAAACATAGGTCTCATGACCCAACATTCAGAGCATACAAGTCAAACACATGCGGAAGCTTAACATGTCTGAGTACAGACATCTACAAATGAAAAAGGCTGAGAAGCCTGACTATCTACCAGATCCTGCCGAGGGCACAAGATCGTAGCTGAGGTATCAAGCTAAACATCGAAGTCCACATGGAACTACTAGCGAGACTGACGTCTCTCTGCAAAACATAAAATAAGCAAACATGAGTACAAATGTACCCAGCAAGACTTACATCAGAACTATCTACATATGCATCGGTATCAACAAAGGGGGTGGTGGAGTTTAACTGCAGCAAGCCAGCTTTGACTCGGTGGCTATCCTAAACTACGACTGCAAGTAACTCTTTTGAGGTGGCGCACACGAGTCCACATATTCACCATATCAATACTCCACTATGGATCCGCTCCCGTCTCCCTACGAGAACGCCATCCATAGCACTCACGCTTATCTTGCGCATTTTAGAGTATCCACTTTCACTTGTCTATGAACTGTTATAGGCAACCCAGAAGTCCTTTACCGCGGACACGGCTATTCGAATAGATGATGTTAACCCTGCAGGGGTGTACTTCGTCACACACGCTCTCACCACTTACCGCCGTTTACACAGCATGTACTCGGCAACCTTCAAGCGGAAGCCCAGCGAGGGTGTCGGCCACAGCCTACCTAAACGCTCAAGTATCTAGTCCAGGTTTATCGCCTATTCAGGTTCCATCCGCAGGGAGTCCGGCCGAGGTTTCCACATACGGCCCCGAACGATGTGTATAGGGTTCCGAGACACCAAACGGGCGCCCGGCATGCCCGGCCACGTGCCTACCGCATCACAGCCCACCCCTCGGGTCAGCGCTGCCCACGGCCTCCAGCATACTACAAACACCAGAAACTACTTGCAACTCCTGGACAGAGGACAAGGGTGATTAAGAAGCCGATAGGGTCCATTGGTTTCGGGCCCAATGCGTGGTAGTAACTATATCATGGATCACAAACACAGAACTCAGTTCCTGAGGACGGCTTCAATGAGACAACCCACCATGTACTCCTACATGGCCTCTCACCGCTACCTTTACCAAATCGTGTTCACACACTTAGCTCACACACAGTAGGACATGTTCATCACCATTCCAACTCATCCCCGATGAATCAGACCTGACACAACTCTAAGCAATAGCAGGCATGACAAACAAGCATGAATGAGTAGGCACATCAGGGCTCAAACAACTCCTACTCATGCTAGTGGGTTTCATCTATTTACTGTGGCAATGACAGGTCATGCAGAGGATAAGGGGTTCAACTACCGCAGCAAGTAACAGATGAATCGTTGTTGTCCTAATGCAGTAAAAGAGAGCAGGAGCGAGAGAGTGGGTTTGTATCGGAATGGACAAGGGGGTTTTGCTTGCCTGGCACTTCTGAAGATATTATAGTTCTTCATCGGTGTCATCAAACTCATCGTCGGAATCACGGCTATCGAGAGGGGTCAATTACCGGCAACAGAGAAGGAAACACAATCAATGCAATGCACAATATGATGCATGATCATGACATAGCAAAATGAGTGTGTTGGGCTAATGCAACTACAACCAGACGGGTTTGAGCCATTTTGAACCAAAGATTCAACCCCAAACTCATCTTATGAATTTATATAGTGCTTTATCATGTTTTGATATAAACAGCAGGGTTAAGTTGCTTTAACCTGCATGAAACCAGTACAGATGGATAGATTGGATTTTTCTGATAATTTTTCATATATAATTTGTTTCATTTGGAGTTATGGTTGGATTTCTATGAATTTTAGAAGTTTTGGGTATTTTCTGGAATTTTCTGAATTATTTTAAATCCAGAAAACCAATACTGCATCAGCATGACATCATGCTGATGTCAGCAGGTCAACGGGGCTAGTCTAGGTCAAACCTGACCAGTAGGGCCCACTGGTCAGTGGCACAGAGTAATCTACAGAGGCTGACACGTGGGACCGGGTCAATGCTGACGTGGCTAGGTCAAACTGACCTGTGGGGCCACGGGCATTAGCTTAATCTAAGCAGGGGATAAACCTGTGATTAATTAAGGGCGCGGGGCCCATTTGTCAGTGGCAGAGGACGTTAGTTAGCCCCGTCATTAGTACTAATGACGATGCCACGTCGGCTGCCGCCGGGGTTGGTCGCCGGCGAGCACGCAGCACGGCGGAGGGCTTCGGGTTCGCGCTATAGGGCACGGATCGATGAGCGGTTTGCAGCTACGGGTTGCTGGCGCTTGCGCGCATCCATCGGAGCAGGCGGTTGGGCGAGAGGAGGCCGGAAACGACGGCTGCAACGATGGCAGGCGGCGGCCGGAGTTCGGTTGCGCTCGGAACCGGCGTTGTGGTGCACGGCAGGTCGAGCGGTGGGGTGCTAGGTGCTCCTGCAAACGTGCTGAGGATGGTGACTCTCTCAGATGCGGCGGAGGTGGGCTCTAGCCACGGCGACGATGAAGCGCAACGGCGGTGAGCTTCGGTCGGGGTGGCCAAAGGGGCTAGAGGAGGAAATCGACAGAGGGGAGAGAGGGGTTGGGAGCAGGGGCTCACGGCGATGCTGAAGAGGAGGTCAGCGAGCCCGGGGAGGTCCTGGCGGCGCCAAATCGACCGAAGGCGAGCTCGGGTGCCCGAGGTTGAAGATGAGGCAGAAACGTCGCTGTGGTGCTCCTGCGGTCGAACCGACTAGTGTAGACGACGAAGGAGACGACGCCAGTCCTTCTGGATGCTTTGGCAAGGCGATGGGTGGATGGTGGCCACGGTGGCAGTGAACGGCGTCGTCGGGCTCGCTTGGGTGGCTGCAGGCGTGAGCGCTGGGGGAGAAGGAGGAACCAGAGAGGGGGGAGATGCAGGGGGTGTCGTGGCGCTCTTGGCGCCCTCTAGCAGCAGCGGCGACAAGCAGGAGGTGGCCAGGCGCGTGGGCGCACGCGGCGGGCACACGCCCCTCGTCCTTCTGGCGAGAGGAGGGAGACGACTGGCATCGGCCAGCTGGGCTGGGCCGGCTCCTGGGCCGCACAGGTAAGTGGCCCAGGTACTAACTCTCTCTCTCTCTCTGTTATTTAATTTGTTCTGTTTTCTATTTTTGCTATTATGTTTTGATTCAGTTCAAAGACCAAACCATTTTCAAAATTCATGAAAATAATTGTGTAAACCAAATGGACTTATCCAAAGCTACACAACAATTTCCAGAATTATTGAACATATATTTATTATATGACAAATATAGATCCAATTCAAATATTTATTGGATTAATTCAAAGGCCCAAAATAAATATGTTAAACCTTCCAAAAATATTGGTTTGAATTTTATTCTTGCCAATATTTTTCAAGGTTTAACAGGAACATTTTCTTAGGTTTCTTTGAGAAGATTTTAATGTTGATCATTTTTAAAAGGTTTCTGAGGCGTTGAAAATTCCTCAATTCAAATTTCATTTGAATTTAAACATGATGCATGGAGGCAAGAAAAATCAAGCAAGGGCTGATCTGGGGCTGTGACAGCGAACACGCCGAGCTGGCGGCGCTGGAGTCGTTATCCCTCGACGGCATGCTCGATCAACTCAATAAGCACCTCAATAAGTAGAAGGAGTTCATCCACGGCTTGGTGGAGCTGCTGAAGGAGAGCCTCGACGACATGCCCACTGAGCTCAATGAGCATGGGGAGTTGACCGCCGGCTTGGTGATGCTGCTGAAGAAGAGCATTGCCTCGGAAAAGAAGGCGACCGGCGAAATCCTGCAACTTTAGGAGGACAACGCGAAGCTCTGCCACGAGCTCGACCTGCTGAAGGAGGAGAACGCCGGCTGGAAGAAGCTGCATGAGAATAGTAGTCCCTCGATGAAGATGTTGCAGGCCCTCGTCATGGAACAGAAGGAGGAGTTGGCGAAGTTCGCATCGAGCACCTGGCTGCTGTCAAGGTACGTAATGCGGCCATGGAACAGATGATGAAGGCTCGCGTCGAGAAATCCCGCATCATGGACACAATGATGAAGATGGCGGAGGAGACGCGCAAGGAGATGGAGGTCGTGGAGGCGATGAAGAAGCAGTTACGACTCCGCGGCCAGCAAACCTTCATGTAGTGAGAGTAGCGCCCCAGACTTGTGTGTGCGTCTTCCTTCTTTTTTGGGGGAGATAATCCTCCTTCTTCTTTTGCTCCTGTGTTTCTTATTTTGCTTCGGGTGTTTCGCCGCACGTGTCACCTTCTCTGTGAGTCATGAATAGAACAATGCTAAAAATGAGATGACAAGCAAATTAGATCATTGTTTATGCATCTTCCTAGTAATATATAATAAGAGTAGAGAGTAGAGGATATGGCACTGGGCTGCCGTGTTTCGTGCTCCTCCGTCGTACTCCAGTGGAAAACTTGAGTATACCGCACGGTTCCTTGCTCCTCCTCAGGTCGTCGGCACATTTATACGAGCAGTCAAATCACAAGGCCCCGCCTTCCAGCAGTAATGAGCCGTCAAATCACAAAGGCCCTCGCCTCTCGTGAAAAGGACCAAGCTAGACTGCCCCGCCCTCTAGCCTTTTAAAAAATGTATACATTTGTACAGTAGTAGTATCGATCGATTATGCCATGGAGCAAAACTATGCATATACTACTACGTATATGACACTACCCACTCTGAAGGTACTAGTAACATAGACTAGTAACTGGTCTATGTTAATCTCCACTATTACCAACCAAAGTCGAGGCGCGGATACCAACGAGGGCCTGGTTGTGTCTATACTTGGACAACTCACCCGACTGCATGCGCACCAGGTAGACGAAGCTCGTGTCGTGTTGGTGCCGTGTGCGGCCCGCACATTAACCAAAACCTCGCGCCTCCATCTTAGCCTCCATGTTTAAAACATCTCAATCTCAAGGCAAGGAGCAACGTGAAACCTATGATAGAGCCAATCGGATGGTTGAGAACACTACAATTCGTAGCTACAGATGCGTGTGTGAGAGAGGACGAGTGCGTGCGTGCACCTCTTCTCAGAGTACAACTGTATGTGGGTGGCATCGGCCTAGGGAGCAGTGATGGTGCGTGCGAGAAGTCCCGAGAGATAGGTGTAATGCGTCTGAAAAAAAGACTAGTCTATAGCTCGCCATGAGGCTATTCCTGTCGAACGCCAAGCGTAAGATATGTATCCGACGGTGCCAGTTTTTGCACGTACACAGCAGTAGAAAAAGAACTAGTAGTACCATGGCATATGCTACACCACGGCCGAGAAAACGTGCCGACGTTACGCCATCCGGGGATAGTGCCGCACTTCGAAACTAGAACCGTCAATAAATCTTGAGCGCGTCTCGTCACATTCCAAATTACTACTACTACCACACTATATTTAATTGCAAACCTGTTCACACCGATCACAACCTAAATGGTTTCCCACTTAGGAGCGTATTAGTAGTACTCGGTTATAAATACTACTATGCTAAGATGACTGCACATTCCTCCTCAACTCCTCATCCACAAGAAACAATCAAGCCATAGCCAGCGTGAGTTCTGGGTCGAGAGATTTCCACCAGGGAGAGGTGAGCATGGAAGAGGAAGCATGAGAGATGTCCGCCTCGCCGCGAAAGCAGCCGCAATGTCCAGCCCCGCAGCAGTAGCAGCACAGAGGTCCCGCCGCACCACCGAAGCAGCACAGAGGTCCCGCCGCGCCGTCGATGTAGCAGACTGGTCCGGCCACGCTGCGGAAGCAGCAGAGATGTCCCGCCGCGCCGCCAAAGCAGCAGGGAGGTCCCGCCACGCCGCGGCGGCATGGGAAAATTTCTCGCGGGCAGGCGAGGACTCTTACACGCGCATGCATGCGATAGTCCATAGCCAGATGGATCAGATCTCCGGCTGGGCGAGGATGCAGGACAAGGCTACCGGCATCATCCGGCAACTCGGGGACGGCAATGTGAAGCTCCGGGGCGAGCGCGACCTGCTAAGGGCGAAGATCGCCGGAAGGGCGAAGCAGGAGGAGGAGACCGCTGCCGTGTTGCAGAGGACGGGCGTCATCATCAAAAAACTTATGGACGAGAATGCCATGCTCGCGCAACAGGCTGGTGGAGGAATCCATGGATGCTGCCAAGCAGCATATTAAGGACATGAAACTGATGAAAGAGATCATCGCCCGCCACGAGAACTAGTCTCCGCGACCTACAGCGCATAAAGAAAGTAGAGATCAGCGAGCCAGATCGTTGTATGCGTCTTCCTTCTTCTTTTGCCCTTGTGTATTTCGGGCGTAGCGGCATGTGGCTTTTTTAATTATCTTCCTAATTATGTAAGACAATTATTATCCACTCTCGTCGTCCTTATATATATTCATCAGTCTTGCTATAAGTCGCAGTAGATGCTATATAGGTCCGTCGGATCTTACATCAAGATCCGTGCAACATTTTCTTTTCAGATTTTCTTTTTTCTCTCTTAAATCTCAATCGAGTGAGACATTGCCACGCCATTAAACAGAGGCTCGGGCGCCATTAATGGTACCTTGGGACAGAGGTGGACGGCAGATGGAGGTCAAAGGGCTCTCCTCCCGATAAGCACGTGCAGGGGTCTGATCGCACGCCTCCCGTACTCAAATAGCTACCCTGCACGGCGCCTCCTAGCTAATAAAAAAAGGGGACGCATGGAGGCACGTAAATGGTAAATAGAACGTGCATGGTTTCAATAATACTTGTGTTTCCGATTGTAACGTGATAGCACTTGTTCCAACATGACTTTGTTGATTGTTAATGTGTGCGCCTTCGCAAATCAGACAGCAAAATTACCACAGCATGTTGGTGCCATGTCATGGCACCAAGCCAAGTTTCATGATTTTCATGCGTGTTTCGAATTTACAGGAATTAAAAAGCCAAGTTTCTCAATGTTTCCAGCCGAGCCATGACGCCCAGATGTTTGAATTTCATTCCCATTTCTGGCATGGAACCTAGAAATTTACCCGAGGACACACATGTGATTTTTTAACCAGCTTTGGTGCACTAGAGCATGTGCTTGTATTTAAAATGTGAATTATGCACACAAAGGTGACACGTTCCCTCTCAGAACCACGAGCCTTCTTGAGAGAAGCTCCGGTTTGCAAGAAACTTATACCAAAACTTGTTCCTATTCTGCATTTTTTACCACAGCATGGTAGTACCATGACATGACACCATGCCAAGTTTCATGATTTCCAGGCGTGTTTTGGATTTACAAGAATTTTAAAACCAAGCTTCTCAATGTTCTCGGCTGAACCACGATGCCCAGATGTTTAAATTTCATTCCCATTTCTTGCATGGGACCTAGAAATTCACCCGAGGACACACATGTGATTTTTCAGTCAACTTTGGTGCACGGGAGCATGTGCTTGTAGTTCAAATTTGAATTATGCACATTAAATGACCAGAAACTCAATTAATGTATAAAAAAGGCCAAACAAACCCAGAATAGTTCCAAAATTTAACAGGGCACTCATATAGTTCTATGTTGCCTCTGTAAAGAAAATCTGGCGGTAGGGAGCGTATATTGTTTCGCACACAAAGGTATAAAGAAATAAAGAAATTATCCATGTTTAATTCTTGGGTTCTTATTATTTATGCCACTAGTTGTGTATCACTACTCAGTTTTGCCATTAGAAGTTACAACTACTCAAAAAATGCCATCGATCCGTGAGATGCCTGCTCAAAAATGCAATTAGATATCTAAAAAATGCCATTAAACATTGTTATTTTCATGTCAAACCCCGTTGACCATGTCACATGACAAAAATAAGCCGATTCTCACAATGATAAGTTAATGGTGTCCAGCACAACACACCCCTCAAATAAAACTAAGCACCCTGGAATTCTTTGACAAAACTAAGCACCCTGAAATTCTTTGACAACTAAACTGCTGGCTATATGATGTTGGCCATATATATTGTACGTATATAATGCCGAGAAATGAGTGGTAGTACTATACCAACTAAAAGATGAAATGTACGAAATATAACGAGAAGAAACATAACATAGTTCTGCTGGGGGCTCAGCACAACACACCCCTCAAATAAAACTAAGCACACCAGAAATTAAACTAAGCAACTAATCCGGTAGACACTGCATTAGAACCACCATGAGCAACGACACTGCCACCTTACTCGGAGTCCTCGTCCACGTCCTCGACTTCGTCCTTGTCCCTCCTCCTCTTGGGCGATACTTCTTTGCTTGAACCGCACACTTGGCTCTTGCTCTTCATCCAACCCTTGTAGATATTGAAACAAAGGTAGCCATCCATTGCAGCGTAGTGGATGTGGTCCATATCTAGTACATTCCACTGCCATGCATGAAGATGAAACGTGTACAAAGGTTTCTCTAGTTTACCGTACGAAGGATGAACCATGGCTCCTGCCAGGGTCAGCATTGAAGGCTGATCAAGGGAGGGCGCCAGCCCTTCCTTCTGGAGGTCGAAGGGGTCGCCTACAACGAGGCCTATCCGACCCAGGATTTCCTTGTCGTTCCTAAAGTCTACAGTAACGAATTTGACTCGGTCGCCCTTGAGGAACTTCTTAAATTCCTCGCACTCAACGTCGGCATGGCATATGTGGTAGACCAAGCATAAGTCATCCATGCAAACATGGATCACGGCGGGCTTCTTCTTCTCTGCCTCCTTTAGTTTCTTATCGCTTCCCAGGACTGTGGTGTACTCAACATCTAGCCCAGCGACCCACTCATCATTTGAGTTTTCAAACATGCGTTTGAAGCGAGCAAGGCATTCTTTCACCGTTGCGGAAGAACGGGTATAGATGACGTTGAACTCATCGCCGGTGATGGTTCTAACCTTGTACTCACCGCCGATCATGGAGATTTGGGACGCCATGGATTTGGGAGGAGGGTTAGTATTAGTGGAACTGCCGTAATGTGAAAGGACGGGACGACTAGGAGCGGTTTATAGATTGTAAAAATGTCAAGTGGGGGGCGCGTGTGAATGATAGGGTAGTGGCTTGCCTCATGGATAAATGGATTCATGCACAGTACTATGGGGGCCCAATTAGATGTCATGTCTACTTGACGCCCAATTAAATGGCTTTCGATGTCATGTCAAGCGTCGGGAAAATTACAGGTGATACGAAGCTTTCCATTCTCCCATGATACGGGCTTCTGAGAGCCCTTGGATCTAAGATCGAACGGTTGCATGGCGTGATTCTAGACCTATGGGTGAATATCCTATCCTGGAGGGTTATTCTGCAAATTTTCAACAACTTAGCATGCGACCTTTCGATCTCAAATCCAAGGGCTGCCAGCAGCCCGTATCATGGTCGCGCCTACCACCAAACTAGTCTATCATCTAGGTACACGCGCTTAGCACCGTTTCTTCCTGGGGTCACCAAACTAGTCTCTCTCTTCTTAATTAACTTGCCACATCAGACTTTATGCCTATGTGGCAGGCTTAGCACCTGTAGGATCAAGTACAATAGTGGGCTATAAGCCCGCTTTACATGGCATTTTTGCATATGTGGGGGAAAGAGGCAAGGAAAAAGTGGAGGAGTGGGCTCTCAAGCAAGAGCCAGCCTCTACATGGTGGAGCATCGGGAGAGGCACCTGTATGGAGGTGGTCAGGAATCGGGAGACTCAAGCCGGTCGTAGCGCCGCAGTTAAAATGATAAAGGCAAGTTAAATCACTGGGCCCCACCTGTCCAGCAGTAACTCACTGTCAAATCACACAGCCCTACGTTTGCAGCACCTTCGACTTTTAAATAGTATAGTATACTAATTTTGTATCCATGGATTGTGCCATGGAGCAAAGCCTCAAGAAAACGGCGGTACACATGTATGGAGTATACAGCACGTCCGTCGCGTTCGCGTCGCACCACAGACGGTCGGTCGGTCTGGCACGCCGCTCTCCGAATGGAACGCGCGTCATATTGCGTTTGCACACACATGTGGGACCGCAATTGAGAACTGACCATAGGCACACTCCCCGGCCCCGCAAGTCGGCTGAGTTAATAGAAGCACATACTCCACCTTGGTACCTGGACGACCCCTGCAAGACACGGAAGATCAGTTCGTCCGTGCATGTGACCAGACTCCAGCAGACACGCCTGGATTGGCTATCGTCTACATATCGTGCAGGCTGTGTTGTAGGGTTGTAGTTCTGGTGAGAAATCTAAAAAAAGGTTTCTTGTCATCTCGCAAAATTAGGTGTCATGTGCTTCAGATCACTGCGAGGGTTAAACAGCGACAACTGATTTGGGCTAGTCATTGGGGGCACATGCACGAAGACTACTATCGAGGGACCCCTTTTCTATGAGTTTATCTTTAGTTTGAGCTTTGATCCTCGTCTAGTTTGTCTGTCGGGATTCATCTTGTCTCCTTTGGGCAGTGAGGTTATGGTTTCTTGTCATGTGGCATTTTTTCGTGTTATATATTTATAATCCGGTGCTTCAGATCAAAATGACGACAACTGCGCCCCCGGGGCACGTGCATGAAGACTTCTCGACAGTCATTGCCGAGGTCAAGCCGGCTCCGGCCGGTAGACAAAAGAAAACTAGTACTCCACTATATAGGCAGGAGCCTCCGCGCTTCTTGCTAGTGTTGCTCTCTTCACACTATCTCGTCCTCTCCAGATCTAAACACGACAACGGTGGCCACACACACTCTCTCTCTCTCTACTCACCGTTGGTCACAGATCCAGCCGGATCCTCTCCGCCGGGGAAGGTGAGAAGGTGCAACGTTCACGCGGTCGTCCTCGGCGACGGCTCTTACCCACTGCCGGCGCGTCCCGATCAGCGTGCCTTGCCGTTCTCTCCCAAGCATCGCTGGCGAGGGAGGGCCTCCCACCCCTTCTTCCTCGCTGCCGTATTGTGGGAAGATCCGGCCTCCCGCCGCCCACCTAGCGACATCCCGGCGACCCTTAGGTATAACTTCCTTCGAAACCGGCCTTGCTGTACTTCCCGAGCTCCTGACATCACTGCATTTGTATCTTTTACTATTTCTCAGGCCCCCTCGTGTAGATAGGATCGATCGGCTGTTCGAAAACCACCTAATTTTTTACTGTTAAGAGGTAAAACTAGTTCATGCACTCGAATCTAGTAATACTTGGTTCAAACAAGGAAGAAAGGGGGTGGGGTGGGGGAAGATTTGTTACCTGAATCTAGGACTTGGTCGAAAGAGGAAATAATGGGGGCGAAAAGTAGCAGAGACTGGCTATCCAACTGGTCTCTAGGTCTAATAGGGAAATAAAGGGAACGCAGTACAAACTCAATATAAACCTGATCTATTGGTTGAAAAAGGAAAGAAAGTGGGGACTGGGGGACAAGTCAACAGAGTAAGTCCAGCACTAGATTTGCTAGCCTCACACAGTATAAGGTGGCTATATACCGAACAAAAATGGGACCAACCCAGATATCCTCTTCTGATGTTTGTTGCCCCGAGCCGCTCTTATGTAATGCCACTGGTAAAATGTAGCAGTCGCACTATTAAAAGTAAGGACACGTTAAACCAATGTTGTTTTCAATGTAATGCCTCCAGTAATATGAATCAATGGCACTTTTTTTCATGTCCTGCTAAATTTCCCATTAAGATAAGTTGCTTCTTTTCATTAGAGATGCAGCTGTCCTGGTCCTCCTACTCTTCAGGAGCTTCACGACCAACCTTGATGTTGCCCAATTTTATTGCAACTAATGAAGAAGCTCTGTGGGTTTCGTTTTCTGATGGAAATGGAACCGGGGCTGGAGCCCTTTTCTTAAAAAAAGAAGAAGAAGAAGCTACTAGCTCATGGGACATTGCTTCATTTTAGGTGAACTGCACCAAAAGGTCCCATGAATTGAATCATCCATGCTGGTGACTGGTGTCATCCCTTCTACGATGGTGTTGACTGCAGATATGGTTCCCATCACGAGGTATGTTCCTTTTTGGTCTGACCGTTTGCCAAAGATCCTGCATGTTGATCCTGCTCTTGTGCTACTGTTTTGGCACTGCCATGATAAAGCAGTAATGTTATTATTTTGCACCTTAATCTAGTGGCACTATTAATTTGAGGCAATGTTTTGGCTCCGCTAGTGCCACTGTTTTTTTATATATCGAAAGAGGGGGTTCCCTCCGATTTCATTAAAGAAACCCAACCATAGAGAACCATTATCCAACAACATCTCAGTGTAAATGGGCAGTTATGCAACTACTACTAGAACGGACTGAGTACTAGCAGGAGACAAGTTCACCACATAAGCTAGGCAGGTAGGGGGACGCAGCACCAGCTCGACCAAGTTTGGATTACAACCCAAATGCTACCACAGAAACATCAGGGGGGAAGATAGGGACTGAAAGAGCCAGCTTCAGCATCCCAGTCTAAGCACCCCCGGCCTTCATCCTTGCGACGCACGGTACACCTCGTTTGCCACCTGCTCGACCCTAGTGTCACTGATAAAATGAAGTAATAATATGGTTAAAATAGAGCGAGTGTCCTCTCTATCATTTCATTTCCAATGTAGATAAAGAAAGTGCTTCTCTTTGTTAATGTATGTTTCATCAACTAGTCCCATTGTTAATGTTTAAGCGTTTCTGCAAACTGGGGTGCTTAATTTTAGTTGATCTGCACAAAAATAGAGATTTGAATGTCTCAAGGCCCCTCCTTGTACTACCGCTGTACACTGATGTTCATCACTGGCAGAAGGTGTATCGGGGAAACTTGGGTCGATTTCCAGCATGATGTAATATTTTCTTCTGTTTATTAGTGTATGTTTCATCAACTAGTGCCACTATAATGTAATCACGCCTTTTCATTATCTGTGCAAACAGGGTTATTCAGCTGCATTTTGGTGGAACTGCACAAATGTACGGATGGAACTAGCATATATGCAGAGTGCTAGGTGCCAAGTAAAAATTACCGACACCAACCCTGCTCCATCTAAGCATTGGCATCCACCACCATCAGTGGGATGTGTGGCGCTCACTGTGGACAGATCTTTCTCGGCAGCAAATCCTCTAACCAAATACTAGTAGCTTAGACTTAAAAAATACCAGTAGCTTATATTGGCAGTTTTCTAGGGGTGTACTCTTTTCTGAAAGTAGCACCAATCTATTTTTCTTTATTTGTACACAGTGTCACAACTTTGACCCAAAGGTCTAGAGCTATTTTAGGGTGATTAGCGTAGTACTCGGAGACTGATTGTAAGCATGATTTTTATTAGTTGTCACACTGATTGTAAGCATGAGCAGATGGAAGATTAGGTTAGTGCGAAGCTTACCTTAAACCCTACCGACGCCGTTGAAACGAGGCGAGCGTCGAGGGAACCGTGGAGAACAGCGGGGAAGCGACGTCGCACCATCCGTGCTCCTCTTGCGGTGGGAGAACGAATACTCCTGTGGCTCCGGCTGGCTCTGCACCCTCACGAACGGCACACCATACTCGATCGATTCGTTATCCTCTGGGTGCTCGACCTTCGACCTGTACGCCCACCAACTCCGCCTGAATTTCGCCTCGGGAGAATCTGTCTGCTCCATCGCCTAGAGGAGATACTCAATGAACTCGAAGGACTGCGCGTGCCGCCGAGGAGTACATCGCCGCCCTCATCACCGTCGTCTCGCTCTTTCGCATACATTGCCACATGGCCCTCACCGTCCTCGAAATCTCCCACTCATTGTCAAACCAAGTAAGGATCTTCTTCAACCTGGCTAACTTTGCCTGGTCGCCATCGGCGATCTGCCAGATTCGCTGCTGCATCCCCTCCATAGATGTCCTTCTGAGTGTCCGGTGCTAGCTTTGGAAGATGGAAGGAGAGACGGTGGTCTTGCAATAGAGAAGAGGGAGAGGCAAGACATTAGTTTTGGAATGGAGATGATGGAGAGGAGAGGTTCCCCTGCCTTTCAGTCGCTGACAGGTGGGCCCCGTGCATGGTGGGACCCATGTGTAAGTGTCTCAATGGCAGGATGGGCTACATCAGGGGATCCTCATCCGAGGAGAGAGGAGGTGGTTTTGCAATGGAGAAGAGGGAGAGGCGAGACGGTGGTTTTGCAATGGAGATGATGGAGAGGAGAGGAGGTGGTTTTGCAATGGAGAAGACGGAGAGGAGCGTGCTGCAGCGATTTAGGATTGGACAAGAGGGCCGGCGCGCTGTGACTGGATCAAAATCAAAATCAACTTACCCTTCAATTAAGAAAGCGACCCCACATTAACTAGTCTCCCTTTTATTCTGGGTCATAATTGACCATGATTTTCACAAATAAAATATATGTTATACGTTGCAAAAATAATATAATTTGAAAGTACATTCAGATACGAACCAAACGATACAATTTTTGGTGACATGCATTCACATTTTGCTTGTCAAATACAGTACGTGGTCAAACTTTGACCCAAAATACGCAAAACAAAAAAATACTTCCAAGACCAGCGCCACTCTTCCGCTCTTCTCCTCTTAAACCACCGCCGCTCCTCTCCTGTTCCAAT
Organism: Triticum aestivum; assembly: GCF_018294505.1. Lineage (NCBI taxonomy): Eukaryota > Viridiplantae > Streptophyta > Magnoliopsida > Poales > Poaceae > Triticum > Triticum aestivum. Next base: position 78,427,180 of record NC_057796.1, on the reverse strand, counting down.
CTAAATCCAGCGTCGCTCCTCTCCTCTTCCATTTCAAAACCACCGCCCCTCCTCTCCTGTTCCAATCCAAAACCAGCGTCGCTCCTCTCCCGTTCTAAATAAAAACCAGCGCTGCTCCTCTCCTCTTCCATTCAAAAACCACCGCCGACGAGTGAAGGTGTTGTGGAGAAGTAGATCGATGGAGGAGTACAACCGATACGTGAGGATCGCAGACGGCGACCCTGTGAAGCTAGCTAGGATGTTGGAGATACAGTCTTGGTTTGACAACAAGGACCAACTAGCGGCGACGGCGACATCCACGGCCAAATATCTGCAACAGAGCGAAAAGGCGGCGATACTCTCGGAGGGAGTCACGCGGGAGTACATAGAGCTGCTCCTCTGGGCCATGGAGCAAACAGATTCACCGAATCCGATCGTGGGGGAGCGGTGGTGGGAGTATCGATCCCAGATGGAGCATCCACCAGAGATTGAAGGATTGAGCATCTACAGGGTGCCGTTTGTGAGGGTGACGTGCCAGAGTGAGCCGGTGGAGTCTTCGTTGACCGAACCCAACTGCAAGATGAGAAAAATAGTTGGCCCGACGACGCTTCCCCGCCATCCTCTCCCTCGCCTTTAACATCGTCTCACGGGGCGGCTGTCTGCCGTCGAGGAATAGGAGGGATCCCCCCCCATCAATAGTCGGGCAGGTTGTGAATTGTCAGGAGGAGATTAGGGTTGTTAGTATTTGCAAGTTGTGAATTGTGTTTTGTGTTGTGTATTTTGAGAGTACTTTCAGATATGAATGTCTTTTGAATTTCAGATTTGCAGTATTGAGCATATGAAGTATTTTATGAATTCTAGAGATCTATTTTTAGCACTTAAAAATATGTAGTTTCATCGGAGTATAAAAGTGCAGACAATGTGATTCTCAGAGAAGAAACTGCAAGTTTCAGTTTCAGATAAGAAACTCCAAGTTCAGTTCCAGATAAGAAACTGCAACTTTTAGAGGCAGAGCATTTATATTAACACGGCCTTTTCAAATAGTGTTAACATCATGCTGGAAGTTTTATTCATGGTCAAAACTGGAACTACCAGCCAGTTAACAGCATGCTAATCAACATTCATGCATAGCACATCTTCATATGATGCACAGTCAAAAAGATATGCTATTTTCAAAATGCCCACACAATGTCGAGTGTGCGAAAAACAGAGAAAACGAGGGATGAAGTTTTGACAAGTGTAGGACGTGGTGTGCATAGATGACAATTGGGACCCACATGTCAATAAAGACAGAGGCAAAAATTTTGGAGATATTTTCTCTGCACAGGTGGTATCGAACCAGGGCGGAACAACTGCCCCGTCTAGGCTTTCTTTTTTAACATGCGCAGCGCACGACCTCGGATGGGAGGTCCATAAGGCTGTTTGTATTTTCTTGAGGGCCATCATGTATCGACCGGCCTATGGACCTCCCATCCGAGGTTTTATTTTTCCAGAAACATCGGCAGCCCAATTTATGTATTTTTTTTAAGAAAACGCAGAGGTCTGTTCTATTTTTCTATATAAGAATAGGAACGCCTGGTCCAACTTATGTTTCCCTTCTAACTATATTATATATATTTAAATTATTTTATATGTTATTATATATTATTTTTATTGTCATCATATATTTAACAGATACTTACATATGTAAGAAAACAATATCCCACATCTTGTTAACTTATAAAAATAATCTCTTAACAATAAAATCCTGGAATTTTTTTTGGCAACAAAAATCCTGATGATTGTGTACAAAAGCTTGGTAAGATTTAAGGACCAATGTAATAATAAATCACTTATTATTTAAATATATATATATATATATATATATAACAAAATGCTCAGCCCCTATTTATTTTTTGATAACATTGTTGCGCCCACCCCAACATTATAATTAGAATCAGCCCAGCAAAATCATGTATTTCGAGAAAATGCAAATGGCCTATAATTTTTTAGGAAAAACATAAATGGGCTGCATGGACGCTACATTATTTGTTCACCCAGCCCAGCTAATGGACTGTAATTCAAAAAAAGATCAAATGGACTGTAAATTCTACCCCGCAAAAAAAGACTATAATTCTGAAAAAATGGGTTGAATACGTGCCACATTTTTGGAGGCTGAAATGTGGGCCAATAGGTCGAAGCCAATGCAAGTCGTTGTCAACTTAGTCAACAAATGATTCTGACATCGTTAGCCGTTGGATTTACATCCAACGACCGGCATCCATCTTCAATCTCTCGTCTTCTTCCTCCAGCGCCGCCGGGACCACCTGCTCCCGCCTCCTGCTGCTAGCAGCTCTGCTTAGCACGCTTCGCTGTGAAGCGCTACTCCACCGTTGGCCAGGCCATCCCTCCACCCCTCCACACCTCCTGTTCTTCTCCACCGACTGCCGAACCACACCGCACCAGAACCAGTTAACCCTCGTACACCTCTCCGTCTGCGACTCTACTCCCGCGTCTTCCCATCTCCGGCTCGTTGCTGTCCGGGGCCTCGCCGTCGTCCACCACCTTGGATGCGCTCGGCGCGGAGTGGTCAACGTGGTCAATGAACGACACCATCGGAAGTAGACTGTGCGTGGAGAGGCTGACAGCTGGGTCCACGGCCGCACGCAAGGAAATGCCTCCTTATTACGCGCAAAATAATGATTCCTCCACCTGACAGCTGGGACCTACCGGAAGGGCCTCTGTATTTCGCGAAAAAACGTTCCCACCGCTGACAGGTCGGACCCACCAGCTATATCTTCGCACACAAGGAAGTGCCTCCTTATTACGCACAAAAAAATGAATACTCCCCCTGCTAGTTGGGACCCACCTTGGTGGGAGGCTGACTTGTGGGCCTACTAAGTTGACGGGGACGGAGTGCTTTGTCAACTTAGTCAATATGAACGATTCTAGCTCCAGTGACTGTACGATGTCCATCCAACGGCCGTAGTGCTTCTTCAACCTCTGGTCTTGTTGCTCCAGCCACCCAAAGCAGCGCCGGTCGTGTCGCTTGCTCCTACCTCCCGTGGCCGGCTGTGCTGCCACGGAGGCCTCACCGCCCCTACTATTCCCACCGCTGGCCAGGCCATCCCTCTACTCACCCACACCCCCTGTTATTCTGCGGCGACGGCAGCCTCACACCGAAGCGAACCAGTTAACCCTCATACTCCTCTACGCATGGGCATCCACTATCGCGTCTTCCCCAGCTCCGCGTCGTCCCCTTCCTAGGCCTCGACGTCGTCCACCGCCCTCGTGCTCTCGGCGCGGCGAGCTCATCGTGGTCAAGGAACGGCTTCCATCGGACATGGACTGTACGTGGAGAGGCTGATAGCTGGGTCCATGGCCGCAGCAAGGAAGTGCCACCTTATTACGCGCAAAATAATTATTCCTCCACCTGACAGCGGGGACCCACCGGATGGGCCACCGTATTTCACGAAAAAAATGTTTCCCTTGACTGCTGGGACCCACCAGCTACATCTTCGCACGCAAGGAAGTGCGTCCGTGCAAAAAAACTATTCGCCCCCCTGACTGTTGGGACCCACCAGCTACATCTTCGCAGGCAAGGAAGCGCCTGACAGTCGGGACCCACCTGGTCAAAGCGTACGTAGCGTTGTCATTCTGGTCGCGAACGTGTACGTACAAACTGGTCGATGTAGAGGCGTGCACGTGTCGTAGTAGAGGCGTGCACGTAGCATGTACACGTACGTACAACGGCCAGAAACAGCGTCGTCGTCGTGTTCATGGGGAGCCAACCAGCTGGGTCGGAACGGAATGCGTCGTTGTGTTCATCGGGAGGGCTTGGACAGAACAGCCGATGGAAACGAGGCCTGGCGTACCGCAGAACGGAGGAAACGGCCTTGTGTTCGACCAGCCACGTTCGAAACGGGATCCTGTTCATCGGGAGGAGTCTGGCATACCGCAAAACGGAGGAAACGGACCTCCTATGGTCGAAACGGGGGTCATGTTGATCGGGAGGGGTGTGGCGTACCAGAAAACGGAGGAAACGGACTTGTGTTGGAGCGCTACGATAAACGGGGGTCCTGTTCATCGGGAGGGGTGTGGCGTACCGCAAAACGGAGGAAACAGACTTGTGTTGGAGCGCTACGATAAACGGGGGTCCTGTTCATCGGGAGGGGTGTGGCGTACCGCAAAACGGGACTCCACGGGATATTGTTCATCTCCACCGTCGACCCCCTCCAGCCTCCACAGGCTACTGTTCATCCACCGTCGACCTCCTCCAGCCTCCACCTGTGACTGTTCATCCACGGGCTCCTGTTCATCCAGCCTCCACCGCGCGCTACTCCACCGGCTACTGTTCAACCAGCCCTCTCCACGGGCTCCTGTTAAACCACCCCTCCACGGGCTACTGTTCATCATGCCCTCCACTGGGTGGTCCTGTTCATCCTGCCCTCCACGGGGTCCTGTTCATCCAGCCCCAACCGGCTCGAATGATCGGGGTCCTGTTCATCCAGAGGCAACGCCACGGGGTCCTGTTCATCCACCCCCACCAGGAACTGTTCATCCACCCCCCCCCCCCACGCTGTCGGTGTCAAAACCGGCGGATCTCGGATAGGGGGTCCCGAACTGTGCGTCTAGGATCGATGGTAACATGAGACGGGGGACACGATGTTTACCCAGGTTCGGGCCCTCTCTATGGATGTATTACCCTACTTCCAGCTTGATTGATCTTGATGAATATGAGTGTTACAAGAGTTGATCTACCACGAGATTGTAATGGCTAAACCCTAGAAGCCTAGCCTATGTATATATGGTAATGAATGTGTCCTATCCGGACTATGCTCTCTGGTTTATATAGACACAAGAGAGATCTAGGGTTACATGGGGTCGGTTACATAAGAAGGAATCTTCATAGCTGGCCGCCTAGCTTGCCTTCCACGCCAAGGAGAGTCCAATCCGGACACGAGTATGGTCTTCGGTCTTCATGTCTTCACAGCCCATCAGTCCGGCCGATGGATAACAGACCGGACGCCCGAGGACCCCTTAGTCCAGGACTCCCTCAGTAGCCCCTGAACCTGGCTTCAATGACGAGGAGTCCGGCGCGCAGATTGTCTTCGGCGTTGCAAGGCGGGTTCCCCTTTTTTCCGAACTCCAAGATAGTCTTCGGACGTGATGATTGTATCCGGACCTGGCATACACGACACACAACCGCAGAGAGAATATAATATTTGCACGTATCTAATCTGTTGACAGTTTCTTTACAACACGTCATTGCGTCTGTCCGGTTATAATTTGAACCGTTTTTCTTCTGCCATCCCATGTCTCAAGACGCGGATGCTATTGGCATGTCTTGTCGAAGCAGAGATCGTGTCCCCTTATTGCGGGATTCTCATCAATGCGGGCATGGGTAACCCAACCGTGCTGTTTGCACAGTCCTTGGGAATAGGCGAACCTTAAGGCGAGTGAGGAGGCATTTAATGTTTGCTGCCTTTATAAGAGGATAAGGATTCCCTCTTCCTCTTCTCATGCCTTCTCTCTGTCTCCGCCTTCCCGATCTCGAGCTTCAGCGCCCAAGTTCTCATCTCCTTTCCACTCAAGCAACCATGTCCGGATCCGGTGGTCAGGGCAAGTGGATGGTCTCCTCCATCAAGGAGGGGGACATTACTGAGCTCCGAGCGGCCGGATATTTGGCGAAGGGAATCGCCCACCACTTGCTGGCCGAGGGACAAATCGTCCCAACGCCGGAGCCCAATGAGAGGGTAGTATTCCTTCCTCATTTCTTCCGCGATCTGGGGTTTCCACTCCACCCTTTCGTCCGCGGGCTGATGTATTATTACGGGATAGATTTCCATGATCTGTCCCCGAATTCCTTCCTCAACATCTCGGCGTTTATCGTCGTGTGTGAGGCCTTCCTCCGCATCCAGCCCCACTTCGGGTTGTGGCTCAAAGTCTTCAACGTAAAGCCGAAGGTGGTGGATGGCCAGCACGCGGAGTACGGAGGAGCCATGGTGAGCAAGCTGTCCAATGTCTCCTGGCCAAGGGCACTTCTGTGGAGATAGTAAAGGAATGGCAGAAGAAGTGGTTCTACATCACAGAACCTCGCGGCACCACCTGGGCCGCGGCTGCCGAATTCCGCTCCGGTGCTCCCATGCGACTCACCTCCTGGGTCGAGAAGAGTCTGGACTGGTGTTCACCTGACGAGCTGATAGCGCTGCAGACGCGCGTTCAAAGCATGGTGACCAAGAACGTCAAGCTCGTTGACGTCATCCAGGTGATGCTGGTCCGCCGGATCCTTTCGTGCCAGCACCGAAGCCGCCCTTTGTGGGTGTTCAATTCGAAGAAGCACCAGACCTTGGTGCGGCTCTTCGAGACAACTCACGCAGGTGCCTGGAAGTTGCTTTTCAAGGGCAACGAGAAGCCACCGGCCACGGATTCAGACCGTGGTCACGATTGTACACACCCCGCCAGCAAGGTATGTTATTTCCGACGTATCCCCAACCTCATTATTTTGAGGGTGGCGTGTGAGCTTTTATTATGGTCCCTATAGGACTGGGTGGAGAGGGCGAAGCGGATCTAGTGTCCGGCTCCGTTGCCCGAAGAACCGGTCATCCCGCGCCTAGCAAAGATGCTGGTGCCGGCGCCATACAAGGCGCCGGAGAAGAAGGCCAAGAAGAAGGCCAAGGGGGCCAAGAGTGGCCCCCGTCGCAAGGGCACTTCAGACGTGACGTCCGAAGACGAGGCCCATTCCTCCATTCCTGAGGACAACGACGACGAGGAGGAGGAGGAGGAAAACAACCCTCCTCCCGAGGAGAAGAAGAGGGCAGCCTTGGCACATCCGGAGGCGAAAGCGCCCAAAAAGGGGAAGGGTGCCCCGGCGGTCAACACCGCGTGGGACGTTGACAGTAGTCCGGAACGGCGCCCCCGCACTAAGCCCCAGGCCGCATCATAAGTGACAGGGCTCGCTCGTGCGCACATCCAGCCCTTTCTCTCCATTATCTTGATATGGTTAACTGTACCATTGCAGTCCGGCCCGCAACGTAATCCAACGATCCTCGTCTGGAGGTTCGTTGGCTCCGTCGGAGATGGCGAGCCAGTCGCCACCGCCTGCTTACTCTCCCGGGGCCGGGGACGACACCGAAGTGCTGCCCCGGAGGGCCGATCCGAACTAGGGAGGAGCCCAGGAGGCTGTCGAGGAGGCGCCACGAGGCGAAGCCTGCACTGCCGGACACATGGAGGAGACGATCCCCATGAAAACTGGCGAAGAGGGCCGCATCCAGTTTGGGCCTCAGCCGAATACGATTCCGGAGACCCATATGGCTTCGGAGTCGGGTGCGCAGCCCCCTTTGAAGGGGGAGGGTGCGCCGCTTCCGCCGGTGGTCCCTGTCCATCCAGGGGCGTCGGACAACCTGATGGAGGCGCTGCAAGGCGCCTCCGTTATGGAAGAGCACCGCGTCCTTATGGGCGCGGTGATTGAGAAGGTTCAGTCCGCCAAGAGTGGACTGAACGAGGCCTGCAGCAACATGTTGACAAGTTTCAAGGTAAGTGACATACAAAGAGAAAAAAAACCCAGTAGTCAGTAGCCCCTGAGACACTGTCCGGCGAGAAGAACCGGACAGAGGATCTATTGTAGGAGACTAACATAGTATGTATGCATAAGCAGGCGTCGCTGTTGGCCGCAACCTCGCATGCTGCCAAAGTCTCTGAATTGAGGCAGAGGCTGGAGCGGACCGAGAACGAGCTCGGCGAGGTTAGGGTTCGGCTCCCGGAGAACCAAGGTGAATAACGACTTCGCTGTATGTTCGGAAAGCGTAAGCGATGTGTATTGACTGTAGTGTCGTAATATGTGCAGGAGCCGCGACCGAGGTCGAGGCCCTGAGGAGGGCCCTGGGCGAGGCTGAGGAGAAAGCTGTCCAGCAGCAAGCCGCCCGTAAGAAGCTCGAGGCCCGGGTGAAGGAAATTCAGCATGAGCTCCAGGATGCGGTGAAAAAATGTGAGACCTTGGAGAATGATGCGTCAGCTCAAGAGGCCGAGCTCACCAAGGCTCGTCAGAGCGCTGAGACCGCACGGAATGAGGCCCAGGCCGCCATCCAGGAGATCCAGGAGGCCAAGAAGATCACGGCGGGTAAGGCATTTAAGATGCAAAGCAAGTATGCGGAGAAGCAATATCTTTTACTAACCTGGATTCAGAGTTCCCCAGGGGCTTTTGCGGATCTACCACATAGCGTATCAGACGCTGCAGAGTTCTACCGAGCCGAAGGAGGAGGTTCTACGGAGAAGCTATTCTGGTCACAGTATGCGACGCCAGAGCATCCCGTGTCCTTCACTGATCAGCTGAAGCAGCTGGTGGAGCTGCACAGGGTGGCCGAACTAGCCATGAAGGATTTGACAATCCGGCTATGGCCAGCCGAAGCTATTCCCGGCAGCTACTTCAGACTCGTGAGGCGGCTAGTGGAAACCTGTCCGCGGCTGGATGTCGTCAAGCGCTCTGCCTGTATTGAAGGTGCCCGTATGGCCTTCGCTCGCTGCAAGATGTGGTGGGCGAAGATGAACGCTGTTGAAGTTGCCAGCGGGCCGCCGGAGGGCAAGGAGCACCGCACACCCGAGCGATATTTCGCGGATGTCATAGAGGGGTCTCGACTTCTGGCGGCGCAATGTTCGCAGGACATTGTATTTGAATAAATGTATTCATGTTGCCCTTGCCTTGTATTATAGGAACAAAGCCGGTTTTTGTAAAATAATTTTATTATGCTTTGAATTGTTTCCTCCTGTGCGGCCATTTTATTTGTAATCTGAGGGTTGGCCAGTCGTCGGCTTCTGCCCTCACGTAGATAGTACGGAGGTGTTCGGGATGGATTCTAAACAATCTTGATCCAATTATATGGTCCTTTGGAGGAGTTGTTTAGCGCAACGAACAAGGCAATCGGACTGTACGGCTTAAACGCCCTCACTTAGCCATAGGAGTTTTATAATTAAGCAAGTGCGCAGCCCCTGGTCCAAGCCAGGGTGCTGTCAGCATCTGATCAGGAAGCACCGATCCTTCGCATGACACGGAAAAAATCTCCAACGATTTTGTAACCCTCGAACAGCTGATCGGCTCTCGCCGTATCATGACAGTCAGTTTTCGGCTTTCTCTACTGAGGTGCTCATCCGGTCAAGGCCAGGGCACAATCGTAGTAGTTCTCCCTTTACTACCCTAGCCGATAGAGCGGAACATAGGGTAGCAAGCACAGGAGCCGGGCAACCCAACTATTGACCAAAGATATGATTCGGAGCCAATGCATATAATGTTAAATTCGGGGTGCCGAACTTATATATAAGAAGTGTTCGGACTTTGCTGCCATATTGTGGGGCGACAAGTAGCCCCTGGCGAATATGAAATGTACAAAAGAGTATCGATTCAGCAGGTAAGCAGATCGAAATAAAACGAAGTAAGAAGCGGAAACCACAGAAACTGGGCCACAAACCATTCTTATTATAACTGGATGGATATGTCAAGGCGTATCTTGTACATATGGTGCGAGAAGTATCCGGGCTATTTAACATGCCAGGATCAGTAGGGTGCAGCGTGCGGGTCCTGAGAAATAAGTTTGAATATCGTCAAGAAGAACGTATAAAGGTTACCCTACACACCTGTGATGCTTGCCTCCGTTGTATGCCAATCCTTTTCAAGGACTTGCGATCAGGCCCGCGGAAAAAGGAACCTGAAACAAGAAAAGGTAAAAGTATGTGTGTCCGGGATCTCTCTGGCCGAACTGTAGACCCGGGTTATCTTGTGTCTCCGTCGATGTCCATGGAATTTTGAGTGCGTAATTGTGTACGCGTGGTACGAATGCCACTACCTCCTTGGGACTGGGACGGAGGCCGAATTGCTAGTCGAGCTCTTGACGAGCCGCGCTGTCCTGTTGCAGTGAAGTCCGGGACCTCTTAATGATGTGCAAGGGCTCGACAGCCGTACTATGGTGCTGCTTGAGAAGGCCGCTCTGTACTTCTGCTACTAGGGCGGCGGTGTGCTCCTCTGTTCGGAGGGAGCGTTCCGTATTTCCATTGACTGTTATGACGCCGCATGGACCGGCCATCTTGAGCTTGAGATAAGGATAGTGTGTGTCGGAGGAAATGGCCACGGGTAGCCTAACTGACTGCCCCTGGCTCTTCTAAAAAATTATCAGGCCTTTGGGCCTTCAAGTACTCCAAGCATTGGACCGCCTCCCCTGGCCGGCTACCTCTGAAGCCGACTCACGGAAGGCGGCCCAGCCTCAGCAACCTCCCCCCCCCCCAAGATAACCACGGGGTGGCCGACTCCAGGAAGCCGGCCTCGAAGAGCGCCGACTCCAAGAAGCCGGCCAAGACCGCAACCACCAAAGCTACGCCACATAACGGTGACAAGACGGGGTGTGGCCACAGTGCGGCCCACTACCCCCGAAACCCGAGGCAGGCATGGCCACAGGACGCCGTACGGGACGGCCATCTCCCGTCCGGCTCGGCACTGTAGCCATGCTAGCCTCGACGTCACCCACGGCCGACGACAGTACGGCCCACGGGCGGCGGGCCCCTTCAGCCAGAGAGAGGCGCGAAGGCGGCCCGGCCTCCCCCAGTCGGCCAAGGGCGTAGCCGGCTCCCAGAAGTCGGCTACCCCCTCCCTCGAAGCATGTGCCACATTAAGGAGACAAGACGAGGTGAGGCTACAGTGAGAGCCCTCGAGGCGGCCCACTGTAGCCACGCTTACCTCAACGAAGCCCTCGTCATCAGGGGCGAGGCTACAGTAAGCAGCCGCCGACAAGATCCTAGGCGGTGGGGCCGGCCTGTCGACCAAGAGGCCGGCAGCCGGCGGGACCCACCAGTCGGCGGGCCCCAACAGCCGGCGGAGAAGCCGGCGAGCATAGACACTGACGGCTGGGACCAGTGCCCAGCCGGATTACAATTGTACCCCCGGGGGGTAGGCCTATATAAACCCCCCGGGGCACCCATGCAAAGGGTTGGCTTCTGAGCATAGCACACACACCATAGAGAGAGAGAGAAGCAAGAGCTAGCCTTGTTCTTCTTCTCCCTTGAACCCAACAGCTCTAGGAGCGATTGTAGCTACTTTTCCTGATCTAGTGATCATGCGGAGACCCCGCAGAGCAGGACTAGGGGTGTTATCTCCTCGGAGAGCCCCGAACCTGGGTAAGATCCGCCGGCGTGCATGTCTTCGCCTCATCCCGTTTCCAGGCACCGGCGACGTCTTATTGGCACCCACAATGATAAGCCACCCGTTGGCATATGTCGCACCTACCACCCGACATTTGGCGCCCACCGTGGGGCCAGGTGCACCGTCGTCCGGAGACCTGTTCTGGACGGGAACCCTCTTCCTCCCCCGCGAGCGCAGCCAGCCTGCTGCGCCCGATGGCGTTTGCCTCGACGCGCTGCAAGGCGTCGACGACGCCTGCGCAGCGAGCTGCCTCGCCGATCTGCTCGGCGAGACTCGCATCTCCGACGAGCCTGCGTCCGACGCAGGCACGGACTACCCCGAGAGCCGCCTCGTCAGCCTCCTCGACCAGCTTCACGTCTCCAGCGAGCCTGCTGCAGATGTGGAGTCGGTCGGCTCCACCGACCCGATGCTCGTCGACTCCGACACGGCATCGCTCGACGCCTACCCCTCCGACGTGGTGGTCTTCGACGATCCTCTCCCTCGAGCTGACAGCGGCAGCAGCGCTGTCACCGAAGTGTTGGTCATCAGCCACGTCGCCAACTCGGGCGAGAACGCCCACGACGCCCTGCAAGCGGCGATGCACGACCTCTCCGTCCCCATCCCGGCCGATGCCGACGCCGAGACCCTGGAGGCACGCCGCCTCGCCCTCATCGCGGAAGGCCAGAAGATAGCCTCCATGAGACGCCTCACCGAGGCCCACCAGCGCGAAGTCGACCGCGCCGCCTTCGGTACGCCGCCGCCTAGCGGCCCGAGCCGAGCCGGCTTCGTCCAGAAGCGCGGCGCGGCCGTCGCCAGCATGCTGGGGGCAGATCGCCCCGTCTACGCCACCCCGCTCGAGAATCTGCGAGCCGCTCAGGCGGCCGCAGAAGAGCTCAATGGGCTGGGAGCCGATGAGCTCCCCTACATGACAAGACGGATCCAGCAGCTGATCGACGCGGCTGCAGAACGGCACGAAGCCGGCGCCCGTGCTGATAGTCATCCCCCGCGCCGGGAGCACGCCGCGACGTCCCGCTCGCCGACTGCGAGCGGCGCCCGCCAGAAGAAAGACAAGGAGCCGGCTGCTAGCCGCAGCCGGACTCGCATCACCATCGAGCGCGACGCGGAAGGCCGCCCGCGAGCGGTGGAGCACCAAGGAAATCTGCCTCCTCCCCCGCCTCGAAGAGAAAGACGTCTCACCCCGCCGCCTATCACGCACCCGACTCTTGGCGACCGACTCGGCCGCCGAGAAGGAGTCGGCGAGAACGACGCCCGCCACCGGATCGACCGCCTTGCTCGATCCTTGGCGTTAGAAGAAGAAGACGATGTCGGCCCGCCATGTTTTGGCCCCCGCATCCGCGACGAGCCCTTCCCCAAAGGGTTCTCGCTCCCCAGAGACACGCCCAAGTACAACGGCTCAGTGAAGCCGGAAGATTGGCTCATCGACTACTCCACGGCCGTCAGCATAGCCAACGGCAATCGGCGCGTCGCCGTGAAGTACGTCCCCCTCATGCTGCAAGGCACGGCGCGCACATGGCTCAACAGCCTCAAGCCCTACAGCATCAACAGTTGGCTGGACTTCACGGAAGTCTTCGTCCGCAACTTCACCAGCACCTACAAGCGGCCTCCCAAGCCTCGCCAGCTCTCCCTCTGCGTCCAAGGGCCCAACGAGTCGACCCGCGACTACCTCACGCGGTGGGCCGAGCTCCGCAACTCCTGCGAGGGGGTGCACGAGGTTCAGGCCATCGAGTACTTCACCGCCGGGTGCCGAGAGGGCACCCTCCTCAAGCACCGACTCCTCTGCGACGAGCCGGCTACCCTCGACGAGTTGCTGGTCATCGCGGACAAGTACGCCACGGCCGACTCCTCGATGAAGACCGAGCTTCGAGTAGACGCCTCGGGGAAGGTGATTGCTCCGGCTCCCAAGACGCCGGCTGGCGATCCTAATCGGCGCCCCTACCAGAATGATCAGAAGCGCAAGGCCCCCATGCCGACTTCCACCAGTCGGCAGGTGGCCACCGTTGAAGATGAGCAGCCCGAAGAACGGCCCGCTCCCAAGAAGAAGGGCTTGCTTCCACCAGTCGGCAGCCGGCTTTCTCTTACGAGCAGGCTCTTGACGCCCCCTGCAAGTTCCACAGCGGCGCGAAGCCGTCTAACCACACGACCCGAAAATGCCACTGGCTCACGCGAATCACCAAGGGCGACGGGATGTTGCCGCCTCCGCCTCCCGGTCCGCCGCCTCTAGCAGCCCAGCAGCCGGCGGCTCGGCCGGCAGTCGGCGCCATCCAAGACGAATTCCCTGAAGAGCACGCCGCCTACGTCGTCTTCACCAGTCAAGCCGACGACAAGCGCAGTCGGCGCCGACAGCATCAAGAAGTTAATGCAGTCGCCTCTAGCGCCCCCGAGTTCATGCACTGGTCAGAGAAGCCAATCAGCTGGAGCCAGGCTGACCACCCAGAGGTGATGCCCTCTCCTGGCTCCTATGCAATGGTCTTGGATGTCACCCTCGCGACGGAGAGGCGAGCTGCCCGATTCTCCCGCGTCCTGATAGATGGCGGAAGCAGTATCAACATACTGTACCGCGATACCATGGAGAAGCTGAACATCAAAGCGAAGCAGCTTATGCCGAGCCGCACCGTCTTCCATGGTATCGTCCCCGGCTTGTCTTGCTCCCCAATCGGCAAGATTAAAATGGATGTTCTCTTCGGAGACAAAGATCATTTTCGCCGAGAAGCAATCTGGTTCGAGGTAGTGGATTTGGAGAGCCCCTATCATGCTCTGCTTGGCCGACCTGCTCTGGCCAAGTTCATGGCTGTGCCCCACTACGCCTACCTGAAGATGAAGATGCCGAGCTCGAAGGGGATCATCACGGTAGCCGGCGACTACAAGAAGTCCATCGAGTGTGCCATGGCCAGCAGCCGGCTGGCCGAGTCCCTCGTGGTGGCAGAAGAGAAGAAGATGCTGGAGCGGGTTGTGGCCATGGCCGGCAAGCAGCCGGCCCTGTCCCCCAACCCCAAAGATTGTGATGCGCAGGGCTCCTTCCAGCCTGCCAAAGAGACGAAGAAGATACCTCTGGACCCGGAGAACCCGGAGAGGTTCGCTGTCATTGGGGCGAACTTGGACAGTAAATAGGAAGGCGAGCTCGTCGACTTCCTCCGTGAGAATCGAGACATTTTTGCATGGTCCCCAAAGGACATGCCGGGTGTCCCGAAGGATTTCGCCGAGCACAAATTACATGTCCGCGCCGACGCGAAGCCGGTCAAGCAACCCCTCCGCCGACTGTCAGAAGAGAAGCGAAGAATCGTGGGAGAAGAGATAGCCCGGCTCCTTGCCGCTGGCTTTATCATGGAAGTGTTCTTTCCAGAGTGGCTTGCCAACCCAGTTCTGGTTCTGAAGAAGAATAACAAGTGGCGTATGTGTATAGACTACACCAGCCTGAACAAGGCCTGCCCAAAGGATCCGTTTGCTCTGCCACGGATTGACCAAGTGATAGACTCCACAGCCGGATGCGAGCTGTTGAGTTTTTTGGATGCGTACTCAGGGTACCATCAGATCAAGTTGGACCCAGCTGACCGCCTGAAGACTGCCTTCATCACACCCTTTGGAGCTTTCTGCTACCTGACTATGACATTCGGCTTGAGGAATGCCGGTGCCACTTTTCAGCGTTGCATGCAGAAATGCCTCTTGAAACAACTCGGCAGAAATGCCCACGTCTATGTAGACGACATTGTGGTGAAGACAGAGAAGCGCGGCACCTTGCTGGAAGACCTGAAAGAAACATTCGCCAACTTGCGCCGATTCCAAATCAAGCTCAACCCCGAGAAGTGCGTGTTCGGAGTGCCAGCCGGCCAGCTGCTAGGCTTCCTGGTCTCCGAACGCGGCATCGAGTGCAACCCCGTCAAGATCAAGGCCATCGAGAGGATGGAGATTCCCACCAAACTGCGAGATGTGCAGAAGTTCACCGGCTGCTTGGCCTCCCTGAATCGTTTTATCAGCCGACTAGGAGAGAAGGCTCTCCCCCTGTACCGACTCATGAAGAAGTCCACTCACTTCGAGTGGAATGACCAAGCCGACCAAGCCTTCCATGAGTTGAAGAAAATGCTGACCACTCCGCCTGTCCTGGCAGCGCCGACTGAAAAGGAGCCCATGCTCCTCTACATCGCTGCGACTAGCCGAGTAGTCAGTACTGTTGTTGTGGTCCAGCGCCCGGAAGAAGGCCGAGCCCAGCTAGTCCAGAGGCCGGTGTACTACCTAAGCGAAGTGCTATCCAGCTCAAAGCAGAACTACCCGCACTACCAGAAGATGTGCTATGGGGTATACTTCGCCGCCAAGAAACTGAAGCCCTACTTCCAAGAGCACCCCATCACGGTCGTGTGCACCGCCCCGCTCGCCGAGATCATAGGCAGCCGGGATGCATCCGGCCGGGTGGCTAAATGGGCCATTGCACTGGCGCCCTACACGATCTTCTACCAACCCCGCACCGCCATCAAGTCCCAAGCATTGGCCGACTTCCTCGTCGACTGGGCCGAGACCCAGTACCTACCGCCGGCTCCCGACTCTACCCATTGGCGGATGCACTTTGACGGGTCCAAGATGCGCACCGGCTTGGGAGCCGGCATCGTCCTCACCTCTCCCAAAGGCGACAAGCTCAAGTACACACTGCAGATCCACTTCGCCGCCTCCAACAACGTGGCCGAGTACGAGGCGCTCGTACATGGGCTCCGGCTAGCCAAAGAGCTCGGCATACGCCGGATCCTGTGTTACGGCGACTCAGACTTGGTGGTCCAGCAGTCGTCTGGCGACTGGGACGCCAAGGACGCGAACATGGCGAGCTATCGATTCCTCGTCCAGCAGATCAGCGGATACTTCGAAGGGTGCGAGTTCCTTCACGTGCCAAGGGCCGACAACGACCAAGCAGATGCCCTAGCACGGATCGGCTCCACCCGACAAGCCATACCGACTGGCGTCTCCCTCCAGCGCCTCCTCAAGCCGTCCATCAAACCGTCTCCAGAGTCGGACTCTATCTTCGTACCGCCTGCGCCAGATGCAGCCGGATCCGACTGGAGGAACCCCGCAGGCGGCACGGGGACTTCGACAACTGGCCCGGGGACTGCCGTAGTCGCACCCGGCCCGGGGACTTCAGAACCCGGCCCGGGGACTGCAGCAGTCGGCCCGGGGACTGCAACGACACAAGAAGCGGTGGCCGACTCCAATTCCACGCCACCCAACCCACCCACCCGAGTCATGGTGGCTACACTAACAGAAGAAGAAGTCACAGCTCCATCATGGGCCCAGCCCATCCTCAAGTTCCTAGTCAGCAGAGAGCTGCCGGCTGATGAGATCTCAGCAAGACTAGTGCAACGACGAGCCGCAGCATATGCAATAATCAACAGAGAGCTTGTGAAGCGCAGCGTCACTGGAGTCTTCCAGCGTTGTGTCGAGCCAGAAAAAGGAGTGGCAATCCTCAAGGATATCCACCAAGGCGAATGCGGCCACCACGCAGCCTCAAGATCACTTGTGGCCAAGGCTTTCCGCCATGGTTTCTTCTGGCCGACTGCCTTGGAGGATGCTAAAGAAATAGTCAAGAGCTGCAGAGGATGCCAAGTTTTTAGTTCCAAGCAACACCTGCCGGCTTCTGCACTCAAGACCATTCCCCTCACCTGGCCTTTTGCCGTCTGGGGACTGGACATGGTGGGCCCTTTCAAGACAGCCCGCGGCGGCTTGACGCATCTACTTGTCGCTGTGGACAAGTTCACAAAGTGGATCGAAGCAAAGCCGATCAAGAAGCTGAACGGGCCGACTGCCGTGACATTCATCACTGACATCACTACTCGGTACGGCGTGCCGCACAGCATCATCACCGACAACGGCACGAACTTCGCCAAAGGAGCACTGGCACGTTTCTGCGCGACGCAGGGCATCCGACTGGACTTAGCGTCCGTTGCCCACCCGCAGTCAAACGGCCAGGTCGAGCGAGCAAATGGACTCATCCTCTCCGGCATCAAGCCCCGACTGGTTGTACCACTGGAGCGATCGGCCGGCTGCTGGCTCGATGAGCTGCCGGCTGTCCTCTGGAGTCTGCGCACTACACCCAACAAGTCAACCGGCTTTACTCCATTTTCCTCGTGTATGGTGCCGAGGCTGTCATCCCAACAGACATCGAGTTCGACTCGCCTCGGATCACCATGTACACGGAGGAGGAGGCCAAGGAAGCAAGAGAAGACGGCGTCGACCTACTGGAAGAAGGCCGGCTGTTAGCACTCAGCCGGTCCGCCATCTACCAGCAAGGGCTGCGCCGCTACTACAACCGCAAGGTCAAGCCAAGATCCTTCCAAGAGGGCGACCTTGTGCTCCGGCTGATCCAGCGAACAGCCGGCCAGCACAAGCTCTCGGCCCCTTGGGAAGGCCCCTTCGTCATCAGCAAGGCACTAGGCAACGACTCCTACTACCTGATCGACGCGCAAAAACCAAGAGCACGCAAGAGAGACGACTCCGGCAAGGAGTCGGAGCGACCATGGAACGCAAACCTCCTGAGAAGATTTTACAGTTGAAAGCAGTATGTATCATGCTACCCTTTTGTATTAAGTACAAACCAACAGGCCCCCCGAACAGTACTCGGGGACTGCCTTTGTTTATCTATGAATGACAAGTGTCATATCCATGAATGTATTATTACATTTGATTTCTTGTTGGGCACCGGGTTCGACTAGTCGGCCCGGAGACTGGCCGCCTTGAGCTATATTAAAAGTTCTACCTGAAGTCAGACAAGTAGTGTGCCGACTCCCGAGTCCTCTCTTGCTGAAAGTCGCAGCTCGAAGAACCGACTGTCCGACTAGCAAGAGGCAAGGCAGAAAGGATGCCCACACGAAAAACGGCTAAGGACCAACGAACTTATATAGCAAAAAGACGGCCTCCAACCACGCTTGCCGGCTGTCAGAACAGCCGGCCGACCGGCTTCCTAAACACTTAGCTTTAGTCCAGCAAAGCTAGAGTACTTCCCCCCCCAATTGGCCAAGCACCCTCCAGCTACAGATTGCAGAGCAACTGTCTGACTGGGGAGGCGGCAACCAAGGGAGGGCGGCAAAGGAAACAGCAGAAGGATAAAAAGCAAAGTACGAGGAAAAGCCAAATGCATGCATAAGTTATATATACATATAAAGCCCCCAACAGGCTGGCAATCGACATGGTTCGAATACACCCCCAGTGGGTGGAATTGTGCAGACTTAACAGAGTATTGTTCCAAAAGTGACAAGACAGGAAAACAAAAGATGGCAGACTAGACTAGGGCGCGGTGCGGGAGCCGAGCTGGTCGGTGGAGACGGCCTCGCCGGCTGAAGGAGTGGCCGCCTAGCGGGTCTCGGCTTGGTCACCACCAGTGGCAGGCGACGCACTCGCGCGTGACGTGGTGCTGGAGGCGCGGTCAGGCTGAGGCTGGTCGGCTGCTCCACCAGCCGGCTCGGCGTCTTCACCCTCCTCCTCCTCCTCTTCGCCCTCGTCGCTGGAGTCGATCTCCTCCGCCGAGTCTTCACCGTCTGCCGGGTTCAGCCCGAACCACTCCTCCGGCTGGGCGACACCGTTGTCATCTACCTCGGGGGCGAAGACGCTGGTGTCGGTGTAGTCGGCGATCGCCGAAGCCCGCCGGATGATAGCCGGCCGCGCCGGCTCCAGCTCCGTGTCGGCTTGCTGCCGCCAGGTAGCCAGCTGATCCAGGCTCAGGCCGGGATACCAGGCCTTGACGAACTCCAGCGCCCGCCTGGCGCCGGACCGAGCCGCCGAGGCCTTCCAGGCTTCGAAGCGGCCGACTGCCACCTCCAGCCAGTCGGCAGTTCGACTGGGGGTGCGAGGAACCACTTGGCCGGGCCAGAGGGCGGCCAATACTTGCGCCCCGGCACGCTGAAGCCGGCGGAGCAGTCGGTGAGCCGGCTGGATGCGGGCCTGGATCGCCAAGAGCTGCTCCTCCAGCGAACGGCCGGCGGTTGGCGAAATCTCGAAGCCAGCCTGCCTTCGCGCTTGGCGGCGGGCCTCGATGATCTGGTTGGCGGCGGTAGAATAGCCAGGGAAATACTCTGTGCAAGAAAGAAGAAGAAAAGAAGAGAAGAACACCAAGTCAGAAAACGAGCCAAAAGCGGCAGACGGCAAGAAAGGACGAAGAAGTAGGCGGCTTACCGTCAACCAGATCTTCGATCTGACCATAGCCAGAGATCAGAGTTTGCCTCGCTTCAGCCCAGCCAGCCGCCTCCGTCTCGTACTCGGCCTGGAGGGCGGCTTCGCGGTCCTGCACCGCCTTCAGAGCCGCCTTGTGGCCTTCCTCCTGGTCGGCCAACTTCTTGGCCAGGCGGTCGCGTTCCTGCACCAAGGCGGCGAGCTCGGCATCCTTGGCACGAAGGGCAGTCTGAGACTCTCCCAGCTGTGCCCTCAGACCGGCGTTGGCCGCTGCAGAGACGGCAGAAAAAGAAAGAACAGTAAGAGGAAGTCGTCAAGGAAGATCCGACCCGACTGCTCAGCAGTCGGCCCGAATCTCGGGGACTACACCCAGTGGGTGCGCTGACGCGCCCCCACATGAGATAAAGAACAAAGCACGTACCCCGGCTCTCAGTAAGGTCGGCGGTCTTCTGGGTCAGCTCCCGAGCCTGGGAGTTGAAGGCGGCCGCACGAAGATTGTGGTAGTCCTGCAAGATAGACAGAAGATCGAAGTAAGAACAAGAATAGCAAAGCCAAATCCACTAAGAAGTTCCAAGCCGCCTGCTCAGCAGCCGACTCGGAACTCGGGGACTACACCCAGTGGGTGCGCTGACGCGCCCCCACGGAAGAAATCAAGATCAAGAAGAAGCAAGATAAGAAGACTAACCCGAATGGCCGCCCGCGTCGCAAGGAACTCGTCGGTGAACTGCCTCAGCGCCGTAGCCTGGGCCTGGAGCCGGGTCCGGACGTCCTGCGCGGCCACGTTCATCACGGCCGTCCCTCCGCCCGGCGTCCACCCCGAGGTAGCGCTGGCCACCTCCACATCCTGGGCCGACGAGCTGGAGCCCGCGGCCGGCTGCGGCTCCGACGCGGCCTTCTGTGGCTCCGACGCAGCCTTCCCCGCGCGCCGGCTCGGCGGCATCCGGACCGCCAGCTCAGTCCTCGCGGCCGGCTCGCCCCCCGCCGACTGCGCAGGCGGCAGATCAGGCCGGCCGCCTTGAGCCGCCCCAGTCGGCGGGGTCGGCACCGGCGCCCTCTCCAGGACGACGACGTCGTCGTCCCTCTCCAGCCCTGGCTGGTCGCCGCCGGCTCCTTCTGGCGAGGGCTCCAGGGCCCCAGGCGCTGCGACGCGCAGCGGGGTGACCATCAAGGCCTCCTCCGCCGCCGCCGCAGCTGCAGCCTCCGCTTGGGCCTTGGCTGCGGCGTCGGCGCGCGCCTTCGCCGCCTCCTCCTCCTGCGCCGCCTGGGCGGCGGCCGCCTTCCGTGCCTCCGCCTCTCGCGCCTCCCGCTCCTCCCGCGCCTCCCGCGCGTTCCGTTCTGTCGCTTTCTGAAGGTCGGCACGGGGGTCCACGCGGCGAGTGGTGCTCCCAGACCCCCTCGGCGACTCGACGACGGAGGCGGCAGCCGCCCGCTCAAGCGACAACGGAGCTCTGGTTGTTTGGAGAAAAAGACAAGGGTTCAGGAACCACCAGAGAAAAGAAAGAAAAAAGAGTATACAAAAGAATTCGAACTTACGCCGACACAGTCTGTGGTTGCTTCACCGTCTTGCGGAAGCGAGCCGCCTTCGCGGCCGCCTCCTCCCGCCTGGTTGCCGCCGCCCCGCCCCTGGGTTTCTTCGTCCGACTGCCGAACAAACCCTGGGCGGCGCGACGCTTTTGCCCTCCGCCCCGAGCAGGCGGTGCAGCGGAGGAACCCGCGCCACGTCCAGATGCCGGCCGGCGGCGCGGGACGACTTCGGCCTCATCGTCGTCCGGCCAGTCGTCGAAGGTGACTCCATGCCCGGAGCCGCCTGCTTCGCCGCCGGCTTGGCCACCACCCGGCTCGGTGTTGTCGTCCATAGCGGCCGCCCCCAAGTCGGGGTCCTCCAGGTCGTGCTGCGTACGGTCGGGGACGAATCGGCGCTCCGCATCCGACCCGCTGGCAGGCCGAAGGAGAGGACTCTGTCGAAGACAAGCCGACTAGTCAGAGTCGGCCAAAGGAACTCGGCGACAAAGCTAAGAGAAAAAGAAGAGACAAGGAGAGCATACCGTGGGCGGTGGATTGGCTCGGCTATATGGCTCCTTGCCGAACTGCCACTCTTCGGAGAGTTTGCAGTTCGCGAGGTAGTTCACCATATAGGCAACCTCCTCGTGCGGCATGTCCTTGGTGCACATCCGGCTCGGATCGAGCTGGCCGCTCATCTGACAGATCAGATGAGGACGGCTCTGGAGCGGAAGTACCCGGCGCGTGACGAAGGCGGCCAGCAGGTCGGGCCCCGTCAAGCCCTCCGACTGGGTCATCGCTCGCACTCGGGCGACGGCTGCGGACCCAGCCGGCGTCAGAGTCACGGCCCGGTAGGACCACTGGGGCCGCCTGCCCTCCGGTGGGCCGGCTACGTAAGCCGGCAGGTTGATGTAGTCGCCCTGCGGGGCGATGCTCCTGACGTAGAAATACGACTTTTGCCACAGCTTCACCGACTGGATCAGCGTGATGATGGGGAAGGGGTTGTCGGCAGCCACCCTCCGCCCCGCGATGAAGGCGCCAGTCTGAGCCGGCACGCCCTGCGAGCGCGTGCCCAGCTTGGACTGGAAGAACTCCCCCCAGAGCTCGAGGGTGGGGAGGACGCCGAGGTAGCCTTCGCACAGGGTGACGAAGGCAGACAGCAGCACCACCGCGTTCGGGGTGAGGTGGTGCGGCTGGAGCTGGTAGAACTCGAGCCAAGAGCGGAAGAAGGCGCTCACGGGCAGGCCGATTCCGCGCAAGAAATGCGAGCGGAAGACCACCCGCTCGCCCTCCCGCGGCTCCGGCGTAAGCTCCTTCGCCGGCGCAAGACGGACCTCCACCTTCTCCGCGCTGGGCAGCCGCCGCGTCTTGCGAAGGAACTCGATGTGATCTTCGTGGACGTTGGAGCTGTCCCAATCCCCGCCATATTGCTCCGTGGCGGGAGGCATGGTGAAAACGAGCGCGGCGGCGGAGGAACGAGTAGTGGAAGAGCGCGGCGGCGAGGCGCTGTCGCAAGAAGCGGCAAGAGAAAGAAGATGGTGGAAGGAGGAGGAGCGTGCGAGAGCCTGCCGCTCTCCCTCTCCCCCTACTTATAGCTTCGCGAGGTGAGGCCGGGGAGGCCGGATGTGGGGTGAGACGTGCGATTAACTGCACCCACTCCCCCCACGCCTCGCGATTATTACGCCCTAAAGGCGTGCCGAAACTGCCGCAAGGAGACGTGCGGGCGGTTTCGGGCTGCAGAGAATCCGCGCCTGGGCCCGGGCGTGGACGTGGCGGGCCCCCGCCCTGCGGCGACGTCCCGTCGCGCGCGTGGGCTGGCAGGCTTTCTGGCCGAGAGAGGCCACGTGGTTCGCAGACGGCAAGTGGCCGGCCCGCGGCCCGGTGCACGCACTGGCGAGCTCCCGCCCTCCGACTCCGGAGTTTTCGACCAAGGCGGCGCGCCTAACCAAAGCCGGCTCCCAGCTGCCGACTTGTCAAGATAGGAAGCTGATCGAGCTTCTCAACTCCTACCCAACCTCGAAGCCCAATCAGCTTCGGGGACTACTGTCGGAGTAAATGGCCACGGGTAGCCTAACCGACTGCCCCTGGTTCTTCTAAAAAAATTATCAGGCCTTTGGGCCTTCAAGCACTCCAAGCATTGGACCACCTCCCCTGGCCGGCTACCTCTGAAGCCGACTCACGGAAGGCGGCCCAGCCTCAGCAACCTCCCCCCCAGGATAACCACGGGGTGGCCGACTCCAGGAAGCCGGCCTCGAAGAGCGCCGACTCCAAGAAGCCGGCCAAGACCGCAACCACCAAAGCTACGCCACATAACGGTGACAAGACGAGGTGTGGCCACAGTGCGGCCTACTACCCCCGAAACCCGAGGCAGGCATGGCCACAGGACGCCGTACGGGACGGCCATCTCCCGTCCGGCTCGGCACTGTAGCCATGCTAGCCTCGACGTCACCCACGGCAGACGCCAGTACGGCCCACGGGCGGCGGGCCCCTTCAGCCAGAGAGAGACGCGGAGGCGGCCCGGCCTCCCCCAGTCGGCCAAGGGCGTAGCCGGCCCCCAGAAGTCGGCTACCCCCTCCCTCGAAGCATGTGCCACATTAAGGAGACAAGACGAGGTAAGGCTACAGTGAGAGCCCTCGAGGCGGCCCACTGTAGCCACGCTTACCTCAACGAAGCCCTCGTCATCAGGGGCGAGGCTACAGTAAGCAGCCGCCGACAAGATCCTAGGCGGTGGGGCCGGCCTGTCGACCAAGAGGCCGGCAGCCGGCGGGACCCACCAGTCGGCGGGCCCCAACAGCCGGCGAAGAAGCCGGCAAGCATAGACACTGACGGCTGGGACCAGTGTCCAGCGGGATTACAATTGTACCCCCGGGGGGTAGGCCTATATAAACCCCCCGGGGCACCCATGCAAAGGGTTGGCTTCTGAGGATAGCCCACACACCATAGAGAGAGAGAGAAGCAAGAGTTAGCCTTGTTCTTCTTCTCCCTTGAACCCTACAGCTCTAGGAGCGATTGTAGCTACTTTTCCTGATCTAGTGATCATGCAGAGACCCCGCAGAGCAGGACTAGGGGTGTTATCTCCTCAGAGAGCCCCGAACCTGGGTAAGATCCACCGGCGTGCATGTCTTTGCCTCATCCCGTTTCCAGGCACGGGCGGCGTCTTATTGGCACCCACAATGATAAGCCACCCGTTGGCATATGTCGCACCAACCACCCGACAGTGTGGCACTGCATTGAATCTAGCAAACGCGGTTCGTCCGAGCAGTGCATGATAGCCGCTGCGGAAGGGGACGATATCGAAGGTTAACTCTTCGCTTCGGAAGTTGTCCGGAGAACCGAAGACCACCTCCAGCGGGATTGAGCCCGTACAGCGGGCTTCTACGCCTGGTATGACTCCTTTAAAGGTAGTCTTTGTTGGTTTGATTCGCGAGGGGTTAATGCCCATCTTCTGCACTGTGTCCTGATAAAGTAGGTTGAGGCTGCTACCACCGTCCATCAGGACTCGTGTTAGGTGAAACCCGTCAATAATTGGGTCGAGGACTAGTGCGGCCGAACCGCCATGGCGGATACTAGTTGGGTGATCCCGGCGATTGAAAGTGATTGGGAATGATGACCACGGATTGAATTTTGGGGCGACTGGCTCTACCACGTGGATGTCCCTAAGTGCTCGCTTACGCTCCCTTTTGGGGATGTGCATGGCGTATATCATGTTCACCGTTTTGACTTGAGGGGGAAATTTCTTCTACCCCCCAGTGTTCGGCTGCCGGTGCTCTTCGTCCTCGTCCTCACTTTGTGATCCCTTTTCTTTGTTTTCGGCATTTAACTTGCCGACCTGCTTGAAGACCCAACAATCCCTGTTGGTATGATTGGCTTCCTTATTCGGGGTGCCGTCAATTTGGCACGGACGGTCGAGTATGTGCTCCAGGCTGGAAGGTCCATCATTGTTTCTTTTGTAGGGCTTCTTCCGTTGGCCGGACTTGGAGCCACTGAATCCGGCGTTGACTGTGGTGTCATCGGTGTTGTCGCCATTGCTTCGGCGTTTGTGCCTATTGCGTCGGAGCTTTCCGGTGCTGTTCTTTGCCTCAGTGGGGCCTGCCTCGCTGGCTGTGTTTTTACTACGAGCCAGCCAGCTGTCCTCACCCGTGCAAAAGTGGGTCATGAGTGCCGTAAGGGCTGCCATAGACTTCGGCTTTTCTTGGCCGAGGTGGCGTCCTAGCCATTCGTCACAGATGCTGTGCTTGAAGGCTGCTAGGGCCTCGGCATCCGGATAGTCAACGATCTGGTTCTTTTTGGTTAGGAACCTAGTCCAGAATTTTCTGGCTGATTCTCCAGGTTGTTGAACTATGTGGCTTAAGTCATCAGCATCTGGTGGCCGGACATAAGTTCCTTGGAAGTTATCAAGGAAAGCCTCTTCCAAGTCCTCCCAGCTGCCAATGAAATTCTCGGGCAGGCTATTTAACCAGTGTCGAGCTGGTCCTTTGAGCTTTAATGGGGGGTATTTGATGGCGTGGAGGTCATCTCCTCGAGCCATGTGGATATGGAGAATAAAATCCTCGATCCATACTGCTAGATCGGTTGTGCCGTCGTATGATTCAATGTTGGCAGGCTTGAAACCCTCGGGGAATTCGTCATCCAGTACTTCATCTGTGAAGCAGAGAGGGTGTGTAGCGCCTCTATGTCGGGCCGCGTCGTGGCGTAGCTCTGATGGAGTCCGTCTGCGGTATTCGGCCCGGGCATGGTTAGGTTTATCACGTCCGAATAGGTAGCCGTCGTCGTGCCTCGAGGCACGCCCTCGCGATCCGTAGATCGATCTTGTATGTCCTGCTCTATCGTCCAGGATCTGCCGGAGGTCGTACTTGTGACCCCGAACTCTTCCGTCTCTATTTTACGAGGCGGTGGGGCAGGCTGCTGTTCGGCCTGAGTTGCTGCTTTATCCCGGCCGCGGGGTGGCCGGTCGGCCGCCGTGTCTCGACCACGTGGTGGCCGTTCCGCATTACGCGAGGGAGATGTGTGCTCCGGTGCTTCCTCATCGAATTGGGGTAGCAGTCTGCGTTTCGGGTAGCTCTTGGTTGGGCGCCTGAGGCTGTATTCTTCGGCTGTTAGGACATCAATCCATCTGTCGACGAGCAGATCTTGTTCAGCTTGAAGCTTCTGCTATTTCTTTTTCAGGCTCCTTGCAGTGGCTATGAGCTGAAGCTTAAAGCGCTCCTGCTCCAGAGGATCCTCAGGCACAATGAAGTCTTCGTTCCCGAGGCTTGTCTCCTCCTCGGAGGGTGGACGGTAACTATCGTCCTTCGAGTCATCTTCTATGGCCTGTTCGTCAGGGTTGTCTTGCTTGCTGTCATGTTCCTGTTCGGATGTAGCCCCGACAGGTCTTCATTGTTTTCGGCATCACCCGGAGTACTATTTTCTCCGGTGCCAGTGTTGCTGTCCTTTGAACGACGGGGCTTAGAGCGGAGTTTGGGCCGCCGGCGCTTGGATTGCGTCTACGAGGTTTTATTCGCATCTGGCTCTTCTTTGTCGTCGCCAGATCCTTTGGGTGTGTCGACCATGTACACGTCGTATGAAGAGGTAGCCGTCCAACATCCAGTGAATGGCGGGTCTTGGCCTTGCTCCTGATCGGCATCGTCGTCCATACCGTCGATGTCTTCGAAGCCATAGTCAAGCACGTCGGTTAAGTCATCGACAGTGGCTATGAAGTGGGTGGCGGGTCGGAAGCAAAATTCCTCGTCATCCGTCTCTAGCTCGAACTGGACATAGTTCAACTGTGAGTCCTTCTCCAAGGACAAAATCTTTAAGGATTTTAGCACGTCACCCAAAGGCGAGTGCTAGAGAACGTCAGCAGTGCTGAACTCAAAGATCGATAACCCATCTAGCTCGGTGCCCGCGGGCGTACACAGTCCGGAACTTATAGCCGGAGACAAGTCCGAAGTTCCGTTAAAGCGAATATCGCAGGGCGTTGAGTCCGTGTGCGGCTCCAACGCCGCGGACTCTGCGGCCTCGGATGGCGCGATCTGCTTTGGCTCTAAGGCCGTTGTAGCAGCAGGAACCATCCCCTGGGTGTGATCCGATGACAGATTTAAGTCACATTCATCGGGGTGAGGGGGAGCGATCGCCGCGGGCTCAGATCCCTTCAAGATCAAGTCTCCACGGATATCCGCGACGTAGTTCAAGCTTCCAAATTTGACCTGATGGCCAAGGGCATAGATGTCGATCTGCTCCAGATGGCCAGGCGAGTTGGCCCGCAGTACAAAGCCGCCGAATATGAAGGTCTGTCCGGGGAGGAAGGTTTCTCCCTGGACAACGTCATTACTGACGATCGAAGGGGCCATCGAGCCCTTTGCCGACGGCACAGTGGAACTCTCAATGAAAGCACCAATGTCGATGTAAAAACCGGCCGATCTCGGGTAGGGGGTCCCGAACTGTGCGTCTAGGATCGATGGTAACAGGAGACGGGGGACACGATGTTTACCCAGGTTCCTGCTTGATTGATCTTGATGAATATGAGTGTTACAAGAGTTGATCTACCACGAGATCGTAATGGCTAAACCCTAGAAGTCTAGCCTATGTGTATATGGTAATGAATGTGTCCTTTCTGGACTAACCCCTCCGGTTTATATAGACACCGGGGGGATCTAGGGTTTACAGGGAGTCGGTTACATAAGAAGGAATCTTCATAGTTGGTTGCCAAGCTTGCCCTCCATGCCAAGTAGAGTCCAATCCGGACACGGTGCAGTCTTCGGCCTTCATGTCTTCATAGCCCATCAGTCCGTCCCATG
The DNA here is from genome assembly GCF_018294505.1 of Triticum aestivum. Classification (NCBI taxonomy): domain Eukaryota; kingdom Viridiplantae; phylum Streptophyta; class Magnoliopsida; order Poales; family Poaceae; genus Triticum; species Triticum aestivum. The sequence continues at coordinate 78,399,625 of NC_057796.1, read as the reverse complement.
GATAACATGCCGGACGCCCGAGGACCCCTTAGTCCAGGACTCCCTCACCCGCAGCGCTCACTGTTCATCCAGAGGCAGCATCGACCGGCTTCAATTAGCAGCAGTAGCGAAGGAATCGCTCGAGCGGGTTCAGTTAACAGCCATCGATCGATCGCTCGGGTTCAGTAACGCGTAGCCTGTAGTGCAATCGCTCGGGTTCAGTTAGAGCCCAACGCCTCGCTTGGGTTCAGTTAGAGCCCAACGCCTCGCACATACGCGCGTACGTACGTACGAGAGAAACGCGCATTGCTCGGCCCCCGACCACCCACCGTAACCGGGGCCTCCCCGGTATTTTCCGTGCCCTTGCTTCTACCATAGTTTTTTCCGTCATGGACGGCCCAAAGAATGTCATGCAGCTGCGTGTCCGGCCCGCCCAGGATGAAAAGCCCATTTTCTGTCATGATTTTTTGTCATAGAAGTAGGACCCCACCACATCTATGATGATACCGGGTTTTGTCACAATTATCATCATAGAAGTGTCATAAGTATGACAAAAGATTTTTGTTCGGCCCAAAATGTCACGGATGTGTCTTTTTTTTGTAGTGACAGCCAGCCATCAAGTTCTTCAAGGGACTGGTCTGCCGTTTTGGTGTGCCAAACAGAGGCATCACCGACAACGGCACACAGCTCACGAGCCGCACCTTCATGCAGTACATCCAAGACCTCGGCAGCAGGGTCTGTTTTGCTTCTATTGCTCATCCCAAAAGTAACGGCCAGGCTGAAAGGGCTAATGCAGAAGTGTTGCAAGGACTCAAAACCAAAACTTCGACAAGCTGCACAAGTGCGGAAGCCGCTGGATTGGTGAGTTGCCAACAGTTCTTTGGTTCATCAGAACAACGCCAAATCGAGCTACTGGCCAGACGCCCTTTGCCCTAGTCTACGGGGCAGAAGCAGTTCTCCCCACAGAACTCATATACGGGTCACCTCGAGTGCTCACTTATGATGAGCTTGAGCAAGAGCAGTTGCACCAAGAGGATGCAACGCTCCTTGAGGAAGATCGTCTTCGGGCTGCTGTGCGAGCCGCTCGCTACCAGTAGGCCTTGCGCCGCTACCATAGCCGCAAGGTTCATGCCCGAAGCCTTGAGGAAGGCGACCTTGTTCTTCGGCGAGTTCAGTCCGCCAAGAATTCCAACAAGTTGACGCCAAAGTGGGAAGGCCCTTATCAGGTAAAACGAGTCACAAGGCCCGGCGCAGTCCGCCTGGAGACCGAAGATGGAATCCCAGTGAGCAACTCCTGGAACATCGAACATCTTCGCAAGTTATACCCATAAGACGTGGTTGCCGGGCCCCCCGGTAGACCACTTTTTGTACAAGCCTTACCGGCAAGGCACGTAACCCTTTGTACAAAGCCAGGCGCAGACCCTAAGCAGCAGCTAAATAAATGAAGCGCTGGCGCCCTAGAATTAGCATGCATGCTAGGTTGAGTCTCTCTCTCTGTTAGGGTTGATAGTGCTTGGCGGCAACTAACCCCTAGCATAGAGGTCGAGTGCGTGTCCTTCTGTCTCTTTCAGTCCTTTTTTTGGTTTGCAGGCTGTGCAGGCATTTCTGCAGAACCATTTGAAGAAAAGAAGATGGATCGACACCCTGATCCCGGCAAGCCAAGGTAGCCGAGGGGCTGCAAATTCAGATAAGTTTTCTCTCCCCTGCTATGCGTTTCCATATGAAACTTGAACGTATGGAACCTCGCTCGTTCCTATGCCGCTGTGCTCCCTCCTTCCTATGCCCGAAATCCCTTTCAGGCCGGAGTCTGGTTGTAGTTGCGGTGGAAGGGGAAACAAGTGAGGAGCCCAATCCTACTCTGCCCCTGCTCCCCGCCAAGGGCATGGGTTTAGGCGTGGTATAAGGCAGGAGAATGGCAAGGTTTGTTGCCGGGCGACATTGTTTATTTAAAATAACAAGGACTCACTCCTTGGTGTGAGCCTCGCTCACGCACAAAAGAACCCGGCAAACACCCTTTTTCATTAATGCATTAATTAAACAAGTACAATTCGTACGGAATGAGAGCATGAGCAAGGGGTTACAAAGTCTAAAATTCAACAAGTGCCTGCAGGCTTAAGATCTAAAAAAAGGATAAGATGCCCGTAATCCATTTCTTGTCCCTCTCCTCAGGAAGCGGATCGGGATGGCAGGAGAAAAAGGAGCGCCTAGGCGAGGTATGAGCAGCAGAAGACACCAACAGAACGTCCCCGCAGCCGCCCAGAAGAAGGCTGGTGATGACGGTGTCGGGGAAGAGGCCGAAAGATGAGGCAGCGGGCCTGCAATACGCGACGAAGGCGTCGACGCCATCGTACTCCGACTTGACGGCCCGCTGTCGGTGTCAAAACCGGCGGATCTTGGGTAGAGGGTCCCGAACTGTGCGTCTAAGGTCGATGGTAACAGGAGACGGGGGACACAATGTTTACCTATGTTCGGGCCCTCTTGATGGAGGTAATACCCTACTTCCTGCTCGATTGATCTTGATGAATATGAGAATTACAAGAGTTGATCTACCACGAGATCGTAATGGCTAAACCCTAGATGTCTAGCCTGTATGATTGTGATTGCCTCTACGGACTAACCCCTCTGGTTTATATAGGCACCGGAGGGACCTAGGGTTGTACAGAGTCGGTTTACAATGGAAGGAATCTACATATCCGAATGCCAAGCTTGCCATCCACGCAAAGGAGAGTCCCATCCGGACACGGGAGGAAGTCTTCTATCTTGTATCTTCATAGCCCATTAGCCCGGCCCATATTACATAGTCCGGACACCCGAGGACCCCTTAATCCAGGACTCCCTCAGTAGCCCCTGGACCAGGCTTCAATGACGATGTATCCGGCACACTGATTGTCTTCGGCATTGCAAGGAGGGTTCCTTCTCCGATCACTTCAAAGTACCTGACCCAAAAAGCTGCACTCGGTTTGTATTTCAATGTCACACCCTTTGGCTTCTCCGCCTCCATTGCTTCTTCTTCCACGTGTCGAGCGAATACAAGAGGTCAGGGTGTTTTTGCACATAACACCCCAGCCATGTAAGAAAGGCATCTATTTAAAGAGATTGGATCTCAGATCCCATTCCACGCCAAGCGGAAAATCCTTAGAGCTCGCTAGGAGAAACCATTCCAACATGGCTAGCGTTCCCAGTTCTTCCTCCCGCCCCCACGGCTCCGAAAAAGGCGATTGGGAGAGATGCTCCATATCCCACGATCAAGCTTCATACGCAGGGATTTCTTCCCCCCGCAGATCTAGTCCCTGTTCGAACAGGATTGACCTCCTTCGATGGCGAAGCCCAGGCGAAAAATTTCCCCAATCCAACCAGGGGGGAACGAGTGTGCTTCGTTTCCTACTTGTTAAGAGGCGGCGGGTTTCCAATCCACCCTTTCCTCCAAGGACTCCTGGAGTATTACAGCCTCCAACTGCACAATCTCACGCCGGCCTCTGTCCTGCAGATCGCGGGTTTTGTTGCTCTTTGTGAGCTATTCCTGGGCTGTGAGGCCCATTTTGAGTTGTGGAGAAAATTATTCTGCCTCGTCCCTCGCACCCAAAAGGGATCCATATTCGAGGTGGGCGGCGCCGAAGTATGGTGCATGGCTGGGACCGGATACCTGTCCGGCACGCCGAAGAAGGCGTCCGAGGAGTGGCCCTCAGAGTGGTTCTATATTGAGGATGTTGCTCTTCCCGACCCAGTCTGAATGGGTCTTCCCGAATTTTCCAGTCCTCCCTTGAAGAAACGCCAAAGCTGGCGCCCAAGGAGCCTCGAGGAGGACAAGTGCGGAAGTCCAACAATTGATGGGCAAGATAAGGACACTCGCCTAGTCTGGAATATGAATAATCGATGTAATGGCCACTTCCATAGCGCGAGGTGTGCAGCTACTCCAATTCAGGGGGCTCCCTATGTGGCACTATAATGGGGAAAATGACGCCTCCTGCTGTGGACGAAAAGGTCCGGATTCCCACACCGCCCTGGCCGCAATATTGGCCGACCTGTATAAAGGGGTAAAAGAGGAGTTAACTCATCTTACGCGCCGAGAGGGATTTTCCATGTACAATCCTCCTAGCTGGGTGAGCTTTAATCCCACCACTTTACTCAACCCTTTCCTTGAGCTACGTTTAATTGACATAACTCGTCCATTCGTAACAGGAATGGCGGAAGGTTACCGCGGGGATCTATAGCCCCGCTCCACAGCCGGAGGACCATAACCGGGATCTTGACCCTAGATTCGAAGAGGATCCGGACATATTTGTAGAGCTTGAGGAGGGAGTATTCTAACAGGCGAGCTATGATGGTACAGAAGTGGCCATCGTGGCCGATTATCCTGGCCTCCTTCCTGCCTCACATGTAAGTAATCAGGAGATATCCCCTCCAAAAGAGCTTCCTCGTTATGCCCGCACTGTCTCGTGCTCCAAAGGGGGGTGCTCGGCACGCCATGCTGCACCAGAGGCGTCTCATAAGAGGACGGCGCCCACACCGGGCAAGTCTTCGAAGAGGAAGGCAAATGACAACATGGTCGAGCCTTCATCAAAGAGGTATGGCTTTTTTAAATGTGCCGTCTACCAGTCACATCGAATTGTGACATTGTCCATTGTGTCTTATCAGGAAGAGCGTTCACTAGACTATGTTTAGGGATCCTGACGGTCGCGCCTCCACCAGTCAGGTTCCAGACCATGCCTTAAGGACGGAGGCTAACACGGGAGTGACGCCGGATTGTCCTTCCGCAGAGGATTCGGATGACGTGTCCGTCACGAACTCTGAAGTGGAGAGTGCCATGAATCATCGGCGCCGGAAGGCCGCTCTCCGCGACCCCGGCTTTTCAAAAGAGGCATTCAATGCCTTTAGCTCGGCTGATGCATACATCTGAGCTGCTCGGGATGGGCTTGCCAGAGCCACAGACCAGCATTTAAAAGATATGCGGGTTAGTACAGATTTGGTAATCATATACCAGTAGCCCTCGAGGCTTGAAGTAGTTGATACAACTGATTTAAGGATCATTGTATAATCAGGCACTCACGGAGAAGAATAGCATTCCGTCTCAAGAGCTGGCAAAGTGTCAGACCCGGCTGGCTACGGTTACCGCCGAACTGGAGAAATCCAAGAAGGCAACGCCTGGTAATATTCCCTTTCATCTAGAAAAATGTAATCATATACCAGTAATGTTAATACTATTGCGTTTCCAATGACAGGATCAGCAGATCAACTGGAAGGGGAACTGAAAGTCGTACAGGCAGGTGAACAAGAGACCAATAGCTAACTGGCCGCAGGTGAACGTGTGCTGACACGGGTCAGAGATGAAAAGAACAAGTTGCAGGATTCCAACACCCTGCTGGGCGAAGAACTAAAAGATGTGCGCGCCCAGCTAGCTGACGCTGTCAAGGAAAATAGGAGGCTACGAGGCAGCATATTCAATGTGCTTTTGAACTTACCTTCATGTAATTCAGTGAAGGAATAATCTAATAGATTTATGTCTGCAGGTATGCTGACTGGCCGCCCCGAAGAGGAAATGTCCGGCTTTCAAGGTGACCTGCTGCAAGAGCTATCCCAACTGCACGAGCGAGCTCGGCAAGCAATGCGGAGCGTTGCCAAGGCTTTGTGGCCATCCGCCCTTCCTCCAAGAAGTATGGAGGAGCTTGTGAAGCTATTCCAGGGAGCTTGGTGGTGCTTCCGATTATGGAAGATATCGGCCTACCGAGAAGGTGCGCGAGAGGCCTGGGCCATGGTAAAAACACGGTACACCAAGCTTGATCCGAATCATATGGCCCGGGTCGAACCTCGGGGGTCAGATGGAGAACAAATTCCAGTTAGTCTGGTATATGACCAAGTAAAGATAGCCGCCAAGTATTACCAACAGGATTGTGAGCTAGATAACCTGTTCGATGGCATAGAGGAAGAAGTTTTTGAGTCCAATTGACTATGTACTTCGATTGACAAATTTGTCCCTAGCCAGATTGTAAAACGATTGTCATGGCAGACCTTTTCGCTTTGACCTCCGGACCCGAAGACTCGGAGTGTTTCTGAATACCGTAACGGTAATATAGATCGGGGTATGCGTGGAAACCAGGCGTAGGGGTCATAGTTGCTTGAACAGACAAGTTGTATCCGGCTAGCTATGTTATATTACATGTTGATTGTAAGAAACATCTTCCAGGGAGAATAGTTCCGTTAAGGGTTCCTTTCCCTGGGTGAGCATGTGTTAGTATGCATGTCCGAACTGTGATCGAAAAATCGCAGTATAAGTAACATCTGGGGGTTCATGATGTAAACAGGGTATAACGTCTTTAGTCCGCCGACCGAATATTCCCTTAAGAACGCTAGCTTTCGGCTTCACCCAGTCTGAGGTACATGTCCGAATGACCCGGCTGTAACAATCGCAGAGGTGCTCCCTTTATGCCCTAGCCGAACAAACGGGAACGTAGGGCATAAGCACAGGAGCCAGGCAACCCATCTTGGCAAAAACTTAAGTCATAACGGTGCATATAATGGCGAAGAAAAGGTACATATGAGAAAAAAAAGACACATATGTGGTGAGCTTGATGCTCGTAAAATAATAAAAAATAAGCTTCTGAAAGAGAAGCCCCCGGGTATTACGCGCGTGTACATTTAAGGATGTGTACGTCATAGGTGTGCGGTGTAGCCGCACGAGAGCTTAAAGCTAGAAAAAAAGGTTAAAGAGAGGAAAAAATGGAGACAGAGGGAGAAGAAAATGAACAAAGAGTCCGGCTCTAGGCGTAGAATCTTTGGAGTCTGGCCGCATTCCATGGGTTCGGCTCTAGGCGATTGTCCGATGCATCACGCAGGCGGTACGCTCCTCCAGTGAGAACTTCATCGATGATGAAGGGACCCTCCCACTTGGGCTTGAGTTTGTCCTTTTTCTTTTCTGGCAGGCGGAGAACGAGCTCACCAACATTGTAAGTCTTGGCCCGCACTTCTCTGCTTTGGTATCTGCGAGCCTGCTGTTGATAGAATGCAGAACGGGCTTTTGCAACGTCACGCTCCTCCTCCAGGGCATCTAGACTGTCCTGCCGATCAAGCTTGGCCTCTCTCTCTTCATACATGCGCACTCGAGGTGAGTCATGAATAATGTCGCATGGCAACACAATCTCTATGCCGTACACCATGAAGAAGGGTGTATATCCGGTAGTGCAATTCGGCGTGGTCCGCAGCCCCCAGAGTACGGAGTCGAGCTTCTCAACCCAGTGCTTGTCTGATTCTTTCAAAGACCGCACTAGTCTAGGCTTAATGCCGCTCATAATAAGACCATTAGCTCGTTCAACTTGACCGTTTGTTTGTGGATGATAGACGGAGGCATAATCGAGCTTAATGCCCAGGTTAGCACACCAAGCTTTCACCTCATCGGCTGTAAAATTTGAGCCGTTATCGGTGATGATGCTGTGTGGGACGCCATAACGGTGCACAACATCGGATATGAAGTCTATCACTGGTCCGGCTTCGGCCGTTTTAACTGGTTTGGCCTCTATCCATTTGGTGAATTTATCTACCATAACCAGCAAATATTTTTTCTTATGGCTTCCTCCTTTAAGGGGTCCGACCATATCAAGCCCCCAGACCGCAAAAGGCCAAGTAATGGGGATTGTTTGTAGAGCGGTGGGAGGCATATGGCTTTGGTTGGCGAAGAGCTGGCATGTGACACAATGTTGGACCAAGTCCTGTGCATCTGCTTGGGCCGTCGGCCAAAAGAAACCTATATGGAAGGCCTTACTTACAAGGGCCCGAGCTACAACGTGGTGACCGCCGAGACCAGCATGGATTTTAGCCAGGACCTGTCGTCCCTCTTCTTCGGGAATACATCTTTGAAGGACTCCGGTAGCACTTTTCTTGTAGAGCTCTCCGTCATGGACCTTGTAGGCTTTCGAGCGCCGAACAATGCAGCGAGCCTCATTCTGGTCCTCAGGGAGCTCTCGCCTATTAAGGTAGGCCAAGAAGGGTTCGGTCCATGGGGCAATTACTGCCATTATTAGATGGGCCGATGGTGTTATTTCGGTGGCTGAGCCCCCAATGATATCGGTATTGTGTTCGGAATCTGGGGGTATAATCAGATCTGGACTAGTGTTGCCGCTCTCATCCTGCCACACCATGGATGGCTTGAAGAGCCTTTCCAAAAAGATGTTAGGCGGGACGGGGTCACGCTTGGCGCCCATGCGGGCAAGGACATCCGCTGCTTGATTGCTTTCTCGAGCCACATGATGAAACTCGAGTCCCTCCAACCGAGCTGATATTTTGAGTACGGCGTTGCGATAGGCCGCCATCTTCGGATCCTTGGCGTCGAAGTCTCCATTTATTCGGGATATTGCGAGATTTGAATCCCCACGCACCTCCAAGCGTTGTATGCCCATGGAGGTAGCCATCCAAAGACCATGCAATAAGGCCTCGTATTCGGCTGCATTGTTGGAGTTTGTGTATAATATTTGGAGTACGTACTGGACTGTGTCCCCAGTGGGGGACATTAAAATGACGCCCGCTCCTAAACCGGCCAGCATTTTAGAGCCATCAAAGTACATGACCCAGTTGGAATATGTGTCGTACTCTTTAGGGCGTTCGGCCTCTGTCCCTTCAGCGACGAAGTCGGCCAATACTTGGGATTTGATGGCCCGGCGTGGTTTGTATTTTATGTCGAATGGCAGGAGCTCAATGGCCCACTTAGCAATTCGGACCGTAGCATCGCAGTTGTTTATTATGTCATTGAGTGGTACTTCGGAAGCCACCGTGATAGACCACTCTTGGAAGTAGTGTCGTAGCTTTCGGGATGCCATGAAGACCGCATATGCTATCTTTTGGTAATGAGGGTACCAGGATTTGCATGGTGTGAGGACAGTGGATACGTAGTACACCGGTTTCTGGAGTGGGAATTTGTGTCCATCCGCCTCTCGCTCAACGACGAGCACCGCACTCACCACCTGGTGTGTTGCAGAGATGTATAATAACATTGGTTCGCCAACGTTCAGCGCGGCCAGGATTGTGTTGCTCGATAAAAGAGCCTTTATTTCTTCCAGTCCAGCCGTTGCCGCATCCGTCCACTCGAAGTGGTCAGTGCATCAGAGATGGCAATAAAGGGGCAATGCTTTTTCTCCTAATGTAAAGATAAAGCGGCTTAAAGCTGCCATGCATCCGGCTAGTTTTTGGACCTGTTTAAGGTCTGTTGGTATAGCCAATTGTGACAAAGCCCGGATTTTGGCTCGATTTGCCTCAATTCCTCTATTGGAAACGATGAAGCCCAGCAGTTTTCCGGCGGGAACGCCGAAAACACACTTTCTGGATAGAGCTTGATGTCATATGTAAGGAGGTTGTCGAATGTGAGATGCAGGTCGTCTATTAATGACTCGACGTGCCTAGTCTTGATGACTACGTCATCCACATATACTTCAACTATTTTGCCGATTTGTTTCTCCAGGCATGTTTGAATCATGCGTTGGTAGGTGGCGCCGGCGTTTTTGAGCCCGAAGGGCATAGTGTTGAAGCAGAAAGGCCCGTATGGGGTAATAAATGTCGTTGCGGCTTGATCGGACTCCTTCATCTTCATTTGATGGTATCTGGAGTATGCGTCGAGGAAACATAGTGAGTCGTGTCCTGCAGTAGCATCGATAATCTAATCGATGCGGGGGAGGGGGAAGGGATCCTTAGGGCAGGCCTTTTTGAGGTCTTTGAAATCGACGCACAGGCGCCAGGATTTATCCTTCTTTCGCACCATCACCAGGTTTCCTAGCCAGTCCGAGTGTTTTATTTCTCTGATGAATCTGGCCTCGATTAACTTGGCTAGATCCTCCCCCATAGCTTGTCGTTTGGGTTCGGAAAAGCACCGCAGTGTTTGTTTGACCGGCTTATATCCCTTCAATATATTGAGGCTGTGTTCGGCCAACCTGCGTGGGATCCCTGGCATATCAGAAGGGTGCCAGGTTCGGGCCCTCTTGATGGAGTTAATACCCTACTTCCTGCTTGATTGATCTTGATGAATATGATTATTACAAGAGTTGATCTACCACGAGATCCTAATGGCTAAACCCTAGATGTCCAGCCTGTATGACTATGGTAATGAATATATATCTCCCTCCGGACTAAGTCCTCCGGTTTATATAGACACCGGGAGGATCTAGGGTTACACCAGGTTGGTTACAAAGAAAGGAATCTAAATATTCGGTCGCCAAGCTTGCCTTCCACGCCAAGGAGAGTCCCATCCGGACACGTGTGTAGTCTTCGGTCTTCGTATCTTCACAGCTCATTAGTCCGGACGGCCCATGGCTAACAGGCCGGACGCCCGAGGACCCCTTAGTTCAGGACTCCCTCAGTAGCCCCTGAACCTGGCTTCAATGACAAGGTATCCGGCGCGTAGGTCTGTCTTCGGCATTGCAAGGTGGGTTCCTCCTTCCGAACTCCAAGATAGTCTTCGGACGTATTGAACGTATCCGGACCTGCAACATACACACCACACACAACCGCCGAGAGAATATAATTTTACACAAGTCCAATCTGCTGACAACTTTCTGTAACATGACATCACATCTGTCCGGTCATAATTTCGAACCGTTTTTCGTCTGTCGCTCCATGTTTCGAGACGCGGTTGCCATTGGCACGTCTTGTCAAAGCAGAGATCGTGTCCCCTTATTGCGGGATTCTCATCAATACGGGCGTGGGTAACCCAACCGTGTCGCCTACACGGTCCTTGGGAATAGGTGAGTTTTAAGGAGAGTGGGGAGGCGCTTGACATTCATGGCCTTTATAAGGGGATAAGGATTCGCCCTCGTTCACTCACACTTTCTCCTTCCTCCACCCATCCATTCTCGAGCTCTAGCGCCCAAGCTCTAGCTTTCCCCGCCTAAGAAGGTACTCCAACCATGTCTGGATCCGGAGCGGGAGGCAAGTGGATGGCCTCCTCCGTTAAGAAGAAGGACATCAAGGAGCTCCGAGAGGCCGGATACCTGGCCAAGGAGATCGTTCACCGACTCCCGACCAAGGGACAGATCGTCCCTACCCCAGAGCCCCATGAGAGGGTTGTGTTTCTCGCGCATTTCGTCCACGGGCTGGGATTCCCTCTCCACCCGTTTGTCTGCGGACTGATGTTTTACTATGGGCTGGACTTCCATGATCTAGCTCCCAACTTTATCCTCAACATCTCGGCATTTATAGTCGTGTGCGAGGCCTTTCTTCGCATCCCACCTCACTTTGGCCTATGGCTGAAGACCTTCAATGTGAAGCCGAAGGTGGTGAGCGGTCAACAAGCAGAGTGCAGAGGCGCCATGGTGGGCAAGATGCCCAATGTCACCTGGCCCGAAGGCTCCTTTGTGGAGACGGTGAAGGGGTGGCAGTCGAGGTGGTTCTACATCACCGAGTCGCGCGACACCAACTGGGCGGCGGCCCCCGAATTCCGATCTGGAGTTCCGATGCGGCTCACCTCCTGGCAAGAGAAGGGCCTAACCTGGGGTTCTTCGAACGAGCTGACTGGGCTCCAGATGTGCGTCCAAAACATGATAACCAAGAAAATCAAACTTGTCAACGTGATCCAGGTTATGCTCATTCGCCGGATCCTTCCGTGCCAACGCCGGACTTGCTATTTGTGGGAGTTCGATCCGGCCAAGCACCAGACGCTGCTAGAGCTCTTCGGCACGACACATGAAGACATCTGGAAAGTGCTCTTCAAGGCCGGCGAGACACCACCGCCTCTGACCGAGGATCACGGGCTTAGGTTAAAATGCCAAGCTAATTCGGTAAGTTCCTTCATGTTTTCAAGGTATATCCTTTACTAGCATATTTTGAGGAAAGAGTCTAAGCCTTCCTATCAATTTTTTAGGCCTGGATCGACATAGCGGGGCAGATTAATTGTCCGGCTCTGCTACCCAAAGACGAAGAAACCCCACTTCTGACGAAGATGCCATTTCCGGCGCCTTATGATGTGCCGGAGAAGAAGGCCAAGAGGCCAAAGGGACCAGGACCAGTCTTCGCCGAAAAGGTGCTTCGGACATGTCGTCCGAAGACGAGACTCACTCTTTAGCCGCCGAAGGCGATGACGAGGAGGAGGAAGAAAGTGACTCCCCCTGAGGGGGAAGGAAGAAAAGGGGGGCCTCCACAGATCTGGAGGCGAAGGCGCCCAAGAGAGGGCAGGGCTCCCTTGCGGATAACTCCGCATGGGATGTCGATAGCAGTCCGGAGCGAATGCCCCGGACAAAGCCTTGGGCCGCCTCGTAAGTACCAAAAACCTTATGCACGTCCAAATGCCTGGCCTTTCCATTTTGTAATATTAATACGTTTAAATTATGCCATTGCAGTCCGGCCCGCGACAGCTCCCCGCGATCCTCGGCAGAGGGTTCGCTAGATTCAAAGGGGATGGCTAGCATGTCACCGCCGCCCGCTCACTCTGTCTCGACCAAGGGTGATGACGAGGTGGTGTCCCAAAGGACCTTCCCAAACCGGGGGGAGGTTCCGGAGATCGTCGGGGTGGCGCCCAAGGATGACTCCTCGGCCGCCGGACATATGGGGAAAAATCCCCCATGGGGACTAGTGATGGGGGCCAAGTTCCATTCGGCCCCCAGCCGGATACCATTCCGAAGACCTACACGGCTACGGAGTCCGGCGAACGGCCTTCCCCGAAAGGAGGAGGTGTGCCTGTTCCGCCGGTGACCTCTGTCCAACCAGAGGCACCGGATAGTCTGCTGGAAGCGCTGCGAGGCGCTTCCATTGTGGATGAACACCATGTCCTTATGGGTACGGTGATCGAGAAGGTTCAGTCTGCCAAAAGTGGATTGACCGAAGCCTGCGCTAGCCTTCTAATAGGCTTTGAGGTAAGCAATGTAATTGTAGAAAGAATATCAAGAATATCACAGTGTAGATAGTAGCCCCTGATGCTCTCTTCAGTGTTCGGAAAGAAAAAGGCGAACAGAGGATCAAAATAATTTTCGCAGGAGTCTAACATAAGATGTCTATGTGAATAAGCAAGCGTCGCTGCTGGCTGCTGCCGCTCATACTGCGGAGGTCTCTAGACTGAAGTAGAGCCTGAAGCGGGCCGAAGAAGAGCTCGGCCTCATGAAGAAGCAGCTGGAGGACAGCCAAGGTATGCAGTAACCTGCGCATATATTTAGGAAGGATAAATGTTTCATGCTGACTAAAGTGTCATGAACTTTATTAGGGGCCACGACCGAGGTGGCAGCCTCAAGAAGGCGTTAGCCGAGGCCGAGAACAAAGCGGCCGAGGAACGCGCCATGCGCGAGAAGCACGAAGCCCGGGTCGGCGAGGTCCAGCAAGAGTTCCAGGACGCCGTCAAGAAGTACGAGTCCTTGGAGCGTGATTCGAAGACGCGAGGGTCCGAACTTGCGAAGGCCCGCCAGAGCGCACAAGAGGCTCGAGCTGAAGCCCAAAGCGCCCACCAGGAAATCCAGGTGGCCAAGAAGATCGCGGTGGGTAAGGCTTTCATTATGCAAAGCAAGTCTGTGAGGGAAACGTTCCTTTTACTTACCCGAATTTGGAGCTCTCTAGGGGCGTTTACGGATTTTCCGTGTAGCGTATCAGATGCTGCCGAGTTCTATCGAGCCGAAGAAGGGAGTTCTACGGAGAAGCTGTTCTGATCTCAATATCTTGGACCAGAACATTCGGTGCCCTTCAGCGACCAGCTGAAACAGTTGGTCGAGCTGCACTGGGCGGCTGAGCTAGCCATGAAGGACCTGATAGTACGACTATGGCCTGCCGAGCCGATACCCAGCAGCTACTTCGGACTTGTGAAGCGGCTTGTAAGTGCCTGCCCACGGCTTGAAGTCATAAAGCGGTCGGTCTATATTGAAGGTGCACGGATGGCCTTTGCCCGCGTCAAGATGCACTAGGCGAAGATGGATGCCAAGAAGTTGATGACCGAGGGGCCGCCTGAGGTCAAGGAGCACCGCCGACCCGAGCTATATTTTGATGGTGTCCTGGAGGGATCCCGTCTTGTGGCGGAGCAATGTGCGAAGGATGTTATATTCCCATGAAAACATTCATATTATCCTGTCCTGTAGTACGAAACAATGTCGTTATGTAATATAATGCTTGTTACTTTAAAATTTTACCTCCTGTGCGGCCGTTTATGAAATCTGAGGGTTGGCCAGTCGTCGGCTTCTGCCCCCACGTAGATAGTATGGGGGTGTTCGGATAAATCTAAACACTCTTTACTCCACATTCTGGTCCTTAAAGGAGGTGTTTAGTAGAACGAACCAGGCAATCAGACTATATGGCCTTTATCACCCTCACTTAGCCATAGGAGTTTGACAATGAGAATTTTGGCGAAGCCCCTGGTATTCGGAAGGCCGAACTAGGGGCGTTATACGCACCTAATCGGATAAAAACCGATTCCTCGCATAAAGCGGAAAAAATCTCTAAGGATTTGAAACCTCTCGAACAGCTGACCGGCTCTCGCTGCATCATGACAGTCAGTTTTCGGCTTTCTCTACTGAGGTGCTTGCCCAGAAGAACCGGGACACAATCACAGTAGTTCTCCCTTTACTACCCTAGCCAATATAGCGGAATGTAAGGTAGTAAGCACAGGAGCCGGGCAACCCAACTATTGACCAAAGACATGATTCGGAGCCGATGCATACAAAGCTATAAGTTCGGGGTGCCGAACTATACTGAAAAAAGTGTTCGGACTTTATTGCCGTACTACGGGGCGCGAAAGCCCCTGGCTAAGTAAAACGTACCAGAGTGTACGGTGCAATGAGTAATAAATACAAAGGTAAGGAAAAAAAGTCAAGTAATAAGCTCACGCTACCATTTGTTTTCCATTGTAATTTGATTAATACGTCGAGGCGTACTTGTACAAGTAATGCGATAAGCAAGTAAGGCTATTTAACATGCCATGACCAAGAGCGAGCTGCGTGCGGGTATGTAAAACAAGTATAGCAAACATTAGTAGAGACCACCTGGGGATTCCCTTGTACGTGAAAGCTCCTTGCCTCCTTGGTGTATCCGTGCCGTGATCGGTCCGACGATCAGGTTATCAGAAAGAGCCTCAAAAAGAGAAAAACCCGAAAGGAAAAGTTAAGGTGTGTGAAACCATGGTCGGTCGAGCCGCACTGTGGATCACTCGCTAGCTATGCCTCCGTCAATGCCATGGGATTTTGAGTGCGTAGTTATGTACGCGCGGTACGAATGCCGCTGTTTGATCGGGACTGGGACGGAGGCCAAATTGCTAATTAAGCTCTTGACGAGCCGGGTTATCTTGCTGCAAAATAGTCCAGACTCTTTTAATGGTGTCCGGTGGCTTGGCCGCCGAACTAAGGTTCTGCTGAAAAAGGTCGCGCTGTATTTCTGCTGCCAAGGCCGTGGTATGCTCCTCGGTACGGAGGGAGCATTCCATATTTCCATTGATTGTTATGACACTACGTGGTCCGGGCATCTTGAGCTTGAGATAAGCGTAGTGAGGTACCGCATTGAATCGAGCAAATGCGGTTCGTCCGAGCAGTGCGTGATAGCCGCTGCGAAAGGGGACGATATCAAAGATTAACTCCTCGCTTCGGAAATTGTCCGGAGATCCGAAGACGACCTCTAGTGTGATTGAGCCCGTACAGCGGGCCTCTACACCTGGTATGACTCCTTTAAAGGTAGTCCTTGTGGGTTTGATCCGTGATGGGTTAATGCCCATTTTGCGTACTATGTCCTGATAGAGCAGATTGAGGCTGCTGCCACCGTCCGCGAGGACTCGTGTCAAGTGGAATCCATCAATGATTGGGTCTAGGACTAGTGCGGCTGATCCGCCATGCCGGATACTGGTCGGATGATCCCGACGGTCAAAAGTGATCGGGCACGATGACCATGGATTGAATTTTGGGGCGACTGGCTCTATCGCATAGACGTCCCTGCTTGCGCTCCCTCTTGGGGATGTGTGTGGCATATATCATGTTCACCGTTTTGACCTGGGGGGGAAACTTCTTTTGTCCCCCTGTAGTTGGCTACAGGGGCTCCTCATCATCGTCCTCGCTCTATGATCCCTTTTCCTTGTTCTTGGTGTTTAACTTGCCGGCTTGCTTAAAAACCCAGCAATCTCTGTTGGTATGATTGGCTGGTTTGTGTGGGGTGCCATGGATTTGGCACAGACGGTCAAGTATGCGGTCCATGCTAGATGGTCCCTGATTATTTCTTTGATACGGCTTTTTCCACTGACTGGACTTGGAGCCGCTGAATCCGGCGTTTATAGCTGTGTCATCGGTGTTATCGCCATTGCTTCGGCGCTTGTGTATGCTGCGTCGGAGCTTGTTGTTGATGTTTTTGGCCTCGGAGGGGCCTGCCTCGCTGGCCGTGTTTTTACTACGAGCCAGCCAGCTGTCCTCACCCGCACAAAAGCAGGTCATGAGTGCCGTGAGGGCAACCATAGATTTCGGCTTTTCTTCGCCGAGGTGGCGGGCGAGCCATTCGTCGCGGATGCTATGTTTAAAGGCCGCTAGGTCTTCGGCATCCGGACAGTCGGCAATCTGGTTCTTTTTGGTTAGGAACCTAGTCCAAAATTTCCTGGCTGACTCTCTAGGTTGTTGGACTATGTGGCATAAATCATCAGCGTCTAGTGGCCAGACATATGTACCTTGGAAGTTGTCAAGGACGGCTTCTTCCAAGTCCTCCCAGCAGCCGATAGAGTTTTCAGGCAGGCTGTTTAACCAGTGCCGAGCTGGCCCTTTGAGTTTTAGTGGGAGGTATTTGATGGCATAAAGATCATCCCCGCGGGCCATGTGTATGTGGAGAATGAAATCCTCGATCCATACCGCGGGATCGGTTGTTCCGTCGTATGATTCAATGTTAACGGGTTTGAACCCTTCGGGGAAGTCATGATCCATTACTTCATCGGTGAAGCAAAGAGGGTGTGCGGCGCCTCTATATCGGGCCGCGGAGCGACGTGGCTCCGATGGAGTCCGTCTGCGGTTGTCGGCTCGGGTGTGACTAGGTTTGTCACGTCCGAATTGGTAGTCACCATAACGTGTCGAGGAACGTCCTCACGATCCGTAGATCGATCAGGCATATCTTGCTCTACTATCCAGGGTTTGTCGGAGGTCGTATGTATGACCCCGAACTATTTTGTCTCTGTTTTTTCGTGGCGGCGGGGCGGGCTGCTGTTCGGCTTGAGTTGCCGCTCTATCCCGACCCCGAGGTGGTCGGTCCGCCGCACTGTCCCGACCGCGTAGTGTTCGGTCGGCCGCATTACGCCAGGGAGGTATGGGCTCCAGTGCCTCTTCATCGAACTGAGGTAGCAACCTTCGCTTCGGGTAACTCTTGGGTGGGCGTCTGAGGCCATGTTCTTCGGCTGCCAGGACATCAGTCCATCTGTCGACGAGCAGATCTTGGTCAGCTTGAAGCTGCTGCCGCTTCTTTTTCAGGCTACTTGCGGTGGCTATTAGCTGGCGCTTGAAGCGCTCCTGCTCGAGAGGTTCCTCAGGCACGATGAAATCTTCGTTGCCGAGGCTTTCCTCATCCTCGGAGAGTGGACGGTAACTACCGTCCTCCAAGTCATTGGGCATGGCCTGTTCGTCAGGGCTAGCTTGCCTGTTTTCTTGCTCCTCCTGATCGGATGTTACCTTAGCAAGGTCTTCATTGTTTTCAGCATCGCCCGGAGTATTATTTTCACTGGTGCCAGCATTGCTATCTTTTGAACGACGTGACTTAGAGCGGCGCCGAGGACACCGGCGTTTTTGCCGTGTCTGAGGAGGTTTATTCTCGACTGGATTTTCTTTGTCATCGTCGTTGGTTGTTTTGGGTGTATCCACCATGTATACATCTACGAAGAAGTGGCCGTCCAGCGTCGAGTATATTACGGATTTTGGTCTTGCTCTTCATCAGCATCTTCGTCCATACCTGAGGGAGCCCTGGACTAAGGGGTCCTCAGGCGTCCGGCCTGTTATCCATGGGCCGGACTGATGGGCTGTCAAGACACGAAGACCGAAGACTATACCCATGTCCGGATTGGGCTCTCCTTGGCGTGGGAGGCAAGCTAAGCGACCGACTATGAAGATTCCCTCTTATGTAACCGACCTCATGTAACCCTAGATCTCTCCGGTGTCTATATAAACTGGACAGCATAGTCCGAATAGGACAGATTCATTACCATATACTCATAGGCTAGACTTCTAGGGTTTAGCCATTATGATCTCATGGTAGATCAACTCTTGTAACACTCATATTCATCAAGATCAATCACGCAGGAAGTAGGGTATTACCTCCATAGAGAGGGCCCGAACCTGGGTAAACATCGTGTCCCCCATCTCCTGTTACCATCAATCCTAGACGCACAGTTCGGGACCCCCTACCCGAGATCCGCCGGTTTTGACACCGACAATACCGTCGATGTCTTCGGAGCCGTAATCAAGCGTGTCGGTTAAATCCTCAACCGTGGCTATGAAGTGGGTGGCGGGTGGGAAGCAAAATTCTCCAATGTCAGACTCTAGTTCGTACCGAACATAGTTCGGCTGTGAGTCCCCTGCCAAGGACAAGTTCTTTAATGAGTTCAGCACATCGCCCAAGGGCGAGTGCTGGAAGATGTCTGCGGCGCTGAACTCGAAGATCGATAAGCGATCAAGTTCGGCATCCGCGGACTCACATGGTTCGGAACTTATACCCGGAGAAGAGTCCGGAGTTCCGGTGACACGAGTATTGTATGAGGTTAAGCCCATGTGCGGCTCCAACGCCGGGGAATCTGTGGCCTCCGTGATGGGGTTGAGCCTCCAATCCTTGGATGCCGCAGTGTGCTCTGGATCTAAGGCCAGAGTGGTTACAGGAGCTATCTCTTGGGTGCGGTCTGACGACAGATTTAGGTCATGTTCGTCAAGGTGACCAGGAGCGGTCGGCGCGGTCTCGTATCCGGCGAAGATAAAATCTCCACGGACATCCGCAACGTAATTCAAGCTCCCAAATCTGACCTGATGGCCAGGGGCATAGCTACCGATCTGCTCCAGATGGCCAAACGAGTTGGCCCGCAATACGAAGCCGCCGAATACGAAGATCTGTCCAGGGAGAAAGGTTTCTCCTTGGACAGCGCCATTGTTGACGATTGAAGGGGCCATCGAAACTTTTGGGGACGGCACAGTGGAACTCTCAATGAAAGCACCAATGTCGGTGTCAAAACCGGCGGATCTCGGGTAGGGGGTCCCGAACTGTGCGTCTAAGGTCGATGGTAATAGGAGACGAGGGACACGATGTTTACCCAGGTTCGGGCCCTCTCTATGGAGGTAATACCCTACTTCTGCTTGATTAATCTTGATGAATATGAGTATTACAAGAGTTGATATACCACGAGATCGTAATGGCTAAACCCTAGAAGTCTAGCCTGTATGACTATGGTAATGAATATATATCTCCCTCCGGACTAAGTCCTCTAGTTTATATAGACACCGGGAGGATCTAGGGTTACACCAGGTTGGTTACAAAGAAAGGAATCTACATATTCGTTCGCCAAGCTTGCCTTCCACGCCAAGGAGAGTCCCATCCGGACACGGGTGCAGTCTTCGGTCTTCGTATCTTCACGGCCCATCAGTCCGGCCCATGGCTAACAGGCCGGACGCCCGAGGACCCCTTAGTCCAGGACTCCCTCAAAGACCTCCGGCAAGATCCTTGCCGGAGACGCCCACAAGACCCCCGGCAAGATCCTTGCTGGGGACGCCTGCAAGAACCCGGCAAGATCCTTGTCGGGGCCCCAGCAAGGCTCTTGCTGAGGACATCTACGAGGCCGCAGCCAGGCCTACGCCAAGACTCCACTGTCGTTCCCACACAGCCGCCAGCCGCCAATTAGGCAGGCACCTGCATGGCGGCATGCAGCTCCCAGGTCAACTCAGCAAGCACCTGCGTGGTGGCATGCAGATCTTCGTGAAGACTCTACCACCACACCAACTCAGCAGCCAGCCAGCCAGCGTGGCACTACATGCCTCATCAGCCAGGACGCGGGTCGAAGCAAGGCGAGGCGGCGACAGGTGGGACGAGCTTCTTTGCCGTCCCCGATAAAGCAAGAAGGGCACGTCAGCACGCATTAAATGCGTTTTGTCCTACGGTGCCAGGGATAAAGTCGACTACTGTACAACTTTCCACCTCCTGTGTGCCACTATGGCAACCCCTTTGACTATAAAAGGAGGCCCCCAGCGTACTGGGAGAGGATTCAAACTTTTTGGACCCTGCACGCTCTGTAGCAAGTCCAAGAACACCAGATAAACATACACCAGTAGGAGTAGGGTATTACGCATCGCTTGCGGCCTGAACCTGGATAAACTCCCCTGCGTTGATCTTCTAATCCCGCTCTTCCCACAGCCCCGCGCCCTGTCAACCGTAGAAGGGATTCTTTGTGACCCCATAGGTGTCGTTTCCCCGACAGGTACGAAACCACCTCAAATCTATTCTTTCTGTTCGATCTATTGAAGAGTTCGTACTAAAATAACACAAAGCTATTCGTTCTGTTCGATCTATCCTAGAGTTCATACTAAAATAACACCAAAGCAAATTAATATTCATAATACTCAATCCAACATAAAGAACTTCAAAGAGTGCCCCAAGATTTCTACCAGAGAAACAAAGACAAGAACGTGCATCAACCCCTATGCATAAATTACCCCAATGTCACCTCGGGAATCTGCGAGTTGAGTGCCAAAACATATATCAAGTGAATCAATACGATACCCCATTGTCACCATGACTATTCAATTGCAAGACATATATCAAGTGTTCTCAAATCCATAAAAGTATTCAATCCGATAACAATGAAATCTCAAAGGGAAAAACTCAATTCATCACAGCAAGATAGAGAGGGGGAAACACCATATGATCCGACTATATTAACAAAGCCCGCGATACATCAAGATCGTGACATCTCAAGAACACAAGAGAGAGAGAGATTAAACACATAGCTACTGGTGCAAACCCTCAGCCCCGAGGGTGGACTACTCCCTCCTCATCATGGTGGCCGCCGGGATGATGAAGATGGCCACCGGAGATGATTCCCCCTCCGGCAGGGTGCCGGAATGGGGTCTAGATTGGTTTTCGGTGGCTACAGAGCCTTGCAGCGGGTGGAACTTCTGATCTAGGGTAACCCCGAAGGGTTTTGGAATATTTGTGAATTTATAGGGTAAAGAGGGGGTGCCGGAGGCCACCGAGGTGGGCACAACCCACCTGGGCGCGCTTGGGCCCCCAGGCGCGCCCTGGTGGGTTGTGCCCCCTCGGGGCACCCCCAAGGTGCTGCTCTGGCCCAATGGATGTCTTCTGGTCCAAAAATAATGTCCAAAAAGTTTCGTGGTGTTTGGACTCCGTTTGATATTGATTTCCTGCGATGTAAAAAACAAGCAAAAAACAGCAACTGGTCAATAGGTTAGTCCCAAAAATGATATAAAGTTGCTATAAAATGATTGTAAAACATCCAAGAATGATAAAATAATAGCATGAATACTTCATAAATTATAGATACGTTGGAGACGTATCAGCGGTAAACTCTTGCTCAGAAAAGGCCGGAGCGCCATAGCCTCTTTCAATCGACGGTGATTCATCACACTCTCCACTTCAGAATTCGTGACTGATACGTCATCCGAATCCTCTTGAGGAGGCAGAACTGGCATTGTATTGGCTCTCATCCTAGTTGGCGAGTCCGGCACCTGATTGTCGGACATTCGGCTAATTGGGTGTTTTCCTACCGTGTGCCGCGTACTCCTCCTGATATGAAGGATAAAAGGAGACTTTTAACACTCCAGACTCATGCCTAAGCATGTATTAAAAAGCATACCTCTTGGAAGACTGTGAGGTTTCTGCAGCACTCCCGGTCCCTTTTCGTTTTGAACGACGACCTTGCGTAGGGGCCGCCCTTGAGGAGGTATGGTCTGCCGAGCGCCGATCCTATTAAAATCTGGATCAGTATAACGGATAAAAATGCAAGTAGGGATTTTCTTTTCAGAGCCCTCTGAATACTTACGATGCAGAAGGGATAGAGGCAGGGGTAGTCGGCGGTGATAGCCACTTCCGAGCCGTCAAGGCTCGCTTGATAAGATACCCCATCATTGAACTCTATGTATATGTCTGGATCCTCACGAAAGCCAGGATCTCCATCGCGGTTATGATCCTCTGGCTATGGAGCAGGACAGTGGACGTCCTCGGTCATTTTACTCCATGACTGTTTATGGCAACAAAGGGCTAAATTGATTAGTATCTGTGGCAGCAATAAGGCAACACGGACGATCGAAATCTTACCCATTCAATGCGGTTATACATGGAATAGCCCTCCCGACAGATTAAGCGGAGGAAATCTTCTTTCTCACCCTTATACAGATCGGCCAGGATTATGGCCAGTTCGGCTGGGGTATCCAGACCCTTCCGTCTGTAACGGGACGCGTCATCTTCTTCGTTGTAACACCATAAGGGAGTTACTCTGGATTGGAGAGGCTAGACACACCTCTTTATTGCAATAGCCATGACCTCGACTATCGAGAGTTCGGTATGGGCTAACTACCTGACCTTGCTGACCAACCTTTTTATCTCTGCACTGTCTTTGTCCCGCCGTTGTTGGCTCCCTTCCCGCTCAATATTTGGGAAGAGGACTAGGGCCTCTATAAATAGGTCTAGCCACCAAAGTAGGAGGGACGATCCGATCTAAGCTCGATCGATCCCGATCGAGAGCCTAGCCACAAGAACACCCCAACCTCACGAGGCTGTTCTTCCCTTGTACTGTTCATCATCAGCCCAAGAGGCAATCCACCACCACCACACTGGAGTAGGGTATTACACCACAACGGTGGCCCGAACTAGTATAAACCTCGTGTCTTTCTATGTTGCGAGTTCGTCGAGTTCGTCTGCGAGATCTTAGCGAGCTAGGGCATAGATCGGTAGGAGGGAAAGGCTTCGCGTGCACCCCAGTGTTCGAACCTTAAGGGTTTGCCGGAACCCCACATCCGACATTTGGCACGCCAGGTAGGGGTGCGCCGGAGCTTCTTCTCCACCGACCAGTTTGCCGGCGCTCCGCAGCCACGATGTCCGGCGACTCAAGGGCCGGCTCCGATCGTTGGGCAGCCTGGCCAGCTCGGGCAGCGCCGCCTGCCCATCAAGATCTCGACCCCACACTCCAGGCGGCGTGAGAACCGCCAAATTCCGCCGGGCGCGGACAGCGCGGCCAGGCGTCATCGACCCTCACCCTGCGGCAAGTGCGAGCCGCGGCAAGAGCGGCGAGCCATGCCACGGCAACGGCACCGCACTCACGACGGGAGCAAGCAAACATGCGGGCGGCACTCATAGTGGCAAGAGAGTTGATGTGGTGCAGACTGATGGAGAGCGGCCGGGATACGCTGCTGGAGCGTGTTGCTGAGCTGCTGGACGCGGCGGCGTCGGGAGCACCACCCTTCTGCTATCGACTCCCTCCTCAAGCCGCAGCAGGGCCACACGGCGGGCCTCACCACAACCGCGCGCCGTCGGCTACGCCCGGGGGCTTCGTCAACATCGGCACGGCCGGCGGCGCAGGGGGTTCCGACTCCCTCATGCCGCCCACGACGGGCACGAGCGCAAGCGTCGCCCTTCATGGTCCCAGCCGGATGCCACGCTACCATCCTCAGGACGCCACCCTGGGCCAAGCAACATGGAGCGCGGGGCACCATGGCGAGGTATTCGGGGTGACGGCCCCGGAAGCCTACGTGCCCCGCATGATGGATCAAGGGTACGCACCAGAGGACGACCTCGCCTCATTCATCGGAGAATATTGGGGGGAGGGGGCACTAGGAGTCGAAGCCTTCCAAGAACCAATGGAGAACCACGACGATCGCGCTGGCAACGGCAACTACAGGGTACCGCTAATCTCTCAGGAACAGGCTTATGCTAACCATGGGCTGCAGATGAATCAGGTCACAGTGTCGATCGACGACCCTGGCACGGCGGCACCCGTTCCAACAAGGGAGACACGCTGGGGGCCGCCGGGAGGGAGCCAGGAGCAAGGCCCCTCCCCGCGGCGCGCGACGCCTGGTGACACCCGGAGGTAGCCCTCTGCCGGGGAGGCCTCGACAACTCTTCCCCCGGCAGAGGACCTGTGGTTGCCGAGGGAACCGCTGGCGTCCTCTTTCCCTCCTTTGTGTCGTCCTGGTGACCGGTCGGCTCAAGGGAGGTCAAGGGTGGCGCAAGGCGGGGCCCTCGTCTGGCGATATGAAGCAAGGCCGGTACCTGTGAAGAAGGCCCAGTGCCTGTGAAGCTCGCCGCCCGTGACACTCTCACGTAATAATGAGTTGGGGCTGTACACGCCCCGGAGTCTCAGGGGTGCCGGCCTCAGGCCCTGGGGCTCCCTCCCACGCCTAGTGGCAGCACTTAGCTCCGCGCTGGTGAGAAGAGTTGAAGACCAGAAGACTAGACTAGGTGCCGGACGCGGCCTTTTGCTTTGGATCTCTCTTTCTGTGGCTTTGCTTTCTGGATCTGGATTTGAGTTGAAACCGACTTTTTATCGATGCGCGCGGGGGGAGCCTTTTCTTGTTCGAGTGATTTCTTGCCTTCTGGATCTCGTTTTGTCTGGGACTCATGTCCGTCGCCTTCCCCTCACGAGCTCCTCGCGAGCGGGACTGCGCGAAGCACGCGCACGCCAAGCACACGCTAGCACTGCAATTGGAGCTCACCTCTTGTGGGGCCCCTTCTGACGGGGCGAGCAGCTCCACAAGATTCTCAGGGACTCGACGTCTCGCGACCCAGCCCAAAGCCGGTGTTGGCTAAGGTAAACCATGACAGAAAACTCGCACCCGGATTCATGAGCTCACGAGAACACAAACTCGCATTGCATAGGAAAGTAAAAACTGCAGTTTACTTACATGAGGGGCTCCCCCTCTCAAAATGCTCTCGCGAGTTTTCCAAGGGCCACGCCCAGGTTTGTGCGCAGGGTGAAATGACAGGAGAATAGGGGATCCGCCAAAAATGTCGCTCGCCGCATCACCCGCGGAGGCGTTGCTTGCGCCATCATCATCTTCATCAGCAACGGCGCCACCACCGGCGACGCCCCCGACGCCGTTGTCCACCACGTCACCTCCGTCTGCGGCAACCACCACCCCGTCATCTTCTGAAGTGAAGGCCCTGACCAACGCGTCCACCTTGTCTTCAACCCAACGCGCCAGATTATCCCGAACGACCGTTGGGACAGGAGCGATGGCGGCGTCAAAATCGAAGTTGGGGTTGGCATTCAGAAGGTGGCTGAAGACACGGGAGAAAGCGTGCTCAAGCAGGCCACGCTCCCTTTCCTCCACAAGTTGGCGAGCTCTGGTAGATCGAGCCTCCAGGCGCGTCACAACTTCAGTGAAGAAGATCAGATGGCTGGCATAGTCGTTCGAGTGAGGGGCCGGCACCTCCACGTCGCAAATGTGGCCCAGGGCAGTGTTGGCCCTGTTCCGAAGATCCTGAAGCATAGGAGCATGCTCGCGCTCCAGAGTGCGCCGTTGGAGCACCTCTTCCGTATTCTGCCGGGCAACAGCCTCGGCATCGTCAACCCATCTCCGAAGGGAGCGCAGCTCGGCGCGGGCGGAGGCCAGGTCCGCCTGCGCCGTGACCAGGGCGGCGGCCGTGGATTCCGCATGCCTCTCGGCCTCGTCCAACCTAGGCCTGAGGGCTGCGGCCCTGCCCTCATCCTCCACGCCTGCGAGCCTCAGCTTCAGGTCGTACCTACCCTCAAGATCCGCGCGAACCTCAACCACCCGGCGAGCAACCTCCTCCTCGACTCTGGCCTCGCGAGCCCCGACGACATCTTCTGCTTGGGAAACTTGACGCTCCCTCGTCTCCAGTCACTCGAGCTCGAGGCTACGCTCCGTGGCCTCCAGGGTCAGCGCTTCCTCATGCTTCTGGACCTCCTCTTCCTCCGCGGGCATCACCCTCAGCGACGCAAGAGCAGCCCTGCACGCCTCCACCTGTTGCTCAAGAGACGCGCTCCAGGCCCGGAGCTCCCACGCGCGTTCCTCCGCAGCTTCGCAGCGGCGGTCAGCCTCGCGAGCCTCTTCCAAGGCTCGCGAGCGGGCTTCATGTGTGATCTTGAGGGACGCCTCGGCCTTCGCATTCTCCAGGTCGCGCTGATAGCGACCGAGGTTGATGGCCACCCTCAGATTGCGTCGCTCCTCCACCAGCCGAAGACCTTCGGCCTGAAGGCGCGAGTCAACACCCGCGAGCTCTTCACCAAGTCGGCTCATCGCGCCTATCCCCTCCTGGAAGAGCTCGTGACGAACCACGCTCCGCCCGCACTCGAGCTCGAATGCTCGACCCTCCTCGTCCTCCGCCTCGGGGGCTGTGGGCGGGGCACCAGTGTAACACCCCGGATGTAACTTTCCATAATTGTAACTCCGACTCTTGCCATTTTCGGCTATGTGTTATGATATTCCCTCCGTGGTTGGGTTTCGTTTTCGTTTTTTCATTTTGTTCATGTCATGCATCTCATATCATGTCATCATGTGCATCTCATTTGCATATGTGTTCGTCTCATGCATCCGAGCATTTTCCCCGTTGTCCATTTTGCAATCCGACACTCCCACATGCACCGGCGCACCCCCTCTTGTCTCTTTTCGTGAGCGGGTGTTGAACGTTCTCAGAATGGACCGAGTCTTGCCAAGTGGTCTTGGTATACCACCGGTAGACCACTTGTCAAGTTTCGTGCCATTTGGAGGTCGTTTGGTGCTCCAACGGTTAACCGGGTAACTGCAAAGTCCTTTTGTGTGTTGCAGCAAAACCCCGCTCCAAACAGCCCAAAACCCCTCTAAGTCACTTCCATGCTCTAGGTCGTTCGATCACGATCGTGTGGGCGAAAACCGTGCTCCATTTGGAGTCTCCTAGCTCCCTCTACCTATAAAAACACCTCCCCCTCCGAAATCCGGGTCCAAACCTAGCCAAATCGTCCTCCGCCGCCACCGGACGCGTCCGCCGCCGCCGGACAGATTCCCGCTACCACGCCCGGCCAACCGCTGCGTGCCACGTCAGCGCCCCGTACCCCGCGCCGCCCGCGGCCCGGCGAGCCCGCAGCCGGCCCCCGCGGCCCGAGCCGCCGCCGCCCGCCTGCCGCGCGCCTCCTCCCGCGACGCCCCGCCGCCTCGCCACCGCCGCCGCGCGACCTTGCCGCCGCCCATCGCCGTGCCTCCCGCCACCGCCTCCGCGCGCCTCGTCGTCGCCTCCGCCGCCCTCGTCGCTGGTCGCCGCCGTCTCCCTCGTCCTCGCCTGGCGCCTCCTTCCTCTCCCTCGTCGTTGCCCTCTCCTCCGGCCGGCTCCGCCCCGAGCTCTGGCGAGCAGCCCGGCGAGCCTCGGCCCGATCCGATCTAGGGTTGACTTCTCTCCCCTCCCCTCAATTTTCTCCAAGTCCTAAAGTATTTACATTACATGCTCTTGTTCATTGCATCATAGCTCTCTACATATAGCTCCGTTTCATGCGTGTAATATGTCGAAATGTTCGTCTCGAGATGCTCTTCATTTTGTTCCATTATGCCATGTTCATTTGTGTCCATCTTGATGCCCAAATCTCTGATGCAAGAGTGCTAATTGCTGTTACCTGCTGTTACTTATCAGAATTTGAGGATTTGTTATTTTTGTTGCTATTGATGTGTGCATCTTATGGGCATGATCTCTACACGTGTTTTGATGTATGCCATGCCATCTTTACAGAGGTGTATGCCATCTATTTTTGTGATTTATGTGGTGACTAGCACAAGCATGCAAACTAGGCTTCGTGATGTTTCTGATTTCAGGGACTTGGTAATTTTACCAAGTCTGTGACTGCTATTATTTTGTTGCTATGTATCCATGTGGCTACAGAGAGATCCATGCTTATTTCGGAGATGTTCAGTAAGGATGTTTTGTAGATATAGTTGTGCTCTATCCATCCATGCCCCTGTTTGCAATTATGGAGTGCCCTAGCATGACTAGAACTTGCTCTACTTTTGCTATAAAATTTTTCTGGCAGATTGTTTACGTGTTATTCAATTTTGTCAAGGTTGTTGTAGTTCATACTTTCATGCTATGTATTTGCTCTTGCCATGGATAGCTTCATAAACATGCCATCTTTTTGTAGGTATGCTTTTTTTGTCATGAATTGCTTTGTGGTGAGTGCATCAAGCTCACCAAGATACCCTCATAATGTCTGTTTCTGCCATGCTCTGTTTTCTGCCAAGTCTGAAACCTGTTAACGAAATTGCTATGTTTACATGGTTGCCATCATATCTTCTGGTCCTTTTTGGCTTATGTTCAGTAAGGGACTTTTGTTCTATGCATTTAGTATATTCATTTCATGCCTTGTTTTGCCATGTTAAGTTCCTGTAGCATGTTGATTGCTTGCTCTGAACATTGCTACCTGATGTTGTTTCAGCTATGTCCAGTAATTTCACCAAGTCTGTGAACCTGATATCTTTTGCACTTTTGCCATGCTTGTTTGAACCTGTTATATTCTGATCTAGCCATAGCTCAGTGTTCATCTTTTGTCAAGCATCTCCTGTAGATTACTGCCATATGCTTTGTTGCTAGGTTGGAGTGTTGTACCATAGTTTCTTGTTGTATTCTAAGTGCTATCATGCTGTTAATCGCAGAATAGTGTCATTCTTGTTTTGCTTGCCATTTGCAAACCGTGCATCCGTTTCCGGTATATCGATTTCGACCGAAATCATCTCATCTTTCTAGTGGCATGCTTGGTTTGCCAAGTTACTGCCTTGTTTATCATTTTTTCTTCCGGAGCACGCATATGCATCGCATATCATATCCCGCATATCATACATGTTTTGCATCATGTTGCTTGTGCATTTCCCGTGATTGATTGTGGTTCCATTGCTTGTGTTCTTGTTTTGGGTAGAGCCGGGAAACGAGTTCGTGAACAAGGAACCTGTTGAGTACGCTTACGAGGATCAAGCTTTCGACAACTCTGAGAACCTTGCAGGCAAGATGACCATACCCTCAAAATCACTTCTATCTTTGCTTTGCTAGTTGTTCGTTCTATTGCCATGCTGCGCTACCTACCACTTGCTATATCATGCCTCCCATATTGCCATGTCAAGCCTCTAACCATCCTTTCCTAGCAAACCGTTGTTTGGCTAAGTTACCGCTTTTGCTCAGCCCTTCTTATAGCGTTGCTAGTTGCAGGTGAAGTTGAAGTTGGTTCCATGTTGGAACATGAATATTTTGGAATATCACAATATTCTCATATTTAATTAATGCATTTATATATTTGGTAAATGGTGGAAGGCTCGGCCTTATGCATGGTGTTTTGTTCCACTCTTGCCGCCCTAGTTTTCATCATACCGGTGTTATGTTCCTTGAGTTTGCGTTCCTTACGCGGTTGGGTGATTTATGGGACCCCCTTGACAGTTCGCCTTGAATAAAACTCCTCCAGCAAGGCCCAACCTTGGTTTTACCATTTGACCACCTACCACCTACACTTCCCTTGGGTTTTCGCAAGCCCGAGGGTCATCTTTATTTTAGACCCCCACGGGCCAGTGCTCCTTCGAGTGTTGGTTCGAACCGAGCTGCCTGCGGGGCCACCTTGGGGAAACTTGAGGACTGGTTTTACTCATAGCTAGTCTCATCCGTTGTTGCCCTGAGAACGAGATATGTGCAGCTCCTATCGAGATTTGTCGGCACATCGGGCGGCTTTGCTGGTCTTGTTTTACCATTGTCGAGATGTCTTGTAAACCGGGATTCCGAGACTGATCGGGTCTTCCTGGGAGAAGGTTTATCCTTCGTTGACCGTGAGAGCTTATGATGGGCTAAGTTGGGACACCCCTGCAGGGTATTATCTTCCGAAAGCCATGCCCGCGGTTATGAGGCAGATGGGAATTTGTTAATGTCCGGTTGTAGAGAACTTGTCACTTGACTGAATTAAAATACATCAATCGTGTGTGTAGCCGTGATGGTCTCTTCTCGGCGGAGTCCGGGAAGTGAACACGGTTTGTGTTATGCATGAACGTAAGTAGTTTCAGGATCACTTCTTGATCATTTCTAGCTTCGCGACCATTGCGTTGTTTCTCTTCTCGCTCTCATTTGTGTATGTTAGCCACCATATATGCTTAGTGCCTGCTGCAGCTCCACCTCATTACACCATCCTTTCCTATAAGCTTAAATAGTTTTGATCTCGCGGGTGTGAGATTGTTGAGTCCTCGTGACTCACAGATTCTACCAAAACAGTTGCAGGTGCCGACGATGCCAGTGCAGATGACGCAACCGAGCTCAAGTGGGAGTTCGATGAGGAACGTGGCCGTTACTATGTGTCTTTTCCTGATGATCAGTAGTGGAGCCCAGTTGGGACGATCGGGGATCTAGCATTTGGGGTTATCTTATTTTCATTTGGATTTGACCATAGTCGGTCTATGTGTGGATTTTGGATGATGTATGAATTATATTTATGTATTGTGTGAAAGTGGCGATTGTAAGCCAACTCTCGTTATCCCTTTCTTGTTCATTACATGGGATTGTGTGAAGATGACCCTTCTTGCGACAAAACCACAATGCGGTTATGCCTCTAAGTCGTGCCTCGACACGTGGGAGATATAGCCGCATCATGGGCGTTACAGCCAGGAAGCGCGCCACCCCCCGGCAGGGGGCTGGGGGCTGACGCCGCACCCGGCGCCAGCTCGTCCTCGCGAGGAGACCAAGCCGTCCGAGGCCCGCTGCTTGAAGAGGAGCCAAAGATCGAAGCCAACAAATTGTCGTCCATGACCAGCGGAGGAGTCTTGGGCACGCCTACCAAGCTCCACGCCAAACCGGGGGGGAGGAACGACAAGGCCACAGGATCGTCACGCCAAGAAGGCAGGAGTGCCCCTTCAACCAACCCTGTTCCAGGAGCGTCAAGCGGACCCGGAGTGCTCGAGGCTGGCGGAAGAGTTGAGGAAGGAGGAGGCCGTTTCTCAAGAGATGCAGTAGCCTTGATGGAAGGAGCCCTGAAAGACTGGCATCACGAGATGAAAACAGCGGGCAATAAGCCATGACAGTGCGGCACTTACACGTCAACGGCGACATACTTCCTTCGCTTCAACGGCCCGAAGATATTGCTGCTGCTAGGGGATCCCTTCCTCTTGCGGAGCTCCTCGAAGTCCACACAAAGGCGACCGAAGCGCTGGACATGGTGACCAGAGTGCGGCGAAGAAGAGCCCGGAAGGATATCTTCAGGGGTGCCCGGTTGCGGCAAACAGTCGGGCACCGTTTCACCGCGACTTCCCGAGGCTCCTGGAGCCTTGGCCTCAGGAGTCACATGCTGCGTCTCCCCAGCAACCGACGCCTCAGGAGGGAGGTGGCAGGCTCCTGAGGACGATGCCCCAGGATCGCCACTCGGCACGCGCTCCTCAGCACTCGAGCCACCGGCCTCCGCCGAAGCTCGCCCACCTTCACCATCACTCGGGGCGGGCTCGGCATCGGCGGCAAGGAAGGGAACCATGACGATGGGGTTCTCACGAGGCCCCTCCAGGCCGACCGGCCGCGGCCCCCACTCATCAAAGAGAGGCATGCTCTCTACAAACTCATCCTTGTTCTTGCAGTGGTACAGCAAACAGTTCTTCCCAGGTAGTTCGGCCGGCAAGAGGACACCCGTCAGGACCTTGAGCACTGTTTGCCGCATCCCAAGGAGGAGCCCAGACTCCTGAAACCTCATGTGGTCCTGGCTACTGAGCAAGGTCCACATTGGGCGAGAATGGCGCTGAAGCGGAGCAACCCGGCGTTTGACGAATTCTTTCACCACCATCGGCGCAGTTACGCCGCAATCTTTCAGCAACCTCAACCTGAGCCAGACGTGGGCCAGGCTGGGGCTCGTGAGCTGCTGATGGCTCCAGCCGGAATTAGGAACAACGGGCCCCGACGGAGCCTGGAGCAAAGGACTGAGCACACCGGCATCGACGAACACCCATCGTGTCCGGAATTCGCTCGTGGATGGAGGAAGCTCGAAGTCGATCCCCTCGCCCGCCGTCGCAGCCACGGCGTGGAAGCTCACGCATCCCGAGCTTTGTTGAGGGTCGGTCAGGTGCAATGAGAAGAAATGGCGGAGGAGAGCCACAGAAGGGGCAATGCCAACCATGGCTTCACACACGAAGGCGAAGACGGCCAGAAGATTCACAGATCGAGGGTCAAGATGCAGCATGTGGATCTGATAATGCTCAAGCACAGCATTAAAGAAGGCGGAGAAGGGAGGAATCAGACCAGCCCAGAGGGTGTCGATGAAGATCGGGACCTCAGTGGCTGCCTGAGCCGTGCGAGTACGGGACGCGGCCAAGCCACCATCTTCCCCCACTCGTTGAAGCTGGAAGCAAGCATCAGACGCACTTTGTCCATGGCTTCGTTGTTGAGCACCCGAGACCGGCCGAGCGTAAGCGCGAAGGACGGAGGCGCAGCTGGCAAAGATAGAGGTTTCTTCCCCTTCTCAGCTTGTTTCGGCGCCATGACGATGGGGGAGGCGGAGCGCAAGTCAGATTGGAAGGGCAGAGCAGGGCCTCGAGGAACCAGAGAGATTGGAGGAGCCAGGCGTGGGCGAAGGAGGAATGACTGTGTGAGATGCGGGGGCCGCATAGCCAGGCGAATTCAAGGGCAGCGTGGGGAAGCGGAGACGCCCACGTCCAATCAACCGCCACGCGTCGATCGAGGCCACGGGCTTTTGGGGCCCGCGGTGCTCCGAACTTGACCCTTGGCTTCGCCATGAAGCCAAGCCCGGGCGCACCTTGGGCCCGGGGGCTACTGTCGGCGTTCTGGGAACGGGGGTCCCAGACTTGCCTGCCTGCGGCCCACAGCGTGGCTAAGCCAGTAGGCCGTACGACCCATCTTCATCAACAAGGCATCCAAGACCCTCGCGAGGGTCCAAGCCTCGCGAGGCGGACGACGCAAGACCTCCTCTGGAGTGGCCTGGTCAGGCAGGCTCACGAGGAGCGGAGATATCAAGGCGGGGGAAACCTCACGAGGCTCTCGTGACGTGAGCCATGACGAACAGCACCAGGCGGGCGCTAGGGCGCAGCGTCCTTATTTCCTCTTTAGTGCTAAGGAGGCCAGCGCACGCGAAGAGTACCGAGGCATCAGGCAAAGGTTGCTATATTGGTGCAACAAGACCAAGACCAGGAGGACGGCGAGACGGAGGTCATCGTGGAGCCCAAGACGGTGTCACCACCAGAGCTTTTCGCAGGCGAAGACCGCTTTTGTCAGGATAGCTTGTACTAGCTGTCCCCCTTTAAATTTGCCCGCCGTTGTTGGCTCCCTTCCCGCTCAATATTTGGGAAGAGGACCAGGGCCTCTATAAATAGGTCTAGCCACCACAGTAGGAGGGACGATCCAATCTAAGCTCGATCGAGCCCGATTGAGAGCCTAGCCACAAGAACACCCCAACCTCAGGAGGCTGTTCTTCCCTTGTACTGTTCATCATCAGCCCAAGAGGCAATCCACCACCACCACACTGGAGTAGGGTATTACACCACAACGGTGGCCCAAACCAGTATAAACCTCGTGTCTTTCTGTGTTGCGAGTTTGTCAAGTTCGTCTGCGAGATCTTAGCGAGCTAGGGCGTAGATCGGTAGGAGGGAAAGGCTTCACGCGCAGCCCAGTGTTCGAACCTTAAGGGTTTGCCGGAACCCCACATCCGACAACGCCAGTTGAGGAGCTTCTTTAAGGGAGCACTGGAAAATTCAGGAAGGCCACACCGAACTAGGTCCGGCAGTGGGACGTCATCCATATAAAACCATTCCGAAGACCACTGTGGGTATATCTCTTTGGGAGTTCCTATGAGGTATCCGGATCCGGCTATACGCCATACTTCGGCAGCGCCCACTTCAAATATGGAACCTCCTCGATGGTGGGTAACGAGGCAAAAGAACTTTCTCCATAGTTCAAAATGGGCCTCGATGCCTAAGAATAGCTCGCAGAGGGCAACGAAACCTGAGATGTGCAGAATCGAACCTGGGGTAAGGTTGTGCAGTTGGATGCCGTAAAATTCCAAGAGCCCCCCTGAGAAAGGGATGGATTGGAAATCATAGGCCCCGCAACGGGAATGGGATGAAGCACACCCTCTCCTCCTTATTGGGGTTGGGGAAGTTCTCAGCCATCACGTCATTGCCGATTGAGGCCAATCCCGCTCGAACGGAGACTAGATCCGCGAGGGGAAGATAACCCTATGTCTGGAGTCGACTTAGCTGAAAATGAGGCACGGAGCAACTCTGCCAGTCACCCTCTTGAGGGCCATGGGGGAGCGAAGAGTAGCCTGGGGCACTGGCCATGTTGGAAAGCTTTGTTCGTGGCTAAACTTGGCAGTTTTCCTTTTGCGCGTTGTGAGATGGCATTTGGGGATCTACATATCCTTATATAGATGCCATCCGAGCGTGGTGAGGGGCTTATTTGCAAAAAATCATGGACCGTTCGTATTCACCCGGCGCACGGAAATCGAAGCGACAACAGGGAGGAATCATAAAGGGCAGAAACATCGAGGTCACGGCCAGACTGTCATTGGTCCGAAGTATAATGAAGAACCCGCCTTTCAAAGCCGAAGACATAATCCGGATACTACGTCATCATTGAAGGCAAGTTCGGGGGCTACTGAGGGAGTCCTGGATTAAGGGGTCCTCGGGTGTCCGGGCTGTGTGATATGGGCCGGACTGATGGGCCGTGAAGATACAAGGTAGAAGGCTTTCCCCGGTGTCTGAATAGAACTCTCCTTTGCGTTGATCGCAAGATTGGCGTCTGGATGTATAGTTTCCTTCTTCTGTAAACCGACTCTGTACAACCCTTGGCCCTTCCGGTGTCTATATAAACCGAAGGGCTTGGTCCGTAGAGGCTATCAGAATTCATATAGGCTAGACATCTTGGGTTTAGCCATTACGATCTCGAGGTAGATCAACTCTTGTAACCCCTATACCCATCAAAGTTAATCAAGCAGGAAGTAGGGTTTTACCTCCATTAAGAGGGCTCGGACCTGGGTAAACATCGTGTCCCCTTTGTCTCCTGTTACCCTCGATCCTCAAACGCACAGTTCGGGACCCCCTACCCGAGATCGACCGGTTTTGACACCGACAGTTGTCGCTCGCTACGTCGATGTGCACTTGTTGTAGGCTGAAACCCTAAGATGGATCTTTTCACACTTGGAGGGGGAAAAGGGATGAACACCAAGAACACAGAGAGGAATTGACTCCAACAAAACCCAATCACACATCCACTAGAATAGCAAACACATAGATCCACAAGATTACAAGCACAATCAAAGGAAACAAGCACTAGGTAAAGTTCTATCCACTCCTAAGAGATGAGGTCTTGATGATGATAGTCTTCTCCAAGAGGAGGTCTTGAAATCCACAAGTGGATCCTCTCCTAAGAGGCCTTGATCTCCAATGGAGGGGTAGAAGGAACAAAGCTCTCAAATATCTCACATATGTATTTGCTGACCCTAAACATGGCCCTAGGTACGAAATATATAGGCATGGGGCGAAGGGGGGAGTGGAGGCCCAAAACAGCAGCTTCAGCCGGCCATCCTGATGGGCCCGTGCACACGGGGTAAGTTAGACCCATGTGCACGGTACACGCTCGTGCGCACGAGGTGCTACGGCGCCAGCTTCCTGGGTAGCGCGTGGGCACGGGGTCTCGAGGGCCCGTGCGCATGGGGTCGCTTGGGACTTGCAGCCTTGCTCCTTTTGGTCTCCTTCTTCTTCCTCGAGGTCTTGGGGCGCCTCTCCTTCTCCTTTGGGGTGTCCCTTAGCTACATGGTGGCGTTGGACTTCATACCTAAGGACACATAACATGTTTTGGTCACTACAAAAAAAAGACACATCCGTGACATTTTGGGCCGAACGCAATTTTTTTCTGTCATGCTTATGACACTTCTATGACGATAATTGTGACAAAACCCGGTATCATCATAGATATGGTGGGCTCCTACTTCTATGACAAAAAATCATGATAGAAAATGGGCTTTTCGTCCTGGGCGGGCCGGAGACACAGCTGCATGACATTCTTTGGGCCGTCCATGACGGAAAAAACCATGGTAGAAGCGAGGGCGAGGAAAATATCGGGGAGTTCCCGGCTACGGTGGGTGGTCGGGGCCGAGCGATGCGCGTTTCTCTCGTACACGTACGCGCGTGTGTGAGGCGTTGCGCTCTAACTGAACCCGAGCGAGGCGTTGGGCTCTAACTGAACCCGAGCGATTGCACTGCAGGCTACGCATTACTGAACCCGAGCGATCGATCGGTCCCTTGCTGTTAACTGAACCCGAGCGATTCCTTTGCTACTGCTGCTAACTGAAGCCGATCGATGCTGCCTCTGGATGAATAGTGGGTGTTGTTGGGGGGTTTGGATGAACAGTTCCCGATGGGGGGTTGGATGAACAGGACCCCGTGGTAGTAGAGGCCGTTGCCGCTGGATGAACAGGACCCCGATCAAGCCGGTTGGGGTGGATGAACAGGACCCGTGGAGGGCTGGATGAACAGGACCCCGTGGAGGGCTGGTTGAACAGTAGCTAGTGGAGGGCTGGATGAATAGTAGCCCATGGAGGGGTGGTTGGACAGGGCCCCGTGGAGAGGGCTGGTTGAATAGTAGCCGGTGGAGGAGCGTGCGGTGGAGGCTATATGAACAGGAGCCCGTGGATGAACAGTCGCAGGTGGAGGTAGGAGGAGGTCGACGGTGGATGAACAATAGCCCGTGGAGGCTGGAGGAGGTCGACGGTGGAGATGAACCGTATCCCGTGGAGTCCCGTTTTGCGGTACGCCACACCCCTCCCGATCAACAGGACCCCCGTTTCGACCGTAGCGCTCCAACACAAGTCTGTTTCCTTCGTTTTGCGGTACGCCACACCCCTCCCGATCAACAGGACCCCGTTTCGACCGTAAGAGGTCCAAGAGAAGTCTGTTTCCTCCGTTTTGCGGTACGCCGGACCCTCTCGATGAACAGGATCCCGCGACCATGGCCGGTCGAACACAAGGCCATTTCCTCCGTTCTGCGGTACGCCAGGCCTCGTTTCCATTGGTTGTTCCGTCCAAGCCGGCTGGCTCTTGATGAACAGCACGCGTTCCGTTGCCTCCCGATGAACACGACGCGTTCCGTTGCCTCCCGATGAACACGACGCATTCCGTTGCCTCCCCATGAACACGACGACAGCGTAGTTTCTCCATTCCGACCCAGCCATGTACACGAGCCCTGGCCGTACGTATGCGCGAGTAGGCGTTCGAGACCCCGCCCATATGTACGGATGTGGCCATATTTACTTTCTTGCACCCTGGCCGCTGTATGTATGTGTACATGCTACGTGCGCGCCTCTACTACGACACGTGCGTGCCTCTACTACAACATGTGCGCGCCTCTACATCGACCAGTATGTACGTACACGTTCGCGACCAGAATGACAACGCTACGTACGCTTTGACCAGGTGGGTCCCGACTGTCAAGCACTTCCTAGCGTGCCAAGATGTAGCTGGTGGGTCCCAGCTGTCAGGGGGGGTCATTTTTTGCCCGTAATATGGACGCACTTCCTTGCGTGCGAAGATGTAGATGGTGGGTCCCAGCATTCAGGGGGAATGTTTTTTCATGAAATATGGTGGCCCGTTGATACGTCTCCGTCGTATCTATAATTTTTTATTGTTCCATGCCAATATTCTACAACTTTCATATACTTTTGGCAACTTTTTATACTATTTTTGGGACTAACATATTGATCCAGTGCCCAGTGCTAGTTCCTGTTTGTTACATCTTTATGTTTCGCAAAAACCCAATATCAAACAGAGTCCAGACGGGATAAAAACGAACGAAGAATTATTTTGGAATATTTATGATTTTTGGGAAGTAAAATCAACGCGAGACAGTGCCCGAGGGGGCCACGAGGCAGGGGGACTCGCCCCAGGGGGGCAGGCGCACCCTAGACCCTCGTGGGCACCCCGTAAGGCGGTTGACGCTCTTCT
Organism: Triticum aestivum; assembly: GCF_018294505.1. NCBI lineage: Eukaryota > Viridiplantae > Streptophyta > Magnoliopsida > Poales > Poaceae > Triticum > Triticum aestivum. Next base: position 78,361,829 of record NC_057796.1, on the reverse strand, counting down.
TTTGCCGCAAGAAAGCTAATTTTATGAGAAAAATCACGGCGAAGGTTTCAGTCCAATTGGAGTTACGGATCTCCATGTATATACGAAATGGTGAAAGGGCAACAGACGAGAGCGCAGAAACAGAGAGAGACACAGAGAAAGATCCACTCTCGGAGGGGCTCTCGCCCCTCCCATGCCATGCAGACCATGGACCAGAGGGGAAACCCTTCGCCCATCTAGGGAGATGGTCAAGGAAGAAGAAGAAGAAGGGGGGCTATCTCCCCCTCGCTTCCGGTGGCGCCGGAACGCCACCGGGGGCCATCATCATCACCGCGATCTTCACCAACAGCTCCGCCATCTTCACCAACATCTCCATCACCTCCCCCCCCCCTCTATCTACAGCGGTCCACTCTCCCGCAACCCGCTGTACCCTCTACTAGAACATGGTGCTTTATGCTTCATATTATTATCCAATGATGTGTTGTCATCCTGTGATGTCTGAGTAGATTTTTGTTGTCCTATCGGTGGTTGATGAATTCCTATGATTGATTTAATTTGCTTGCGGTTATGTTGCTGTCCTTTGGTGCCCATCATATAAGCACGCGCGTGGATCACACCATAGGGTTAGTTGTATGTTGATAGGACTATGTATTGGAGGGCAAGAGTGACAGAAGCTTCAACCTAGCATAGAAATTGATGCATGCAGGATTGAAGAGGGACCAATATATCATAATGCTATGGTTGGGTTTTACCTTAATGAACGTTAGTAGTTGCGGACGCTTGCTAATAGTTTCAATCATAAGTGCATAGAATTCCAAGTAAGGGATGACATGCTAGCAGTGGCCTCTCTCACAAAAAACTTGCTATCGGTCTAGTAAAGTAGTCAATTGCTTAGGGGCAATTTCGCAACTCCTACCACCACTTTTCCACACTCGCTATATTTACTTTATTGTGTGTTTATTTAAACAGCCCCTACTTTTTATTTACGCGCTCTTTATTATCTTGCAAACCTATCCAAAAACACCTACAAAGTACTTCTAGTTTCATACTTGTTCTAGGTAAAGCGAACGTTAAGCGTGCGTAGAGTTGTATCGGTGGTCGATAGAACTTGAGGGGATATTTGTTCTACCTTTAGAGCCTCGTTGGGTTCGACACTCTTACTTATCGAAAGAGGGTACAATTGATCCCCTATACTTGTGGGTTATCAAGACCTTTTTCTGGCGCTGTTGCCGGGGAGCAATAGCGTGGGGTGAACATTCTTGTGTGTGCTTGTTTGCTTTATCACTAAGTAATTTTTATTTTTTGTTCTTAGTTGTTCTCTATCTTTAGTTATGGATATGGAACACGAAATACCAAAAAAATTAGGTGTACTTGCTACTCATGGAGATGGGGAACCTCCTAAAACCCTCGATGCTCATTATGTGAAAGAAATTATATACTACTTTGATAATCCTGAGAAAACCCCATTCAACTATGTAGTGGGAGACACGTTGGATCAACATGAATACTTTAGGGATTATCGCTTGACTCAAAAAGGGAAACTATTATGAGATCAAATTTATATGTTGAAGTGGTATGCTCGGCAAGTATGCTTGAGATATGATTATATGTTGCTCTAGGATGAAGGCTCCACACCTTCCCTTTTCATGCAAATTTAATGATAATGAAACCTTAGCTTCTTATGCTAATGGTATATATAATTACTATGATGTGGAACACATAGAAGAATTTGTTGCTTTTAAGGGTGCTTATGAAATTGAATCTTTGTTTGAAAAGTATGAAGCTTTTGATGATGACGTTTATAGGCCTGAAAATTTTGCTATATTGAAATATTGCTATGATAATTATGAATATAATTCCTATATTGATGCGCTTATTGAGAAAGTCTCCATTGTCCAAGAAGAGACTAATATTTTGCAGGAATCTATGGAAGAAGAAATTGATGAAACTGTGAGCTCATTGGATGAAAAAGATGATGAGGAGAGCGAAGAACAAAAGGAGGAAGAGCGGATTAGCTACCCGTGCCCACCTTCTGATGAGAGTAACTCTTCAACTCATACATTGTTTAATTTCCCTTCATGCTTACCGAAGGATGATTGCTATGATAACTATTATGATCCCGTTGATTCTCTTGAAATATCCCTTTTTAACAATGCTTGTTATGCTTGTGGCCAAGATGCCAATATGAATTATGCTTATGGAGATGAACTTACTATAGTTCCTTATGTTAAACATGAAATTGTTGCTATTGCACCCACGCATGATAATCCTATTATCTTTTTGAATTCTCCCAATTATACTATATCAGAGAAGTTTGCCCTTATTAAGGATTATATTGATGGGTTGCATTTTACTGTTGCACATGATGATTTTGATAGATATAATATGCATGTGCTTGCTGCTCCTACTTGCAATTATTATGAGAGAGGAACTATATCTCCACCTCTCTATGTTTCCAACATGATAAAATTGCAAGAAGCTGCTTATACTATGCATTGGCCTTTACTTGGCGTGCACGAATTGTTCTTTTATGACATGCCGATGCATAGGAAGAGAGTTAGACTTCGTCATTGCTTGATATATGTTGCTTTGTGCTCACTACTAAATGCCAAATCCTTGTTAATTAAAATTGGCTTTGATATACCTTGGGATCCGGGTGGATCCATTACTTGAGCACTATATGCCTAGCTTAATGGCTTTAAAGAAAGCGCTGTCAGGGAGACAACCCGGAAGTTTTAGGGAGTCATTTATTTCTGTTGTGTGCTTTTATAAAGTTTAAGAATAAAAATAATGTTCCAAGGTTTGCCTTTAGGATGTTTACAATGCTTGTTGGTTTGTGCGGTGCAGGACAGAAACTTTGGCTGTAGTGCGCGATTTTTAATTTTTTACTGGAATGTCAAACGGTTGTGAAACTTTTTGCACTGTCTTTATATACAAATTTTTTATTTTTCCTAATTTTTGCAGAATTTTTCAAGTATCATAAGTATGGTAAATGTTCAGATTATTACAGACTGTTCTGCTTTAGACAGATTCTGTTTTTGATGCATAGTTTGCTTGTTTTGATGAAACTATCAATTTATATCAGTGGATTAAGCCATGAAAAAGTTATATTACAGTAGACATAATGCAAAAACAAAATATGAATTGGTTTGCAACAGTACTTAGAGTAGTGATTTGCTTTATTATACTAACGGATCTTACCGAGTTTTTTGTTGAAGTTTTGTATGGATGAAGTGTTCGATGATCGAGAAGGTCTCGATGTGAGAAGAAGGAAGAGAGGCAAGAGCTCAAGCTTGGGGATCCCCAAGGCACCCCAAGTAAATATTCAAGTAGACTCAAGCGTCTAAGCTTGGGGATGCCCCGGAAGGCATCCCCTCTTTCTTCAACAAGTATCGGTATGTTTTCGGATTCGTTTCATTCATGTGATATGTGCAATCTTGGAACGTCTTTTGCATTTAGTTTTCTTTTTCTTTTATGCACCATGCTGGTATGAGATAGTCCTGGGTTGATTTATAGAATGCTCTTTGCACTTCACTTAAATATTTTGAGTATGGCTTTATAGAATGCTTCATGTGCTTCGCTTATATCATTTGAAGTTTGGATTGCCTGTTTCTCTTCACATAGAAAACCGCCATTTGTAGAATGCTCTTTTGCTTCACTTATATTTGTTAGAGCGTGGGCATATCTTTTGTACAAAGAATTAAACTCTCTTGCTTCACTTATATCTATTTAGAAAGATGACAGGAATTGGTCATTCACATGGTTAGTCATAAAATCCTACATAAAACTTGTAGATCACTGAATATGATATGTTTGATTCCTTGCAATAGTTTTGCGATATAAAGATGGTGATATTAGAGTCGTGCTAGTTGAGTAATTGTGAAATTGAGGAATACTTGTGTTGAGGTTTGCAAGTCTCGTAGCATGCACGTATGGCGAACCGTTATGTAACGAAGTCGGAGCATGAGGTGTTCTTTCATTGCTTTCCTTATGAGTGGCGGTCGGGGACGAGCGATGGTCTTTTCCTACCAATCTATCCCCCTAGGGGCATGCGTAGTAGTACTTTGCTTCGAGGGCTAATAAACTTTTGTAATAAGTATATGAGTTCTTTATGACTAATGTGAGTCCATGGATTATACGCACTCTCACCCTTCCATCATTGCTAGCCTCTTCGGTACCGTGCATTGCCCTTTCTCACCTCGAGAGTTGGTGCAAACTTCGCTGGTGCATCCAAACCCCGTGATACGATACGCTCTATCACACATAAACCTCATTATATCCTCCTCAAAACAGCCACCATACCTACCTATCATGGCATTTCCATAGCCATTCCGAGATATATTGCCATGCAACTTCCATCATCATCATATACATGACTTGAGCATTTATTGTCATATTGCTTTGCATGATCGTAAGATAGCTAGCATGATGTTTTCATGGCTTGTCCGTTTTTTGATGTCATTGCTACGCTAGATCATTGCACATCCCGGTACACCGCCGGAGGCATTCATATAGAGTCATATCTTTGTTCTAGTGTCGAGTTGTAATATTGAGTTGTAAGTAAATAAAAGTGTGATGATCATCATTATTAGAGCATTGCCCAAGTGAGGAAAGGATGATGGAGACTATGATTCCCCCACAAGTCGGGATGAGACTCCGGACGAAAAAAAAGAGAAAGGCCAAAAAAAGAGAAGGCCCAAAAAAAGGAAAAAAAACAAAAAAAAATGAGAGAAAAAGAGAGAAGGGGCAATGTTACTATCCTTTTACCACACTTGTGCTTTAAAGTAGCACCATGTTCTTCATATAGAGAGTCTCTTGAGTTATCACTTTCATATACTAGGGGGAATTTTCATTATAGAACTTGGCTTGTATATTCCAACGATGGGCTTCCTCAAATGCCCTAGGTCTTCATGAGCAAGCAAGTTGGATGCACACCCACTTAGTTTCAGTTTGAGCTTTCATATACTTACAGCTCTAGTGCATCCGTTGCATGGCAATCCCTACTCCTCACATTGACATCAATTGATGGGCATCTCCATAGCCCATTGATTAGCCGCGTCGATGTGAGACTTTCTCCCTTTTTTGTCTTCTCCACACAAACCCCCCATCATCATATGCTATTCCACCTATAGTGCTATATCCATGGCTTGCGCTCATGTATTGCGTGAGGGTTGAAAAGGCTAAAGTGTGTTAAAAAGTATGAACCAATTGCTCGGCTTGTCATCGGGGTTGTGCATGATTTGAATGCTTTGTGTGGTGAAGATGGAGCATAGCCAGACTATATGATTTTGTAGGGATGAGCTTTCTTTGGCTATGTTATTTCGATAAGACATAATTGCTTGGTTGGTATGCTTGAAGTATTATTGTTTTTATGTCAAATGAAAGACTATTGCTTTGAATCACTCGTGTCTTAATATTCATGCCATGATTAGATATGTGATCAAGATTATGCTAGGTAGCATTCCACATCAAAAATTATCTTTTTATCATTTACCTACTCGAGGACGAGCAGGAATTAAGCTTGGGGATGCTGATACGTCTCCGTCGTATCTATAATTTTTGATTGTTCCATGCCAATATTCTACAACTTTCATATACTTTTGGCAACTTTTTATACTATTTTTGGGAATAACATATTGATCCAGTGCCCAGTGCCAGTTCCTGTTTGTTGCATGTTTATGTTTCGTAGAAACCCAATATCAAACGGAGTCCAAACGGGATAAAAACGGACGGAGAATTATTTTGGAATATTTATGATTTTTGGGAAGTAAAATCAACGCGAGACGGTGCCCGAGGCGGCCACGAGGCAGGGGGCGCGCCCTGGGCCCTCGTGGGCACCCCGTAAGGCAGTTGACGCTATTCTTTTGCCGCAAGAAAGCTAATTTTATGAGAAAAATCACGGCGAAGGTTTCAGTCCAATCGGAGTTACGGATCTCCATATATATACGAAACGGTGAAAGGGCAGCAGACGAGAGCGCACAAACAGGGAGAGACAGAGAGACAGATCCAATCTCGGAGGGGCTCTCGCCCCTCTCATGCCATGGAGACCATGGAACAGAGGGGAAACCCTTCTCCCATTTAGGGAGAAGGTCAAGGAAGAAGAAGAAGAAGGGGGGCTCTCTCCCCCTCGCTTCCGGTGGCGCCGGAACGCCACCGGGGGCCATCATCATCACCGCAATCTTCACCAACAGCTCCGCCATCTTCACCAACATCTCCATCACCTCCCCCCTCTATCTACAGCGGTCCACTCTCCCGCAACCCGCTGTACCCTCTACTTGAACATGGTGCTTTATGCTTCATATTATTATCCAATGATGTGTTGTCATCCTATGATGTCTGAGTAGATTTCCGTTGTCCTATCGGTGGTTGATGAATTCCTATGATTGATTTAATTTGCTTGCGGTTATGTTGCTGTCCTTTGGTAATGGCGCACTACAGGTGCGCCACTAGCATCACGCCATTAGAATTTTTTACTAATGGCGCACCAGGCAGTGCACCATTAGTACATCACACGGTGAGCCATTACTATATGACTTAGTAATGGCACACCACATAGAAGTGCGCCATTACTAACTTTTTTTCAAAAAAAATCAGAAATATTTTTTTCAAATTTTTCTTAATCTCGGGTCAATATGCTTAATCTCAAGTCAAATCGCACTCCGTGGTCAAACTTCCCAGAAGGTCACCCATCCTCACACTACTCCAGCCCGAGCACGCTTAACTTCAGAATTCTATCCAACCCTAGCACCAGCTCACTTCACAGGCACTTGTTGATATATCTATCATATCAATCCTATTAAACCTTGTTGATGTCTAGGACTTTGTTCATGTTCATGAGTGTGATGAAATTTTGAAAAAATATTTCAAATTTCCCGGTCATATTACGTATCATATTTTGAAAAAAAATTCCAAAAAAAAAAGTTTTTTTGCTAGGTGCGCCACTAGTAAGTTTGAATTTTTTTCATTCCCCCCCCCCTCTAGATCTTAAAAGCCCCGTATCTTTCATTCTGTTAGGTTTTTGGGGATTTTGAAGATGTTGAACAACGTTCCCCAGGTTCAATTCGAATGTAACTTTTCGAGTAGATGATTTTTCATATAAAAACTTTTTAATCCGAGTTCGTATGCAAAAGTTATGCCCATTTTACAAATTCCTGAGAGATTTTGCAAATAAAGTCGAAATTCATATTTGTAAATTTTCCCAACAACTAGACCACATATCACATGGGAAACTTATTTTATTTTATTTTTTGACATTTCCATCATTTTCTTTTATTTTTTCTAAAACTGAAAAGGCGGTCCAAGGGGGGGTGCATTCGGTGGAATTTTTGGGTAATGGCGCACCACACCCACGGTGCGCCATTACTAACTTTGAAAAAAATTGTTAGTAGTGGCGCACCGAGGGTGTGGTGCGCCATTACTAGTTATTCCCCTGGTGCGCCATTACTAGTTTTGAAAAAAAATAAAAAAAATGGTGCGCCATTAGTATTTTGACACTAATGGCGCCATTAATAGTGCGCCATTAGTATTTTGACACTAATGGCGTACCAACACATGGTGCGCCATTAGTATATAGTAGTGGCGCACCACATGTGTGGTGTGCCATTAGTGTCCATATTATCTATAGCCCTTTTCCTAGTAGTGGGAGGGCAAGAGTGACAGAAGCTTCAACCTAGCATAGAAACTGATGCATACAGGATTGAAGAGGGACCAATATATCTTAATGCTATGGTTGGGTTTTACCTTAATGAACGTTAGTAGTTGCGGATGCTTGCTAATAGTTCCAATCATAAGTGCATAGAATTCCAAGTAAGGGATGACATGCTAGCAGTGGCCTCTCCCACATAAAACGTGCTATCGGTCTAGTAAAGTAGTCAGTTGCTTAGGGACAATTTCGCAACTCCTACCACCACTTTTCCACACTCGCTATATTTACTTTATTGTGTCTTTATTTAAACAGCCCCTACTTTTTATTTACGCGCTCTTTATTATCTTACAAACCTATCCAAAAACACCTACAAAGTACTTCTAGTTTCATACTTGTTGTAGGTAAAGCGAACGTTAAGCGTGCGTAGAGTTGTATCGGTGGTCGATAGAACTTGAGGGAATATTTGTTCTACCTTTAGCTCCTCGTTGGGTTCGACACTCTTACTTATCGAAAGAGGCTACAATTGGTCCCCTATAGTTGTGGGTTATCACCCGTCCGGTGGGTCCCTGCTATCACGTGGAGGAATCATTATTTTGCGCGTAATAAGGAGGCACTTCCTTGCTGCGGCCGTGGACCCAGCTGTCAGCCTCTCCACGTACAGTACTCTTCCAATTGAAGTCGTTCGTTGACCACATTGACTACACCGCGCCGAGAGCACCAAGGCGGTGGACGACTGCGAGGCCTAGGAAGGGGACAACGCGGAGCCGAGGAAGACGCGGCAGTGGGTGCCCACGCGGAGAGGAGTATGAGGGTTCACTGGTTCGGCTACGATGTGAGGCTGTCGTTGCCGCAGGGCCTGGCCAGCGATGGGAGTAGTAGGGGACGGTGAGGCCTCCGCGGCAGCACATCCGGCCATGGGAGGTAGGAGCAGGCGGCACGTGTTGTGGAACATAGTAATTTCAAAAATTTCCTACGCACACGCAAGATCATGGTGATGCATAGCAACGAGAGGGGAGAGTGTTGTCCACGTACCCTCGTAGACCGAAAGCGGAAGCGTTAGCACAACTGTTGATGTAGTCGTACGTCTTCATGATCCGACCGATCAAGTACCGAACGCACGGCACCTCCGAGTTCAGCACACGTTCAGCTCGATGACGTCCCTCGAACTCCGATCCAGCCGAGCTTTGAGGGAGAGTTCCGTCAGCACGACGGTGTGGTGACGATGATGATGTTCTACCGACGCAGGGCTTCTCCTAAGCACCGCTACGATATTATCGAGGTGGATTATGGTGGAGGGGGCACCGCACACGGCTAAGAGATCAAGAGATCAATTGTTGTGTCTTTGGGGTGCCCCCCTGCCCCCATATATAAAGGAGCAAGGGGGAGGCGGCCGGCCTAGGAGGAGGGCGCGCCAAGGGGGGAGTCCTACTCCCACCGAGAGTAGGACTCCTCCTTTCCTTGTTGGAGTAGGAGAAGGGAAGGGAGAAGGAGAAGGAAGGAAGGGCCCCCCCCCCTCCCTAGTCCAATTCGGACTAGTCCATGGGGAGGGGTGCGGCCACCCTTTGGGGCCTTTCTCTCCTTTCCCGTATGGCCCATTAAGGCCCAATACGAATTCCCGTAACTCTCCGGTACTCCGAAAAATACCCGAATCACTCGTAACCTTTCCGATGTCCAAATATAGTCGTCCAATATATCGATCTTTACGTCTCGACCATTTCGAGACTCCTCGTCAAGTCCCTGATCTCATCCGGGACTCTGAACTCCTTCGGTACATCAAAACACATAAACTCATAATATAACCGTCATCTAACAATGTAGACATGACCGAGACACGTCTCCGGTCAATAACCAATAGCGGAACCTGGATGCTCATATTGGCTCCCACATATTCTACGAAAATCTTTATCGGTCAAATCGCATAACAACATACGTTGTTCCCTTTGTCATCGGTATGTTACTTGCCCGAGATTCGATCGTCGGTATCTCAATACCTAGTTCAATCTCGTTACCGGCAAGTCTCTTTACTCGTTCCGTAATACATCATCCCGCAACTAACTCATTAGTTACAATGCTTGCAAGGCTTATAGTGATGTGCATTACTTAGTGGGCCCAGAGATACCTCTCCGACAATCGGAGTGACAAATCCTAATCTCGAAATACGCCAACCCAACAAGTACCTTCGGAGACACCTGTAGAGCACCTTTATAATCACCCAGTTATGTTGTGACGTTTGGTAGCACACAAAGTGTTCCTCCGGTAAACGGGAGTTGCATAATCTCATAGTCATAGGAACATGTATAAGTCATGAAGAAAGCAATAGCAGAATACTAAACGATCGAGTGCTAAGCTAACGGAATGGGTCAAGTCAATCACATCATTCTCCTAATGATGTGATCCCGTTAATCAAATGACAACTAATGTCAATGGCTAGGAAACATAAACATCTTTGATCAACAAGCTAGTCAAGTAGAGGCATACTAGTGACACTCTGTTTGTCTATGTATTCACACATGTATCATGTTTCCGGTTAATAAAATTCTAGCTTGAATAATAAACATTTATCATGATATAAGGAAATAAATAATAACTTTATTATTGCCTCTAGGGCATATTTCTTTCAGTCTCCCACTTGCACTAGAGTCAATAATCTAGTTCTCATCACCATGTGATTTAATACCAATAGTTCACATCACCATGTGATTAACACCCATAGTTCACATCGTCATGTGACCAACACCCAAAGGGTTTACTAGAGTCAATAATCTAGTTCACATCACTATGTGATTAACACCCAAAGAGTACTAAGGTGTGATCATGTTTTGCTTGTGAGAGAAGTTTAGTCAACGGGTCTGCCACATTCAGATCCGTATGTATTTTGCAAATTTCTATGTCAACAATGCTCTGCACGGAGCTACTCTAGCTAATTGCTCCCACTTTTAATACGTATCCAGATTGAGACTTATAGTCATCTAGATCAGTATCAAAATTTGCATCGACGTAACCCTTTACGATGAACCTTTTTGTCACCTCCATAATCGAGAAACATATCCTTATTCCACTAAGGATAATTTTGACCGCTGTCCAGTGATCTACTCCTAGATCACTATTGTACTCCCTTGCAAAAATCAGTGTAGGGTATACAATAGATCTGGTACACAGCATGGCATACTTTATAGAACCTATGGCCAAGGCATAGGGAATGACTTTCATTCTCTTTCTATCTTCTGTCGTGGTCGGGCTTTGAGTCTTACTCAATTTCACACCTTGTAACACACGCAAGAACTCTTTCTTTGACTGTTCCATTTTGAACTACTTCAAAATCTTGTCGAGGTATGTACTCATTGAAAAAACTTATCAAGTGTTTTGATCTATCTCTATAGATCTTGATGCTCAATATGTAAGCAGCTTCACCGAGGTCTTTCTTTGAAAAACTCCTTTCAAACACTCCTTTATGCTTTGCAGAATAATTCTACATTATTTCCGATCAACAATATGTCATTCACATATACTTATCAAAAATGTTGTAGTGCTCCCACTCACTTTCTTGTAAATACAGAGTTCACCGCAAGTCTGTATAAAACTATATCCTTTGATCAATTTATCAAAGCGTATATTCCAACTCCGAGATGCTTGCACCAGTCCATAGATGGATCGCTGGAGCTTGCATATTTTGTTAGCACCTTTAGGATTGACAAAACCTTCTGGTTGCATCATATACAACTCTTCTTTAATAAATCCATTAAGGAATGCAGTTTTGTTTATCCATTTGCCATATTTCATAAAATGCGGCAATTGCTAACATGATTCGGATAGACTTAAGCATAGATACGAGTGGGAAACTCTCATCGTAGTCAACACCTTGAACTTGTCGAAAACCTTTTGCGACAATTCTAGCTTTGTAGATAGTAACACTACTATCAGCGTCTGTCTTCCTCTTGAAGATCCATTTATTTTCTATGGCTTGCCGATCACCGGGCAAGTCAAACAAAGTCCACACTTTGTTCTCATACATGGCTCCCATCTCAGATTTCATGGCCTCAAGCCATTTTGCGGAATCTAGGCTCATCATCGCTTCCTCATAGTTCGTAGGTTCGTCATGGTCAAGTAACATGATCTCCAGAACAGGATTACCGTACCACTCTGGTGCGGATCTCACTCTGGTTGACCTACGAGGTTCGGTAGTAACTTCATCCGAAGCTTCATGATCATCATCATTAACTTCCTCACTAATTGGTGTAAGCATCACTGGAACTGATTTCAGTGATGAACTACTTTCCAATTCGAGAGAAGGAACAGTTACCTCATCAAGTTCTACTTTCCTCCCACTCACTTCTTTCGAGAGAAACTCCTTCTCTAGAAAGGATCCATTCTTAGCAACGAATATCTTGCCTTCAGATCTGTGATAGAAGGTGTACCCAACAGTAACTTTTGGGTATTCTATGAAGACGCACTTTTCCGATTTGGGTTTGAGCTTATCAGGATGAAACTTTTCACATAAGCATCGCAACCCCAAACTTTAAGAAATGACAACTTTGGTTTCTTGCCAAACAACAGTTCATACGGTGTCGTCTCAAACGGATTTAGATTGTGCCCCCTTTTTTTACGTGAATGCAGTTGTCTCTAATGCATAATCCCAAAACTGTAGTGGTAAATCGGTAAGAAACATCATAGATTGCACTATATCCAATAAAGTACGGTTATGATGTTCGGACACACCATTAAGCTGTGGTGTTCCAGGTGGCACGAATTTGTGAAACTATTCCACATTGTTTTAATTGAAGACCAAACTCGTAACTCAAATATTTGTCTCCGTGATCAAATCGTAGAAACCTTATTTTCTTGTCACGATGATTTTCTACTTCACTCTGAAATTCTTTGAACTTTTCAAATGTTTCAGACTTATGTTTCATCAAGTAGATATACCCATATCTGCTCAAATCATCTGTGAAGGTCAGAAAATAACGATACCCGCCGCGAGCCTCAACACTCATCGGATCGCATACATCAGTATGTATTATTTCTGAATAAGTCAGTTGCTCGCTCCATTGTTCCGGAGAACGGAGTCTTAGCCATCTTGCCCATAAGGCATGGTTCGCAAGCATCAAGTGATTCATAATCAAGTGATTCCAAAAGCCCATCAGCATGGAGTTTCTTCATGCACTTTACACCAATATGACCTAAACGGCAGTGCCACAAATAAGTTGCACTATCATTATTAACTTTGCATCTTTTGGCTTCAATATTATGAATATGTGTATCACTATGATCGAGATCCAACGAACCATTTTCATTGGGTGTGTAACCATATAAGGTTTTATTCATGTAAACAGAACAACAATTATTCTCTAACTTAAATGAATAACTATATTGCAATAAACATGATCAAATCATATTCATGCTCAACGCAAACACCAAATAACACTTATTTAGGTTCAACACTAATCCCGGAAGTATAGGGAGTGTGCGATGATGATCATATCAATCTTGGAACCACTTCCAATACACATCGTCACTTCATCCTTAACTAGTTTTTGTTCATTATGCAACTCCCGTTTCGAGTTACTACTCTTTAGCAACTGAACCAGTATCAAATACCGAGGGGTTGCTACGAACACTAGTAAAATACACATCAATAATATGTTTATTAAATATACCTTTGTTCATTTTTGCCATCCTTCTTATCCACCAAATACTTGGGGCAGTTCCGCTTCCAGTGACCAGTCTCTTTGCAGTAGAAGCACTTAGTCTCAGGCTTAGGTCCAGACTTGGGCTTCTTCACTTGAGCAGCAACTTGCTTGCCGTTCTTCTTGAAGTTCCCCTTCTATCCCTTTGCCCTTTTCTTGAAACTAGTGGTCTTGTTAACCATCAACACTTGATGCTCTTTTTTTTATTTCTACCTTCGTCCGATTTCAGCATCGCGAAGAGCTCGGGAATTACTTTCGTCATCCCTTGCATACTATAGTTCATGACGAAGTTCTACTAACTTGGTGATGGTGACTAGAGAATTCTCTCAATCACTATTTTATCTGGAAGATTAACTCCCACTTGATTCAAGCGATTGTAGTACCCAGACAATCTGAGCACATGCTCACTGCTTGAGCTATTCTCCTCCATTTTTTAGCTATAGAACTTGTTGGAAACTTCATATCTCTCAACTCGGGTATTTGCTTGAAATATTAACTTCAACTCCTGGAACATCTCATATAGCCCATGACGTTCAAAACGTCTTTGAAGTCCCGATTCTAAGCCGTTAAGCATGGTGCACTAAACTATCAAGTAGTCATCTTATTGAGCTAGCCAAACGTTCATAACGTCTGCATATGCTCCTGCAATAGGTCTGTCGCCTAGCGGTGCATCAAGGACATAATTCTTCTGTGCAGCAATGAGGATAATCCTCAGATCACGGATCCAATCCGCATCTTTGCTACTAACATCTTTTAACATAATTTTTCTCTAGGAACATATCAAAAATAAACACAGGGAAGCAACAACGCAAGCTATTGATCTACAACATAATTTGCAAAATACTATCAGGACTAAGTTCATGATAAATTTAAGTTCAATTAATCATATTACTTAAGAACTCCCACTTAGATAGACATCTCTCTAATCCTCTAAGTGATCACGTGATCCATATCAACTAAACCATGTCCGATCATCACGTGAGATGGAGTAGTTTCAACGGTGAACATCACTATGTTGATCATATCTACTATATGATTCACGCTCGACCTTTCGGTCTCCGTGTTCCGAGGCCATATCTGTTATATGCTAGGCTCGTCAAGCTTCACCTGAGTATTCCGCGTGTGCAACTGTTTTGCACCCGTTGTATTTGAACGTAGAGCCTATCACACCCGATCATCACATGGTGTCTCAGCACGAAGAACTTCCGCAACGGTGCATACTCAGGGAGAACACTTATACTTTGATAATTTAGTGAGGGATCATCTTATAATGCTACCGTCAATCAAAGCAAGATAAGATGCATAAAAGATAAACATCACATGCAATCAATATAAGTGATATGATATGGCCATCATCATCTTGTGCTTGTGATCTCCATCTCCGAAGCACCTTCATGATCACCATCGTCACCGGCGCGACACCTTGATCTCCATCGTAGTATCATTGTCATCTCGCCAACTATTGCTTCTACGACTATCGCTACTGCTTAGTGATAAAGTAAAGCAATTACAGGGCAATTGCATTGCATACAATACAGCGACAACCATATGGCTCCTGCTAGTTGCCGATAACTCGGTTACAAAACATGATCATCTCATACAATAAAATTTAGCATCATGTCTTGACCATATCACATCACAACATGCCCTGCAAAAACAAGTTAGACGTCCTCTACTTTGTTGTTGCAAGTTTTACGTGGCTGCTATGGGCTGAGCAAGAACCGTTCTTACCTACGCATCAAAACCACAACGATAGTTTGTCAAGTTGGTGCTGTTTTAGCCTTCGCAAGGACCGGACGTAGCCATACTCTGTTCAACTAAAGTTGGAGAAACCGACACCCGCCAGCCACCTGTGTGCAAAACACGTCGGTAGAACCAGTCTCGCGTAAGCGTACGCGTAATGTCGGTCCGGGCCGCTTCATCCAACAATACCGCCGAACCAAAGTATGACATGCTGGTAAGCAGTATGACTTATATCGCCCACAACTCACTTGTGTTATACTCGTGCATATAACATCAACGCATAAAACCAGGCTCGGATGCCACTATTGTGGAACGTAGTAATTTCAAAAATTTCCTACGCACACGCAAGATCATGGTGATGCATAGCAACGAGAGGGGAGAGTGTTGTCCACGTACCCTCGTAGACCGAAAGCGGAAGCGTTAGCACAACGCAGTTGATGTAGTGGTACGTCTTCATGATCCGAACGATCAAGTACCGAACGCACGGCACCTCCGAGTTCAGCACACGTTCAGCTCGATGACATCCCTTGAACTCCGATCCAGCCAAGCTTTGAGGGAGAGTTCCGTCAGCACGATGGTGTGGTGACGATGATGATGTTCTACCGACGCAGGGCTTCACCTAAGCACCGCTACGATAATATCGAGGTAGATTATGGTGGACGGGGGGCACCGCACACGGCTAAGAGATCAAGAGATCAATTGTTGTGTCTTTGGGGTGCCCCCCTGCCCCCGTATATAAAGGAGCAAGGGGGGAGGCGGCCGGCCTAGGAGGAGGGCGCGCCAAGGGGGGAGTCCTACTCCCACCGAGAGTAGGACTCCTCCTTTCCTTGTTGGAGTAGGAGAAGGGAAGGGAGAAGGAGAAGGAAGGAAGGGGGCGCCCCCCTCCCTAGTCCAATTCGGACTAGTCCATGGGGAGGGGTGCGGCCACCCTTTGGGGCCTTTCTTTCCTTTCCCGTATGGCCCATTAAGGCCCAATACGAATTCCGGTAACTCTCCGTTACTCCGAAAAATACCCGAATCACTCGGAACCTTTCCGATGTCCAAATATAGTCGTCCAATATATTGATCTTTACGTCTCGACCATTTCGAGACTCCTCGTCAAGTCTCTGATCTCATCCGGGACTCCGAACTCCTTCGGTACATCAAAACACATAAACTCATAATATAACCGTCATCTAACTTTAAGCGTGTGGACCCTACGGGTTCGAGAACAATGTAGACATGACCGAGACACGTCTCCGGTCAATAACCAATAGCGGACCTGGATGCTCGTATTGGCTCCCACATATTCTATGAAGATCTTTATCGGTCAAACCGCATAACAACATATGTTGTTCCCTTTGTCATCGGTATGTTACTTGCCCGAGATTCGATCGTCGATATCTCAATACCTAGTTCAATCTCGTTACCGGCAAGTCTCTTTACTCGTTCCGTAATACATCATCCCGCAACTAACTCATTAGTTACAATGCTTGCAAGGCTTATAGTGATGTGCATTACTGAGTGGGCCCAGAGATACCTCTCCGACAATCGGAGTGACAAATCCTAATCTCGAAATACGCCAACCCAACAAGTACCTTCGGAGACACCTGTAGAGCACCTTTATAATCACCCAGTTATGTTGTGATGTTTGGTAGCACACAAAGTGTTCCTCCGGTAAACGGGAGTTGCATAATCTCATAGTCATATGAACATGTATAAGTCATGAAGAAAGCAATAGCAGAATACTAAACGATCGAGTGCTAAGCTAACGGAATGGGTCAAGTCAATCACATCATTCTCCTAATGATGTGATCCCGTTAATCAAATGACAACTCATGTCAATGGCTAGGAAACATAACCATCTTTGATCAACGAGCTAGTCAAGTAGAGGCATACTAGTGACACTATGTTTGTCTATGTATTCACACATGTATCATGTTTCCGGTTAATACAATTCTAGCATGAATAATAAACATTTATCATGATATAAGGAAATAAATAATAACTTTATTATTGCCTCTAGGGCATATTTCCTTCAGCACGACCGGCGCTGCTTTGGGCGGCTGGAGCAAGAAGACCAGAGGTTGAAGAAGCACTACGGCCGTTGGATGGACATCGTACGGTCACTGGAGCTAGAATCGTTCATATTGACTAAGTTGATAAAGCCCTCCGTCCCCGTCAACTTAGTAGGCCCACAAGTCAGCCTCCCACTATGGTGGGTCCCAGCTAGGAGGGGGAGTATTAATTTTTTTTGTGCGTAATAAGGAGGGACTTCCTTGCGTGCGAAGATATAGCTGGTGGGTCCGACCTGTTAGCGGGGGGAACGTTTTTTTTTGTGCGAAATACAGAGGCCCTTCCGGTGGGTCCCAGATGTCAGGTGGAGGAATCATTATTTTGCGCGTAATAAGGAGGCATTTTCTTGTGTGCGGCCGTGGACCCAGCTGTCAGCCTCTCCACGTATAGTCCACGTCCGATGGATGTCGTTCGTTGACCACGTTGACCACGGCGCGCCGAGAGCACCAGGGCGGTGGACAACGGCGAGGCCTAGGAAGGGAACAACACGGAGCCGGGGAAGACTCGGCAGTGGTTGCCCACGCGGTGGGGAGTACGAGGGTTTACTGGTCCGGCTGCCATCGCCGGAAAATAACAGGAGGTGTGGGTGAGTAGAGGAATGGCCTGGCCAGCAATGGAGTAGGGTGGGGTGATACGTCTCCAACGTATCTATAATTTATGAAGTATTCATGCTATTATATTATCCTTCTAGGATGTTTTATATGCTATTTTATATGATTTTTGGGACTAACCTATTAACCGGAGGCCCAGCCCAAATTGCTGTTTTCTTGCCTATTTTAGTGTTTTGAAGAAAAGGAATATCAAACGGAGTCCAAAGGGAATGAAACCTTCGGGAGAGTTATTTTTGGAACGGAAGCAATCCAGGAGACTTGGAGTAGACGTCAGGGAAGCTTCGAGGAAGCCACGAGGCAGGGAGGCGCGCCCCACCCCCCTGGGCGCCCCCCACCCTCGTGGGCCCCTCATGGCTCCCCTGACTGACTTCTTTGGCCTATATATATCCATATACCCTAAAAACATCAGGGAACACAATAGATCGGGAGTTCCGCCGCCACAAGCCTCTTTAGCCACCAAAAACCAATCGGGACCCTGTTCCGGCACCCTGCCGGAGGGGGGATCCCTCACCGGTGGTCATCTTCATCATCCCGGCACTCTCCATGACGAGGAGGGAGTAGTTCACCCTCGGGGCTGAGGGTATGTATCAGTAGCTATGTGTTTGATCTCTCTCTCTCTCGTGTTCTTGATTCGGCACGATCTTGATGTATCGCGAGCTTTGCTATTATAGTTGGATCTTATGATGTTTCTCCCCCTCTACTCTCTTGTAATGGATTGAGTTTTCCCTTTGAAGTTATCTTATCGGATTGAGTCTTTAAGGATTTGAGAACACTTGATGTATGTCTAGCATGTGCTTATCTGTGGTGACAATGGGATATTCACGTGATTCACTTGATGTATGTTTTCGTGATCAACTTGCGGGTTCAGTGACCTTGTGAACTTATGCATAGGGGTTGGCACACGTTTTCGTCTTGACTCTCCGGTATAAACTTTGGGGCACTCTTTGAAGTACTTTGTGTTGGTTTGAATAGATGAATCTGAGATTGTGTGATGCATATCGTATAATCATAGCCATGGATACTTGTGGTGACATTGGAGTATCTTGGTGACATTAGGGTTTTGGTTGATTTGTGTCTTAAGGAGTTATACTAGTACGAACTCTATGATAGATCGAACGGAAAGAATAACTTCGTGTTATTTTACTACGGACTCTTGAATACATTGATCAGAAAGAATAACTTTGAGGTGGTTTCGTACCCTACCATAATCTCTTCGTTTGTTCTCCGCCACTAGTGAATTTGGAGTGACTCTTTGTTGCATGTTGAGGGATAGTTATATGATCCAATTATGTTATTATTGTTGAGAGAACTTGCACTAGTGAAAGTATGAGCCCTAGGCCTTGCTTCCTAGCATTGCAATACCGTTTACGCTCACTTTTATCGCTTGCTACCTTGCTGTTTTTATATTTTTATATTACAAAAACCTATATCTACCATCCATATTGCACTTGTATCACCATCTCTTCGTCGAACTAGTGCACCTATACAATTTACCGTTGTATTGGGTGTGTTGGGGACACAAGAGACTCTTTGTTATTTGGTTGCAGGGTTGCTTGAGAGAGACCATCTTCATCCTACACCTCCCATGGATTGATAAACCTTAGGTCATCCACTTGAGGGAAATTTGCTACTGTCCTACAAACCTCTGCACTTGGAGGCCCAACAACGTCTACAAGAAGAAGGTTGCGTAGTAGACATCAAGCTCTTTTCTGGCGCCGTTGCCGGGGAGGTTAGTGCTTGAAGGTATATCTTTAGATCTTGCAACCAAATCTTTTAGTTTCTTGTTTTATCACTAGTTTAGTTTATAAAACAAAACTACAAAAAAATGGAATTAAGGATGCCTCATATGCTTCATCTTATTTCGTGAAAATGACGGTAAGGAAAATTGTGCTCAAGTACTAGAAGAAGAAATCAATAAAATGTTTGGCACTAAATCTTTGAATGATGAGAATGATTGCAATGTTGTTAGTATGAATTCTTTGAATACCCATGATGCTAATGATATGCAAAGCCACAAGCTTGGGGATGCTATGTTTGATGAAGATGATATTTTTTGTCCCCCAAGTTTTGATGAGCAAATTTATTATGATGAAAGCATGCCTCCTATTTATGATGATTATTGTGATGACACGTATGCTATAAAGAATAAATATAACCATGAAACTTGTCATCATGATTTTAATTTTCAATTGGATTATGCTTCACATGATAGTTATTTTGTTGAGTTTGCTCCCACTACTATTGATGAGAAGAATTTTGCTTATGTGGAGAGTAATAAATTTTCTATGCTTGTAGATCATGAAAAGAATGCTTTATGTGATGGTTATATTGTTGAATTCATTCATGCTACTGGAAATTATTATGAGAGAGGAACATGTGCTTTTACATATTGCAATAATATCAAGTTTCCTCTCTATGTGTCGAAATTTTTGAAGTTGCACTTGTTCTGCCTTCCTATGCAAGTTGATTCTTGTTCCCATAAGTTGTTTGCTCACAAAATCCCTATGCATAGGAAGTGGGTTAGGCTTAAATGTGCTAGTCATATGCTTCACGATGCTCCCGTTATGTTTCAATTCTTATCTTTTATGTGAGCATCATTGTCATCATCATGTCTAGCTAAAAAGGCAATAAAGAAAAGCGCTTGTTGGGAGACAACCCAATATTTACCCCTACTATTTTTGTGTGTTCACATGATTAAGCTACTGTAGTAATAATGTTTTATAGCTTTTGTTTCAATAAAGTGCCGAGTAGAACCTTTGGAAAGACTTGGGTGGAAGTTAATGTGATCTTGCTATAAAAAACAGAAATTTTGCGCTCACGAGTTTAGCTGTCATTTTTTACAGAAGAGTGATTTTAAGTTGATTCTTTTTGAAGAAGATTAATAGACAAATTCCTCAGGTCCACCAATTTATTTCCGAATTTTTGGAGTTCCATAAGTATATGTTTGATACAGATTACTACAGACTGTTCTGTTTTTGACAGATTCTGTTTTCTATGTGTTGTTTGCTTATTTTGATGAATCTATGAGTAGTATTGGAGGGTATTAACCATAGAGAAATTGGAATACAGTAGATATTACACCAATATTAATTTAGAATGAGTTCATAACAGTACCTAAGTGGTGATTTATTTCTTATACTAACGGAGCTTACGAGTTTTCTGTTAAGTTTTGTGTTGTGAAGTTTTCAAGTTTTGGGTAAAGATTCGATGGACTATGGAATAAGGAGTGGCAGGAGCCTAAGCTTGGGGATGCCCAAGGCACCCCAAGGTAATATTCAAGTACAACCAAGAGCCTAATCTTGGGGATGCCCCGGATGGCATCCCTCTTTCGTCTTCGTTCATCGGTAACTTTACTTGAAGCTATATTATTATTCACCACATGATATGTGTTCTGCTTGGAGCGTCATTTTATTTTGTTAGTATTTGCTTTCTGTTATTTAGAATAATGTTTTGCATCTTTATTTTTAATAAAATGTCAAGGATAGGCTTTACCATGCTTATTTTGCAAGTATACATGTTGCTGTTTCAAAACAGAAAGTTTACCGCTGTTGCAAAAATTCCCTAGAAAAGTCAGAAAATGATAAAATGTTGAAACTTTTTGCATAATAAGCTCTGATAAATTTTCTACAGTGTGGTAGAATTTCATAATGTTTGGAGTTAGGGAAGTATGATGAATCTTGCATTCTTTACAGACTGTACTATTTTGGCAGATTTCTGTTATGTTTGCATATGTTTGCTTGTTTAATGATTCTATTTGAGGATAGGAGTATTAAATATGCAGAGGCATTTAGTATGCAATGTTGAATAATAATTTTAGTGATTTGTTACAGTAGAAAATGATAAGGTTTTTGCATTGGTTTATACTAACTTATCTCACGAGTTCTTGTTGAGTTTGGTGTGGATGAAGCTTTCGAGATTTAGGAAACCGTGATATGAGAGGAATTAAGGAGACACAAAAGCTCAAGCTTGGGGATGCCCAAGGCACCCCAAGATAATATTTCAAGAAGTATCAAGCATCTAAGCTTGGGGATGCCCCGGTAGGCATCCCACCTTTCTTCTTCAACAATTATCGGTTAGTATCAATTGAGCCTAAATTTTTGCTTCTTCACATCATGAGTGCTATCCTTGAAGTGTTGTTTTATTTTGTTTTTCTTGCTATTTGATTAATATCCCAAGATCTGAAATTCTTAAATGAGAGAGAGTCTTCACATAGCAACATAATTATTTAACTATTTATTGATCTTCACTTATATCTTTTTGGAGTAGTTTGTCATTTACTCGTGTGCTTCACTTATATCCTATGAGTAAATGGTTGAATGATTTGAATGTCATAAATCTGAAATTATACATGTTTCATATGCCTTTCCCATGGGGAGTAATGACTTCACATATAATAAGTAGAGGTGGTAAATTTATTGAAGGTTAGCAAACATTGTATTGGTCACTTGAACAATTCATGAAAGAATATTGAAGGAAGAGAGATTTCACATATAAATATACTATCTTGGACATCTTCTATGATTGTGAGCCCCATTAATTATTTTCAAACCTGAGCAAATTAGTTGAAGTTGGACAAGGAAGACAACATAATGAGTTATGCTTGGGTATATTTCTATAGAAGTTATATTGTTATGGATCCTCTAACATGTGGTGCTTGCTATTTAGAATCCTTTGCTAGCCAAAATATCTATACTAAGCGGTAATACTCCTTGTGCATCCAAATTCCTTGAACCAAGTTTCTTCCATGAGTGTCCACCATATCTACCTATATGCGGTATTTACCTGCCGTTCCAAGTAAATTTGCATGTGCCAAACTCTAAACCTTCAAATAATAATCTGTTTTGTATGCCCGAATCGCTCATGTAGCGACTAGGGGTTGTCAGTATCTTCCATGCTAGGTGGGTTATTCTCACGATGAGTGGACTCCGCTCATCATTCACGAGAAAATGGCTGGTAACTGGGATGCCCAGTCCTATGATCAAAAGATCAAAAACAAATTCGCAAATAATTTAAACAAACTCTCCCAGGGTTGTTGATAGTTGGACGACACCCGTTGTTTCGGACAAGCCGTGGAGTGTGATTGTTGGTGGAGGGGGAGTAAAATCTTTTAGCTTCGAGCTCTGGCACCTCTGCAAATCCCTGCTTCCATCTGCGAAGGGCCTATCTTTTACTTTTATGCAAGAGTCAGTAGTATTCCTTCTCATTCCAACCTACTCTTTAGTTGGCAAGCAT
Organism: Triticum aestivum; assembly: GCF_018294505.1. Classification (NCBI taxonomy): domain Eukaryota; kingdom Viridiplantae; phylum Streptophyta; class Magnoliopsida; order Poales; family Poaceae; genus Triticum; species Triticum aestivum. The sequence continues at coordinate 78,338,880 of NC_057796.1, read as the reverse complement.
CATGTGATGGAAAGATCTAAGCATATATTGCCATTCAAATATATTTGATCGTGAATTATTATTGTTGACAATTATCTATATGATAAATAAGTTGGGAGGCAAAACATTAAGCCCCTATCTTTCTCTATGTTCGATGGATGCTATTTGTTCTAAAAATATGCTTTGAGTGGTAGCAATCATGGAAGACTATATGATAGTTGAGTATGTGGGATTTGCTAAATCAAAGCTCTTACATAGACCCTTCCTGAAAATAAGATGAATTGCAATTGTTTGATGACTGAGAACATAGTTTGTTAGTTTTCAAGAAAGTTTATGATCTATACTTTAACATGTGAATAGCTTCTTACTTGATCATGAGAAGCTTTATGATTTGAGCTACTGTTGTGACATATAATGATGCTACAAAAGGTGCTTGAAATTATCATTGATCAAACTTGTGCACCTGCTAGCATTCACACTTCATAAATTATTTCTTTTATCATTTACCTACTCGAGGACGAGAAGGAATTAAGCTTGGGGATGCTGATACGTCTCCAACGTATCTATAATTTATGAAGTATTCATGCTATTATATTATCCTTCTAGGATGTTTTATATGCTATTTTATATGATTTTTGGGACTAACCTATTAACCGGAGGCCCAGCCCAAATTGCTGTTTTCTTGCCTATTTCAGTGTTTCGAAGAAAAGGAATATCAAACGGGGTCCAAACGGAATGAAACCTTCGAGACAGTTATTTTTGGAACGAAAGCAATCCAGGAGACTTGGAGTAGACGTCAGGGAAGCTTCGAGGAAGCCACGTGGCAGGGAGCCGCGCCCCACCCCCTGGGCGCGCCCCCCACCCTCGTGGGCCCCTCGTGGCTCCCTTGACCGACTTCTTTCGCCTATATATATCCATATACCCTAAAAACATCAGGGAACACAATAGATCGGGAGTTCCGCTGCCACAAGCCTCTATAGCCACCAAAAACCAATCGGGACCTTGTTCCGGCACCCTGCCGGAGGGGAGATCCCTCACCAATGGCCATCTTCATCATCCCGGCGCTCTCCATGACGAGGAGGGAGTAGTTCACCCTTGGGGCTGAGGGTATGTACCAGTAGCTATGTGTTTGATCTCTCTCTCTCTCTCTCGTGTTCTTGATTCGGCACGATCTTGATGTATCGCGAGCTTTGCTATTATAGTTGGATCTTATGATGTTTCTCCCCCTCTACTCTCTTGTAATGGATTGAGTTTTCCCTTTGAAGTTATCTTATCGGATTTAGTCTTTAAGGATTTGAGAACACTTGATGTATGTCTTGCATGTGCTTATCTGTGGTGACAATGGGATATTCACGTGATTCACTTGATGTATGTTTTGGTGATCAACTTGCGGGTTCAGTGAACTTATGCATAGGGGTTGGCACACGTTTTCGTCTTGACTCTCCGGTAGAAACTTTGGGGCACTCTTTGAAGTACTTTGTGTTGGTTTGAATAGATGAATCTGAGATTGTGTGATGCATATCATATAATCATAGCCATGGATACTTGTGGTGACATTGTAGTATCTAGGTGACATTAGGGTTTTGGTTGATTTGTGTCTTAAGGTGTTATTCTAGTACAAACTCTATGATAGATCGAACGGAAAGAATAGCTTCGTGTTATTTTACTACGGACTCTTGAACAGATTGATCAGAAAGAATAACTTTGAGGTGGTTTCGTACCCTACCATATCTCTTCGTTTGTTCTCCGCCACTAGTGACTTTGGAGTGACTCTTTGTTGCATGTTGAGGGATAGTTATATGATCCAATTATGTTATTATTGTTGAGATAACTTGCACTAGTGAAAGTATGAGCCCTAGGCCTTGCTTCCTAGCATTGCAATACCGTTTACGCTCACTTTTATCGCTTGCTACCTTGCTGTTTATATTTTCAGATTACAAAAACCTATATCTACCATCCATATTGCACTTGTATCACCATCTCTTCGCCGAACTAGTGCACCTATACAATTTACCATTGTATTGGGTGTGTTGGGGACACAGGAGACTCTTTGTTATTTGGTTGCAGGGTTGCTTGAGAGAGACCATCTTCATCCTACACCTCCCACGGATTGATAAACCTTAGGTCATCCACCTGACGGAAATTTGCTACTGTCCTACAAACCTCTGCACTTGGAGGCCCAATAATGTCTACAAGAAGAAGGTTGCGTAGTAGACATCATGGGGCGGTGCGGCCTTTGCAGCAGCACAGCCGGCCACGGGAGGCGGGAGTAGGCAGTCCCACCGGCGCTGGTTTGGGCAGCTGGAGCGAGAAGATCAGATATTGAAGAAGCAGCATGGCCGTTGGATTAACATCCAACGGTCACTGCTGCTAGAATCGTTTGTGGACTAAGTTGACAATGCCTGTCGTACACGTCAACCTAGTAGACCCACAAGTTAGCCTCCAAATCTGTCCCAAACGGCATACAACCCGAAATTTCTAGCCAGATTCAAATTAATTTAAAAACTAAACATACCTTAATTTAAATCCAATGAAATTTTACCCGCACAAAAACAATGAAATTTAAAGGATCAAAATCCGAAATAAAAAATATTTTGGAACTAATTGCCTGTTTGCTGTATTTTTTTCATTTTACAGCCCATTTAATATTACTTATAGCCCATTTCTTATTACTTATAGCCCATTTTCTGGGCAAAATGCATCCCTCCACATCTTGAAAGATTTCCGGCCCAGCAGGGCGTAGAAAAGCAAGTAGGCCTACGTTGGTTTTTCTGCAAAAAACAAAATAGCTGGGCTAGCCATTTTCAGAAAGAAAAAAACAAACTGGGCTGGTCATGTGCTAGACGGGCCACAGCTCCCGAACAACCCAGTTGATACCCTTCTCCGTCCCGAAAAAACAAAATTACTGCGCGCGCTGCTGGGTCCCTACTGTCATCCTCACCATGTAAAGTCATCTCCTTATTCCTCTCGGTTGTTGACCATGTTGACAACACCGGTGGTTGGCGCCGCGGCGAGCGAACCAAGGCGGAGGACGATGGTGAGGCCTCGGACGGGAATGAACAGGAGTCGGGGAAGATGCGCAGAGTTTTAGGGTGCGATGTGGCCACGATGCATGCGCGGCAGCACAGCCAGTCGTGGGAGGCGGGAGCAGGCGGTCCCGCCGGCGCTGGTTTTGCTTTGGCGGCCGGAGGAAGAAGAGACTGAAGAAACACGACAGACGTTGAATGTCAATCCAACGGTCAAGGTTGACACAATCGTTTGTTGACTAAGCTGACACCAAGTAGCATACTTTTTATATATAGGAAGAAAATAAAAACTGGGCTCATTTGCCTGATAACATTGCCGAAACTGCGACCGTTCGATCTTGCGTCGCAACTAAAACTGCGAGGAAAATGCTGATGTCTACTACGCAACTTTATTCTTGTAGACACGTGTTGGGCCTCCAAGCACAGAGTTTTGTAGGACAGTAGCAATTTTCCCTCAAGTGGATGACCTAAGGTTTATCAATCCGTGGGAGGTGTAGGATGAAGATGGTCTCTCTCAAACGACCCTACAACCAAATACAAGAAATCTCTTGTGTCCCCAACACACCCAGGCAAATTGTATAGGTGCACTAGTTCGGCGAAGAGATGGTGATAAAAGTGTAATGTGGATGGTAGAAATATATTTTTATAATCTAAATCTATGCCAATATAAAAAGACCCAAAGGGGCAGATCCAATTAATCTCGACTATCAAATCATGTCAATCCAACGACCTAGACTCTTTCAATGTCGAGCGCTCAACACGTTTAGCGTGCAGTTAATTTCATGCCAAATATAGTGCTAATCACATAATAACACGTAAATAATATCCTACTTAATATTCGCATGCACTTAATATACTTCCAAATTAATGTGCATTGCACGTACACATTGACTAGTAAATAAAAACAGCAAGGTAGCAATTAGTAAACGAGCACAAAAACGGCATTGCAATGCTTGAAAACAAGGCCTAGCGTCCGTACTTTCGCTAGTGCAATCTCTCAACAATCCTAACATAATTGGATCATATGATTATCCCTCAAAGTGTAATAAAGAATCACTCCCGAGTTCCTATTAGCGGAGAACAAAAGATAGATATTGTTTGTAGGGCACGAGACCACCTCAAAGCTATTCTTTTCGTTCGATCTACTCAAGAGTTCGTACTAAAATAACACAAAGCTATTTTTCCGTTCGATCTATCCTAGAGTTCGTACTAGAATAACACCAAAGCAAATTCATATTCATAGTATTCAATCCATCACAAGGAACTACGAAGAGACCCCAAAGTTTCTATCGGAGAAAAGATAATAAAAACGTGCATCAACCCCTATGCATAGATTACCCCAATATCACCGCGGGAATCCGCGAGTTGAATGCTAAGACACATATCAAGTGAATCAATATGATACCCCAATTGTCACCTCAAGTATTCATACCGCAAGACATACATCATGTGTTCTCATCTCTGAATATTCAATCCGACAAGACAAAACTTCAAAGGGTAAAGACTCAATTCATCACAACATTAGTATAGAGGGGAGAAACATCATATGATCCGACTATATTAACAAAGCCCATGATATAGATCACGAGAGAGAGAGAGAGATTAAACACATAGCTACTGGTACAAACCCTCAGCCCCAAGGGTGGACTACTCCCTCCTCATCATGGTGGCCGCCGGGATGATGAAGATGGCCACCGGATATGATTCCCCCCTCCGACAGGGTGCCGGGACAGGGTCTAGATTGGTTTTCGTGGATACAGAGACCTTGCGGCAGCGGAACTTCTGATCTAGGTTAACCCCGAAGGGTTTCGGAATATTTGGGAATTTATAGTGCAAAGAAGGGGTGTGGGAGGCCACCGAGGTGGGCATAACCCACCTGGGCGCGCCCGGTGGGCCTGGCGCGCCCTGGTGGGTTGTGCCCCCCTCGGGGCACCCCCCAGGTGCTGCTCTGGCCCATTGGGTTCCTTTTGGTCCATAAAAAATCCACAAAAAAGTTTCACGGTGTTTGGAGTCCGTTTTATATTGATTTTCTACGATGTAAAAAACAAGCAAAAAACACCAACTGGCACTGGGCACTGGGTTAATAGATTAGTCCAAAAAATGATATAAAGTTGCTATAAAATGATTGTAAAACATCCAAGAATGATAATTAAACAGCATGAATACTTCATAAATTATAGATACATTGGAGATGTATCAAATGCGTTCGTCTGCCATCCTCCTCCCAGGGAACGTTCGCCACATAAGTGACTAGCATCTTTGGTTTTCAACCAAGAAGTCTTGGGTTCAAGTCCCAGGTGAGGGAGTCCTGGATTAAGGGGTCCTGGGGCGTCCGACCTGTTGGACTTGTGCCGAACTAATGGGCTGAGAAGACACAAGACAGAAGACTGTCTCCCGTGTCTGTATGGGACTCTCCTTGGCGTGGATGGCAAGCCTGGCATTCGGATATGAAGATTCCTTTCTCTGCAACCGACTTTGTACAACCCTAGTCCCCTCCGGTGTCTATATAAACCGGAGGGTTTAGTCCGTAGAGGCAATCACAATCATACAGGCTAGACTTCTAGGGTTTTAGCCATTACGATCTCGTGGTAGATCAACTCTTGTAATGCTCATATTCATCAAGATCAATCAAGCAGGAAGTAGGGTATTACCTCCATAGAGAGGGCCCGAACCTGGGTAAACATCGTGCCCCCTGTCTCCTGTTACCATCGACCTTAGATGCACAGTTCGGGACCCCCTACCCGAGATCCGCCGGTTTTGACACCGACATTGGTGCTTTCATTGAGAGTTCCGCTATGACGTCGAAGACAGGATTCATGGCTCGCCTTGTTATCAAGGACAGTATCACCTCCGGAGGAGCCCTGGCCTCAGGCCAAACCCTCCGGCTGGGCGGCTTTACCATGACTGCCCGTCCGGCCGTTAAGCCGACGATGACTTCTCGGGTCATCGAAAATCGCCTCCGTGTTGACTCCGGATACTCCAAACAGATGGATCCGACGGAGTTGCCGTCTTTAAACGAACTGCTGGATTGCATCGCCGCCTTGGGGGTCACTACAGACTACGATCGGATTGGGCTTAAACCCGATTAGAGAGAAATCAAATCTCCGCCGATCACCCATCAGATAGCGGTAGTAGAGGAGCAAAACAGCAACTCTTCCTCTACATTGAGGACGAACTATGTTCGGATTTCCGAGCTCGAAGAGCCGGATACCTGTCCGCGGAACGACATGCCCTGTCCTCCGAACCTAGAATCGGACGGTGGACCTGAAAAATCGGTTGATATCCCGGAGCCCGAACTATTAAGCTCGGAAGTTTCTCAAACTCCGGATCCCAAATTGGGTCAGGGTTCGGATTTAAAGCCACCCACCCACCCAGATATATGCGATCTCATGTACATACAACAGCAGTCTCAGGAAACGGTCCATCACTTTTGGGCCAGATTCCTCCTTGTCAAAGACAAGATTAAAGATTGCCGCGACGAAGACGCGATCTCAGTATTCTGCAATAATTGCACGGACAAAGGAATCCTCAACTCCATCAACCGTTATCGCGTATTACACTTTGCTGACTTGGAAACCATAGTACAGAAGTATTGCGCAATGGAAAGCGCCTGGAAAACTCAGGCAGCTCGCTGGGAACCATCGGTTTCCACTCAACCCCTCGTCCGGGCAAAAAGGATGCACCCTCGCGGGGCGCCCGACCCAATAGTAAAGAAATCTAAGCCCATTACGGGGCACGGAACCGTTCTGGAGGGATGGCTCGATAGGCCATGCAAAATACACACAACACCGGATACCATACCAACCCACAGCCTTAGAGCATGTTGCATACTCTGGCAAGTGGCCAAGAGCAGTGAGGATATCCTCACCAAAAATACCTCAGAGCAACACCCCCCGGAAGTCGACGACCTCGGCGTATTGATGGTCTTCGAGACTTTCGCTTCAAACAATCGGCGCAAAAGGGCCCTCCGCGACCTCGCCGAAGTTTGCCAAGTTGCAGCAATAAACCCCTGGAACGACACGGCCATAACTTTCAATGCCAGTGACGAACCAAAATTCTGGACAGTCCGGGTACCAGCCGCCTTGGTCCTCAATCCAATTGTGGACGGTTTTCGGCTCACCAAAGTGCTCATGGACGGCGGCAGCAGACTAAACCTCATCTATGAGGACACACTCAACAAAATGGAAATAGACAGGAGCCGCATCGAGCAAAGTAGCACGACCTTCCGAGGAATCATTCCCAGTCGGGAGGCGCGATGCGCGGGAAAAATCACGCTCGACGTGGTATTCGGCACGCTGGAGAATAATCAATCCGAAGAGATAACCTTCCAAGTGGCCCCTTTAACAGTGGATATCACACCCTATTGGGGCGAGATGCATTTACACGCTACCAAGCTATACCTCATTACGGGTACATGATGATCAAGATGCCCGGGCACAATGGTATTATCACTCTTGCCAGTGATCCGGACATAGCACTCCGCGCCGAAAACAAAACCGCATCCCTGGCCCTCAAGGCACTGTCTGAAGCCCTCGCGGCTGAAGAGTTAACCACGCTACGCTCCACGGTGGATAGGGACGATGTAATCCTGGACAAGCGACCCAAATCCACCTCCTTTAAACAGTAGATGAAATAGTCAAATTTCAAGTCCACCCGACGGACCCCAAGAAGACAGCATCCATCAGGGCACAACTGGACCCAACGGTTGATGCCGCGCTACGAGAGTTCCTGCGCGAGAACTGGGACATATTCGCCTGGCACCCTTCTGATATGCCAGGAATCCCACGCAGGTTGGCCGAACACAGCCTCAACATATCGAAGGGATATAAACCGGTCAAGCAAACACTGCGGCGCTTTTTCGAACCCAAATGACAAGCTATGGGGGAGGAGCTAGCCAAGTTAATCGAGGTCGGATTCATCAGAGAAATAAAACACCCGGACTGGCTAGCAAACCTGGTGATGGTGCCAAAGAAGGATAAATCCTGGCGCCTATGCGTCGATTTCAAAGACCTCAACAAGGCCTGCCCTAAGGATCCCTTCCCCCTCCCTCGCATCGATCAGATTATTGATGCTACTGCAGAACACGACTCACTATGTTTCCTCGACGCATACTCTGGATACCATCAAATCAAAATGAAGGAGTCCGACCAAGCCGCAACGGCATTCATTATCCCATATGGGTCGTTCTGCTTCAACACTATGCCCTTCAGACTTAAAAACGCCGGCTCCACCTACCAACGCATGATTCAAACATGCCTGGAGAAACAGATCGACAAGACAGTTGAAGAATATGTGGATGACGTCGTCATCAAAATTAGGCACGTCGAGTAATTGATAGATGATCTGCATCTCACATCCGACAACCTCCGTACATATGACATCAAGCTCAATCCGGAAAAGTGTGTTTTCGGCGTTCCCGCCGGAAAACTGCTGGGCTTCATCGTCTCCAATAGAGAAATTGTGGCAAATCCAGCCAAAATCCAAGCTTTGTCACAATTGGCTACACCAACAGACCTTAAACATGTCCAAAAACTAGCCGGATGTGTGGCAGCTTTAAGCCGCTTTATCTCCAGACTAGGAGAAAAAGCATTGCCGCTTTATCGCCTTCTCCGACGCACCGACCACTTCGAGTGGACGGATGCGGCAACGGCCGGACTGGAAGAGGTAAAGGCTCTTTTAGCGAGCAACCCAATCCTGGCCGCGCCGAACGTCGGCGAACCCATGTTGTTATACATCTCGGCAACACACCAAGTGGTGAGCGCGGTGCTCGTCGTCGAGCGAGAGGAGGACGGACACAAATTCCCACTTCAGAAACCAGTATACTACGTATCCACTGTCCTCACACCATGCAAATCCCGGTACCCTCATTACCAAAAGATAGCATATGCGGTCTTCATGGCATCCCGGAAGCTACGACACTACTTTCAAGAGTGCTCAATCATAGTGGCTTCTGAAGTACCACTCAATGACATAATAAACAACCGCGATGCCACGGGCCGGATTGCCAAGTGGGCCATTGAGCTCCTTCCATTCGACATAACATACAAACCGCGCCGGGCCATTAAATCCCAAGTACTGGCCGACTTCGTCGCCGAATGGACAGAGGCCGAACTCCCTAAAGAGTACGGCACATATTCCAACCGGGTCAGGCACTTCGATCGTTCCAAAATGCTGGCGGGCTTAGGAGCGGGCGTTGTCTTAACGTCCCCCACTGGAGACACAGTTCAATACGTACTCCAAATATTATACACAGACTCCAACAATGCAGTCGAATACGAGGCCTTATTGCATAGCCTTCAGATGGCTGTCTCCATGGGCATACAAAGCCCGGAGGTGCGCGGGGATTCAAACCTTGCAATATCCCAAATAAATGGAGATTTCGACGCCAAATATCTGAAGATGGCGGCCTATCGTAACGCCGTTCTCAAAATGTTGGCTCAGTTCGAGGGGCTCGAGTTTCATCACGTGGCTCGAGAAAGTAATCAAGCGGCGGATGTCCTTGCTCGCATCAGCGCCAAGCGCGACCCCGTCCGCCTAACATATTCCTGGAAAGGCTCTTCAAGCCATCCGTGGTGTGGCAAGGGGAGAGCGCAACACCAGTCTAGACCCGATTATACCCCCAGATTCCGAACACGATACCAATATCATCGGGGGCTCAGCCACCGAAATAACACCATCGGCCCATCTTATCATGGTAGTAATTGCCCCATGGACCGGACCCTTCTTGGCCTACCTTAATAGGCGAGAGCTCCCTGAGGATCAGAATGAGGCTCGCTACATTGTCCGACGCTCAAAAGGCTACAAGGTCCATGACGGAGAGCTCTACAAGAAAAGCGCTACCGGAGTACTTCAAAGATGCATCTCCGAAGAGGAGGGACGGCAGCTCTTGGCCGAAATTCACGTCGGTCTCGATGGTCACCATGCCGCGGCTCGGGCCCTTGTAAGTAAGGCCTTCCGTACAAGTTTCTATTGGTCGACGGCCCGAGCAGATGCACAGGACCTTGTCCAACGTTGTGTTGGATGCCAGCTTTTCGCCAACCAAAGCCATATGCCTCCCACCACTCTACAAACAATCCCCATTACTTGGCCTTTTGCGGTCTGGGGGCTTGATATGGTCGAACCCCTTAAAGGAGGAAGCCATAAGAAAAAATATCTGCTGGTCATGGTAGATAAATACACCAAATGGATAGAGGCCAAACCAGTTAAAACGGCCGAAGCCGGACCAGTGATAGACTTCATATCCGGTGTTGTGCACCGTTATGGCGTCCCACACAGCATCATCACCGATAACGGCTCCAATTTTACAGCCGATGAGGTGAAAGCCTGGTGTGCTAACCTAGGCATTAAGCTCGATTATGCCTCCGTCTATCATCCACAAACAAATGGTCAAGTCGAACGAGCTAATGGTCTTATTATGAGCGGCATTAAGCCTAGACTAGTGCGGTCTTTGAAAGAATCAAACAAGCACTGGGTTGAGAAGCTCGACTCCGTACTCTGGGGGCTGCGAACCACGCCCAATCGCACTACCAGATATACACCCTTCTTCATGGTGTACGGCACAGAGGCTGGGTTGCCCTGCGACATTATTCATGACTCACCTCGAGTGCGCATGTATGAAGAGAGAGAGAGATGCCGAGCTTGATTGGAAGGATGGCTTAGATGACCTCGAGGAGGAACGCGACGTCGCAAAAGCCCGTTCCGCATTTTATCAATAGCAGGCTCGCAGATATCAAAGCAGAGAAGTGCAGGCCAAGACTTATAACATTGGCGAACTCATTCTACGCCTACCAGAGAAGAAAAAGGACAAACTCAAGACCAAGTGGGAGGGTCCCTTCATCATAGATGAAGTTCTCACTAGAGGAGCATACCGCATGCGTGATGCATCGGACAACAGCTTAGAGCTGAACCCGTGGAATGCTGCCAGAATTCGAAGATTCTACGCCTAGAGCCGGACTCTTTGTTCATCTTCTTCTCCCTTTGTTTCCATTATTTTTCCTCTCTTTAAATTTTCTTCTAGCTTTAAGCTCTTGTGCGGCTAAACCACACACCTACGACGTACACATCCTTAAATATGTATGCCCATAAACCCGGGGGCTTCTTGTACAGAAGCTTATTATTACTTTTCGAGCATCAAGCTCACCACACATGTGTCTTTTTCCTCATATGTACCTTTTCTTCGCCATTATATGCATCGTTATGACTTAAGTTTTGGCCAAGCTGGGTTGCCTGGCTCCTGTGCCTAGGCCCTATGTTCCCGTTTGTTCGGCTAGGGCATAAAGGGAGCACCTTTGCGATTGTTACTGCCGGGTCATCCGGACGTGTACCTCAGACTGGGTGAAGCCAAAAGCTAGCATTCTTAAGGGAACATTCGGTCGGCGTACTAAAGACGTGTTACACTCATTACACTATGAACCCCCAGATGTCACGCACACTGCGATTTTTTCAATCACAGTTCAGGCATGCACACTACCGATGTTCACCCAGGGAAAGGAACCCTTAACGGAACTATTCTCTCTGGAAGATGTTTCTTACAATTACAATGTAATATAACATAGCTAGCTGGATACAACTTGTCTGTTCAAGCAACTATGACCCCTACGCCTGGTTTCCACGCATACCCCGGTCTATATTGCCGCTTTGGTATTTGGAACACTCCGCACCTTCGGGTCCAGAGGTCGAAGCGAAAAGGTCTGCCATGACAATCGTTTTATAATTCGGCTAGGGACAATTATGTCAATTGAAGTACATAGTCACTTGGACTCAAAAACTTCTTCCTCTATGCCGTCTAATAGGCTGTCTAGCTTACAATCCTGTTGGGAACATTTGGCGGCTACCTTTACTTGGTCATATACCAAACTAACTAGAATTTCTTTTCCATCTGACCCCTTAGGCCCGACCCGGGCCATATGATTCGGATCAAGCTTGGTGTACCGTGTCTTCACCATGGCCCAGGCCTCTCGCGCACCTTCTCGGCACGCTGATATCTTCCATAATCGAATACGTCGTCGTGCTCCTTTGAATAGCTCCACGAGCTCCGCCATACTTCCTGGAGGGGAGGCGGATGGCCATAAAGCCTTGGCAACACTCTACATTGCTTGCGAACTCGCTCGTGCATTTGGGACAGCTCTTGTAGCAGGTCGCCTTGAGATCCGGACATTTCCTCTTCAGGACGGCCAGTCAGCATACTTGCAGACATAAATCTATCAGTTCCTGCCCTCGCGGAATTATATGGAGGCAAGTTCGAAAAGCATACTGAATATGCCGCCTCGTAGTCTCTTATTCTATTTCACGGAGTCGGCCAGCTGAGCTCGCACATCTTTTAGTTCTTCACCCAGCAGGGCGTTGGAATCCTGCAGCTTATTTTTATCATCCCTGACCCATGTCAGCACACGTTCGCCCGCAGCTAGTTGCCTTTTGGCCTCTTGTTCACCCGCTTGCGCAACTTTCAGTGCTTCCTTCAGTTGATCTGACGATCCTGTCATGGGAAATTAAACAGTATTAATATTGTTGGTATATGATTATATTTTTTTCGATAGAAGGGAACATTACCAGGCGGTGCCTCCTTGGATTTCTCCAGTTCGGCGGTAGCAGCAGCTAGCTGTGTCCGACACTGTTCCAGCTCTTGAGACAGCAGGTTGTTCTTTTCCGTGAGCGCCTGGTTATACAATGATCCTTAAATCAGTTGTACCAACTGCTTCAAGTCTCGGGGGCTACTGGTATATGATTATCAGATTTGTGCAAAGGTGTACTTACCCGCATATCTTTCAAGTGTTGGTCTGTGGCTCTCATAATCCTGTCTCAGACAGCTCGGATGTACGCATCAGCCGAGCTGAAGGCATTGAATGCCTCTTTTGTAAAACCGGAGTCGCAAGAGCGGCCCTCCGGCGCCGATGATTCATGGCGCTCTCCACTTCAGAGTTTGTGACAGATACATCATCCGAACCCTCTACCGAAGGACAATCCGGTGTCACTCTTGTATCAGCCCTTGTCTTTAAGGCAGGGTCTGGAACCTGACTTGTGGAGGCACGACCGGCAGGATCCCCGGACATAGTCCGGCGAACGCTTTTCCTGATAAGACACAGTGGATAATGTCACAGTTTGATGTGACTGCCAGGGGGCATGTTTAAAAACCCATACCTCTTTGATAAAGGCTCTACCGTGTTGTCGTTCGCTTTCCTCTTCGAAGATTTGCTCGGCGCGGGCGCCGCTCTCTTAGGAGATGCCTCTGGTGCACATTAGGGCGTCGGGCGCCTCCCCTTTGGAGCATGAAATAGTGCGGTGGGTGAGGCGTAATGAGGAAGCTCTTTCGAAGAAGGTGTCTCTTGATTACTTACATGCGAGGCGGGGAGGAGGCTGGGATAGTCAGTGATAATGGCCACTTCTGTGCCGTCATAGCTCGCCTGGTAGAATACTCCATCCTCAAGCTCCACAAATACGTTCGGACCCTCTTCGAATCCGGGGTGAAGGTCCCGGTTGTGATCCTCTGGCTGTGGGGCGGGGCTATGGATCCCCTCGGTAACCTTCCGCCATTCCTGTTACAAATGGATGGGTTAATATCCATTAAAGGTGACTCAGGGAGAGGATTGAGTAAAGTGGTGGGATTAGAACTCACCCAGCTAGGAGGACTGTACATGGAAAATCCATCTCGACGTTTAAGACGAGTGAACTCCTCTTTCTCCCCTTTGTACAGTTCGGCCAATATTTTGGCCAAAGCAGCGGGGGTGTCCGGACCCTTCCGACCGCAGCATGAGGCGTCATCTTCCCTATTATAGTGCCACATGGGAAGCCCTCTGTATTGGAGTGGCTGGACCCCCCGCACTATGGAAGTCACCATTACCTCGATTATTGATAATCCGGACTGGGCGAGTGTCCTTATTTTGCCCATTAATGGACGGACTTCCGCACTATCTTCCTCCTCGAGGCTCCGAGGGCACCAGCTGTGACGTTTCTTCAATGGAGCATTTGAAAATTCGGGAAGACCCATTCGAACTGGGTCAGGGAGAGCGACGTCCTCAATATAGAACCATTCCGAGGGCCATTCTTCGGGCGCCTTCTTCGGCGTGCCGGACAGGTATCCAGTCCCGGCTATGCGCCATACTTCGGCGCCGCCCACCTCGAATATCGACCCCTCTTGGTTGCGAGGGACGAGGCAGAATAGCTTCCTCCACAAACTGAAGTGGGCTTCGCAGCCCAGGAAAAGCTCGCAAAGGGCAACAAAACCCGTGATGTGCAGGATAGAGGCTAGTGTGAGGTTGTGCAGTTAGAGGCCGTAATACTCCAGGAGTCCTTGGAGGAAAGGGTGGATTGGAAACCCGACGCCTCTCAACAAGTAGGATACGAAGCACACCCGTTCCCCCCTGGTTGGATTGGGGAAATTTTCCGCCAGAACTTCGCTTGTGAAGGAGGTCAATTCTGCTTGAACAGGGACCATATCCACGAGGGGAAGGAATCCCTGTGTTTGGAGCTTAACCAACTGCTCATGGGATACAGAACATCTCTCCCAATCGCCTTTTTCGGAGCCGTGAGGGTGGGAGGAAGAACTGGGGACGCTAGCCATGTTGAATGGTTTCCCCTGGCAAGACTCTAAGGATTTTCCACTGGGTGTGGAATGGATCTGAGATCCAATCCCTTTAAATAGAGGCCTTTCCTATGTGGTCGGGGGGTTATGTGCAAAAAATACCCCAACCTCTCATATTCGCTCGACACGTGGAAGCAGAAGGTGTGGAGGCACAGAAGCCGATGGGTGCGACATTAAATGGAAGGCCAAATACAGCTCTCTAAATTAGGTACTTTGAAGTGATCGGAGGAGGAACCCGCCTTGCAATGCCGAAGACGATCTGCGCGCCGAACACCTCGTCATTGGAGCCTGGTTCAGGGGCTACTGAGGGAGTCCTGGATTAACGGGTCCTCGGGCGTCCGACCTGTTGGACATGGGCCGAACTAATGGGCCGAGAAGATACAAGACATAAGACTCTCTCCCGTGTCCGAATGGGACTCTCCTTGGCGTGGATGGCAAGCCTGGCATTCGGATATGAAGATTCCTTTCTCTGCAACCGACTTTGTACAACCCTAGTCCCCTCCGGTGTCTATATAAACCGGAGGGTTTAGTCCGTAGAGGCAATCACAATCATACAGGCTAGACTTCTAGGGTTTTAGCCATTACGATCTCGTGGTAGATCAACTCTTGTAATACTCATATTCATCAAGATCAATCAAGCAGGAAGTAGGGTATAACCTCCATAGAGAGGGCCCGAACCTGGGTAAACATCGTGCCCCCTATGTCCTGTTACCATCGAACTTAGACGCACAGTTCGGGACCCCCTACCCGAGATCCGCCGGTTTTGACACCGACACCAGGAACTCTCAATTTTTCCTCCTTCCTTCCTCGCAAAAAAGAAGAAGAAAGAAAATCAAAGACTTGAGAAGGCATACAGAACAAGCTAGTGTACCAGTAAAGAGATGTTGCTGAGTTTTAGAAAAAAGAGAGACGTGCTCCTGTAGCTGGTTCGAATCCAAACCTAGACTATGACTATATATGGTGCTATGCTACTCTGCAAGTAATGAAACTGACATATCCAACGTCCGCTTCTCCTCTTCTCTACTTACTCTGGCTAGCATCAGAAGCTCTGGCCGCAGCAACCATGTCCGTTGGCTGCTCGTCCACCTGCTCTTCAGCAGGCAACAACCAGATATGCGCCAAGTCGCCACCCGTACCATCGCCTGTGGGTCTCATCACACCCCCGCCGGCACACGCACCACAGCCGGTTGCTCATCGCAACCCGCTGCCATTGGTGTGGTGCCACTACTGCAAATCACGCAGAGTCATCCGTCGCATCTCAACCACAATCTTCAACCCTGGCCGAGTCTTCTACAAATGCCCGAATCATGGGGTAATAATATGTTTAAGTGTTGTTCTGCTGCTTTCAGTTGCTGATTTTTTTAATAGTTTGGTTGATGATCTTCCAATTTGATTCCTGCAGAAAAGGGAAGATTCGTGTGATTTGTATTTCTGGGAAGTTGCTGATGTGGGGGAATGCAACTACGCTGATTATTTGGTTAGCCGAGGAATCGCAATACCAGCAGGTTGGGGTGTTTGACAAGTAATTGGAGGAATGGAAGAAGAGGAAGATGCAGAGCAGAAGGTTAAAGAAAGATGCAGTTCCTCTGATCATGGCCAAGCAACAGCTGCTGAACAACCTTGACAATAATGAGGAGATGAAAGAGCTTGTGAAGATAATGGGCAAAATCGATGTGCCCTGTAGGATGATTGTCTCTTTATTTGCAGTGTATGTAGCACTCGTGATGTATTCAGTGGCTATGACATAAGAACTTTGTTGAAACTAGTAATGAATGAAACCTGTGTAGTAGGCTGGGCGTAGTGTTCTGAACATCTAATGATTTCTATTAACGGAAATCGGGGGGTATCCCCTTTTTCTCATAAATAAATAAATAGCAAAGGCCCTTTTGGTAATAAATAAATAAATTAGCAGAGGCCCTGTCGGGTCAGCTTTGTTCCCATTCGAAGACGTCGAGTAAATTGCAGTCCCATAGCAAACTGTGTCATCAAATTCAAGTTTCACAGCCAAATATGAGTACAACTAAACAACAATGTCATCATGTTTTAGTCGTCATACAATCACCAAACACAAATGACCATACATAACAAGTGATGTTCTCACAGCAAAATACTAAACAACATGTTCATCAGGTTTCAGTTGTCATAGCAAACACAATTTCACATAGTAGATAAGAAAACGTCTTCTGACAGGCAAATACAACAAAAGCAATCTAATCATCATCCACAGCAGTAGTGTCAACATCTTTCGCCATGTGTATCAGTCTGAATCGTAATTCCCCAGAGTGTCTTCTTCTTCTTCATCCTCAATGTCCTCAAACGTTGGCTTCTTATTGATCAACTCTTGTATGTCCACAGCACGACAGGCAATCTTTTCGCCAGCGTCATTGACGTGATGGTTCTCAAAGATATTAGGAACATCTGTGGAATCTTATACATCAGGAGCAGTGTAAGCATCATCTTGTTGTGCAACTTCATTAAACAAATTCCTCTGCTCAAACCTTTGCAATACTCTCCAGTCATTGCTACGTGCAAATGTGTCTTCCAAGAAAAATATATGTGTTTCTTGATTTGCCAAAATAAAAGGCTCGTTGGTCTGGTATGCCGCCTTTACATTGATGGATTTGAAATAATCATCAGGTCTGGGTTTTGCGATCTTGGAAAACAGGTCATATGAACGATAGCACAACAGAACCACATACCGATGATCCTCGAAACTGGAGATATACTGCAACTGAACAATGTCTGTTATGTTAGCATACATTTCAGTTGTTTCTCTGTCGTACGTATCCGTGCTCATGATGGCACTGTTTTGTGTCTTCCTGCCTTCGTCGCGTGCAAGGGTGTTGTAGCGTACATCTCCAACAACGCAAGATTCATAATGTCTTACCCGAGTATCAGGACCCATTGCTAGTGCGTAAAGGGCATCATCAACTGCCTGCCCATCCTCCCGCATCGTCTTAACCTATGGTTAGAAAATAGACAAGCTGATCATCTTATGTACTCAATATATTAAAAAAACTGATAGTGCAATTCAAAAGCTTACATGGCTCTTGAACCATTTCGCAAATCCTGCCATAACCAGTTTGTCAATGTTTCTTGGATTTTGTGGCAGTAACTCCTTTTTGTAGATGATGCACAACATAGTGATCGCGTCAAACATCTAAATATATAAGAATGTGCTGCAAGTTTAGTAGATTACGATGTATAAGCTGCAGTACTTAGCACTTACTTGATATAAGGTAATATCTCAGGACAGTTATTCAACACATACCAAACCATTTTTTCCAAATCTTTAGGTTTGTCCTCTTGTTGACTCTTCCCTATAACTCGAACAGAATAATTGAAAACATTGAGCCCGGGATTGTCTTCACCCACCTCTTTGCTAAGATGATCAGCTGTTTCAATGTATTTTGACCAGAATGTCAACACTTCTGTAATAATGCAAGCCTCTGCAATGGAACCCTCGGGTCTAGCTCTGTTCCTACATAGCCCTTGAAAGTGCCTAGCCGCCTTTCAATAGGGTACATCCAGCCATACTGTACTGGACCTCTAAGTAGTGCCTCATCAGGTAGATGAACAGCCAAATGCACCATCACATCAAAGAAGGCTGGAGGATATATCTTTTCAAGGTCGCATAGGATAGTTGGTATCTTGTCTCTAAGACGCTCCAAAGCATCTACCCTGATATTTCTACTGCAGAGTTCCCTGAAGAATTGTCCCAACTCTGCAACTGCTCTGTATAAGTCAGGGCGGCCCAATCCTCTAAGGATAATAGGTAAAACCCTTTGAAGTAGGACGTGGCAGTCATGAGTTTTCAACCCTTGTACCTTGTTTCCATCTGCACTAACTCTCCTTTCAGGGTTGGAAGCAAATCCATGTGGGAATCTCACACGTGACAGGACCTCGCAGAATTCTTTTCTTTTTACCTTGTCCAAGACGTACACAGCTGGTGCCATATCCCGTGGTTTACCTTCATCTTGCACCTCCATATCCTCTATGATACCCAGGTGTGTCAAATCAATCCTAGATTTTAAGGTATTTTTCGTCTTGCCTTCAATATTAAGAAGTGTGCCGATAATGCTGTCACATATATTTTTCTCGATGTGCATCACATCAAGATTATGCCGCAGATCCAAATCTTTCCAATACTCCAAGTCCCACAAAGTGGACCTGCGTGTAAACAATAATCTCTCTTCTGCCCTGCCACGCTTCCTTTTCCCGCTACCATTACCAGGATGGTTTCCTGGTGTAATATGCCTGACCTTCTCTAATTCCACTTGCAACTCATCGGCGGTGAGCCTCTTGGCGCATCACGGTTTTCATGCTTTGCATTGAACACATGTCTTCGGTATTTTGTAGGATGCGGCTTGTCCTTGGCAAGGAAACGGCGGTGTCCAATGTAACAGATCTTGCTAAGTATTGCGTATGATAGCAGATTCCTGTCACAGAGAACACATGCATTGTAACCATGTGTCGTTCGCCCTGACATAGTGCCCAAAGCCGGATAATCATGGATGCACCAAATTATAATAGCATGCAGAAAGAAATCAGCTGGTGGGCTTCTATATAGGTCTCGATTGAGAACACCCCTCCATAGCTATTGAAGTTCCTCCACAAGAGGCTCCATGAATAAATAAAAATCCTTTCCAGGACTTTTTGGACCTGGGATGAGCAAGGCCATCATGTAGTTTGATTCATTGGTGCAGACATTTGGAGGCATGTTGTAAGGGATAACAAGCACTGGCCACATGCTATATGTGGCGCTCTGGTGGCCAAATGGGTTAAATCCATCTGAAGCTAAGCCAAGTCTAATGTTTCTCGGGTCAGTAGCAAACTTTTTCTGTTTCTGATTGAAGCTTTTCCACTCACTGCCATGAGATGGATGGCTCATTACATTCTGATCTCTGTACTCCTAGTTCCTAGAATGCCACAGTACATCCTCTCTTGTTTCAGCATCATGAAACAACCTCTGCAATCTTGGTGTAATTGGAAAATGACTCGGAACATTATGAGGAATCCTCTTCACAGCATCGCCATCTTTCCATCTTGATGATTTGCATTTTGGGCGTTCACTTAAGTTGGCATAATCCTTCTGAAACAGAACACAATTATTCTTACAAACATGGATCATATCATATCCAATTCCAACTACACGAAGGAAATTCTTCATTTCACTATAGGTGTGTGGCAGCTCAGATGCATCTGGGAAAGCTTTGCAGAAAGCAACCAACATCGCATCGAATGATTTGTTGGTCATCCGCTTAGATGTCTTCACCTGAAGAAAGGTGACCATAGTTGAGAATACTGACAGCTTATTTCCTAGGGTGACAGCCACGTTGCATTGTTCCAGCATGCGGCCCCACCATTTTTCTTCTGTAGGTGAAAGTTCACGAAATGCACGAGCATTTCGTAGCACTGTTTCAATGCTGGTCAAACTCACTAGCTCCGCCACCACCACCTCATCCTCCTCTTCCACCTGAGCATCAGGCAGATCAAGATGGTGATCTGCTGCTTCCACGTAGTCAGTAACATTGACGTTCACAGCTTCACCATGATGAACCCACCTAGTATATGTGATCGACATCCTATACAAGTGTAGATGATTTTGCACAGTTGACTGGGGTCTTCTAACTGAATTTATACAACTGCTACACGGGCAGAGCACATCTGATTTCGGACCACCGTACTCACTCCGGGCCGCTTCATCCCACAATACCACCGAATCAAGAAAAGACCAAGGAAGGAAGCAATCTGAATATCAACACCCACAAACCCCTTTGTGTTCTACTCGTGATGTCATCTACGCATAAACCTGGCTCTGATACCACTGTTGGGACGGTGCATGGGAAACAAAAAATTTCCTAAGAACACCCAGGATCCAATCTAGGAGATGACCATCTAGGAGAGGAGATATTGGATATACATACCCTTGTAGATCGCTAAGCGGAAGCATTAAGAAACGCGGTTGATGTAGTCGAACTTCTTCACGATCCAATCACGATCCGTCCCGCGAACTCCCGATCCAAGTGCCGAACGGACGACACCTCCACGTTCAACACACGTATGGCTTGATGACGCCTTCACCTCCTCGATCCAGCGAGCGACGGTGAAGTAGCAGCTCGAGTCCTTCGGTAGCACGACGGCATGGTGGCGGTGGTGGTGGAGAAATCTCAGCGGAGCTTCGCTAAGCACTACAGAGAAGAAGAGGGATGCGAGGGAGAGGAGAGGCAGCACCGTTGCGTGGAGATGTGCTCACGGGGTGCGGCTGCCCTCTCTCTACCTCTATATATATAGGGGAAGGGAGGAGGGTGTGGCGCCCCTAGGGTTTCCCCTAGGGGGGCGGCGGCCAGGACAGATGGGTTCTCCCCTAGGGTGACTTGCCCCCCAAGCCGGGAGGTGGTAAGACCTAGGGGAGCGCCCCCAACCCTCCTGGTTTTTTTAATCTAAACACACTTATCATTATTCAATAATGTTCATAGGGATACAACTAAGATCTGGTGGGTTTAACAGCCACACATGGCGCCCAAAACCCAGACCGAAAGCATGCTTAGCAAGGCTATGCGCCTCATGATTTGTAGATCTTCCCTCGAATATGAAGGAGCAGTTGTTAATTGTTCTTGCCGTCTCCACAATCTCTTTAACAGTGCTACCATACAGGCCACCAGTTTGCTTCTGAATTTCATTAACCACCCCCTTGCAATCGGAGGCAACTATAACATGTGTCAAAGCTAGGTCTGTTGCTAAAGCAAGTGCTTCTCGGCAAGCAAGTGCTTCCAACGTAGCAGGATCTTTTATACCTGCTAGTCTGATGCATGAAGACCCCAGATATGTTCCCGAAGTGTCACGGCAGACCGCATTGAAAGAGCCTTCCTTCAGATTCCTAGCAACTGCACCATCCACTCTGATCTTTGCATGTCCAGGAGGAGGGGGAATCCATCTAGGAGCCACTCCCTGCTGGTTTGCCGCTGCAACTGCTATGTGTTTCTTTGGCTTACATTCTTCCAAGTCACGGATTTATCTGAAGATGAAGTTGTGCGTCGAAAGTGGCCTTTGGAAGATATTTTCATGCAATGCTTGTCTTCTGGAATACCAAAGCGCCCAAAGAGTCACAACAACCTGGACGAATTCATTAGGAGATAAGATGTCGATCAGTATAAATAACCACCTCTTCGCATCAGGCACCCTTGTGCTGTTCAGAGCTTCAACAAGGTCGGCATCCTGAAGAGCCCAAACACATATGGCGACTGTGCAATGGAGCATAGAGTGCTGCCATGAATCCTCAGAACCACATAATCCACATCTGGTGCTCGTGGACATATTGCGATGGTGAAGAAGATCCGCCGTCGGGATTGAATGTTGAGCAAGTCTCCATAAGAAGATCTTTACTTTTGATGGCACATCTACCTTCCACAGCTTCTCCCAGGATTTACACTCTCTGTCACTATTTGAGTTGGCAGACCGGCCTTCAAGCCAAGCTTCCCTACTCATCTTTTTTCAACCAGCATACGGTAGGCAGAGCAAACTGAGAAGAGCCCGTTCTTTTCGTGCACCCATGACCAGAAGTCGTCCATGTGTCTTGTACAAAGAGGTATAGACATTATGGCCTCTGCGTCGGTGGGAATAAACACTTGGCCAATTGTTTGCCTATCCCATTCTGCCCCCGGCAGAATTAATTCACTAACAAGCTGGGGTGGGTTCACAATCCTGCTCATGATCGGTCTCATGTTCGAAGGCCTCGGTAGCCAATTGTGAGCCCAAATATTTGTTGAATGCCCATCCCCGATGCGGCGAATCATCCCTTGTTTCATAACATCACGGCCTTCTAAGATTGCCCGCCATATTTGGGATGGCGCTTGTCGGTGTCAAAACCGGCGGATCTCGGGTAGGGGGTCCCGAACTGTGCGTCTGGGATTGATGGTAACAGGAGACGGGGGACACGATGTTTACCCAGGTTCGGGCCCTCTCTATGGAGGTAATACCCTACTTCCTGCTTGATTGATCTTGATGAATATGAGTGTTACAAGAGTTGATCTACCATGAGATCGTAATGGCTAAACCCTAGAAGTCTAGCCTATGAGTATATGGTAATGAATCTGTCCTATCCGGACTATGCCCTCCGGTTTATATAGACACCTGAGGGATCTAGGGTTACATGGAGTCGGTTACATAGGAGGGAATCTTCATAGCCGGCCGCCTAGCTTGCCTTCCACGCCAAGGAGAGTCCAATCCGGACACGGGTATAGTCTTCGGTCTCCGTGTCTTCACAGCCCATCAGTCCGGCCCATGGATAACAGGTCGGATGCCCGAGGACCCCTTAGTCCAGGACTCCCTCAGCGCTGCTCCTAGTTCAGCCTCCAGAAAATCAGTGTCTTGGTGGTATTTGGCTTTCAAGACCTGTGCACTGAGAGAATCCGGATCTATTAGAATCTGGTAGGCCTGTCTAGCTAACAAGGCTAGATTAAAAAGTTCAACATCCCGAAATCCTAACCCTCCGCAATTCTTTGGTCTTGTCATCGTACTCCACGATACCCAGCTTGGTTTCCTTTTGCCTTGTTTACTTCCCCACCAAAACTTCCTTATCAATGAGTTTAAATGTTCGCTTAGACCTCGGGGAAGTTTGAAACAAGACATCGAATAAACCGGGATAGCTTGAGCTACTGATTTGATCAATACCTCTTTCCCCCCAGCTGAGAGAAGCTTCTCCAACCAACCCTTGATTTTGCTCCATACTCTGTCCTTTAGAAATTTGAAAGCTCCATTCTTGCTTGTGCCAACATCCGTAGGCATTCCCAAATACCTGTCTGTCAAAGACTCATTAGCTATGTTTAGGGCTGTCTTTACCTCAGTTCTCAAAGAATTGGGGCACCCCTTGCTAAAGAACACCGAGGACTTTGCAAGATTGATTCTCTGCCCCGAAGCAAGGCAATAACTCTCCATCAAAGAGGGCAACTCATAACTATTAAACAGAACTGAGAACTTTACTGAAGAAACCATTCTCATAACTATGTCAACCCAAGACGGAGCAAATCCCATCTCGCTCATAATAGCTCTGAGGTACTCCCACTCCACACAATCATATGCTTTCATCATATCCACCTTGACTGTGCTGAATCTGTTCCTCTGTGTTTTGTTTCTCTTCATAAAATGTAGGCACTCATAGGCTGTGATGATATTATCTGTGATTAGGCGCCCTGGGACAAAAGCTGATTGCTCTTTTGAAATTATTTCAGGTAGGATATGCTTCAATCTGTTTGACAAAACTTTTGATGCAATCTTATAAAGCACATTACACAAGCTTATGGGACGGAACTGGTTAAGTTTGTTGGATCTTTGACCTTTGGTATTAAGACAAGAATCTTTTCATTAATTACCTCAGGGCTCTCCTCGCCATGGAGAATGCGCAAGACCACATTTGTCACCTCGCCGCATAGATCCCAATGCCTCTGGAAGAAATGTGCCGGATATCCATCTGGACCTGGTTCCTTTGTGGGATACATCTGAAAAAGAGCTACCTTGACCTCGTCAGGTGTATAAGGTGTTGTAAGCTTATTCATCTCCACCGTGACCTTTCTCGGGACCGCATTAAGCACCATTTCCATCCCAGAAGTTCCCTCTGAAGTAAACAACTGTTGATAGAAGTTGTTTGTTAAAACTGCCATCTCCCCCGTGTCATGGGTTATAGAGCCATCCGGTCGTTCAAGACTTTTGATCAGGTTCTTGCGCCTGCGCATGCTTGCTCTCCTCTGGAAGAATTTGGTGTTGCGATCTCCATCTGTTAACCAATCCACTCGGGAGCGCTGACGCTGCTTAATTTCCTCCATGTGGTTTAACTCAACTAGGCGATCTGAGATTTTTACCTCTGCATGTGATGGTGACAACCTACGGGGGTCATTCTGCAAAGTGGCCAACTCCCTTTTGAGTTTTTTAATATCCCTTCCTACATTGCCAATGTTATCTCCAGTCCATTGCAACAAGGATGCTGAAAGGTCGCCTAGTTTTTCTCATTTGTGACACAGATTGGCCCGCATGAGCATTGGTCCACATCCCCTCCAAGGATGAGCCGAAGTCAGCATGCTTCTCCCAATATAGCTCGTATCGGAAGATTTTCTGTCTTGTTTGCGCCGGTGTTTCAGGTTCCAGTTGTAATCTGATTGGACAATGGTCAAATGTCGCACTTGTTTCGTGAACCAATAATGCATGGGGGAACAAGGAGGACCATTCTGTGCTTGCCATCGCACGGTCGAGACGAACTCGACAGTAACCGCCCCCCCTCCCGTTTGTTTTCTTCTCAAAAGTCCAAGCCTTGCCCTGCTATCCCAAATCCTCCACAGCACACACATCCACCGCATCACGGAAGCCCTGAATCTGCGACGCGCGACGCTGGCCGGCTCTAGAGTGTTCATGTGGAAAGAGCACTTCATTGAAGTCGCCAATGCAGACCCATGGTAAGGAACTTGCTGAAGCGATGGACTTTAGCAAATCCCACGTCTTGTACCTCTCTCCAACTTGTGCCTCCCCATACACACAAGTGAGCCTCCAATCTGCAAGATTAGGTATAGTCGTCGTTGCATCTACATGATATTCAGAGTACCCAAAAACATCAAACTTTATTCCATTGTTCCAAAATAAGCCAATTCCGCCGCTCTGGCCAGAGCTACTAACAACATAAGTATTATTAAAACCTAAAGTACCGGCGAGGTTTTTGACATGTGCTTTTGATATTTGTGTTTCTACAATACATAGCACCCTCGGGGAAAATTGCTTCGCAAGATCGCGAAGCTCTCGAATTGTTGCGGCTTTGCCCGCACTGCGACAAATCCAACAGAGGAGATTCATTGTGCCCGGCGATCCTCCGAACGGGAGGTCGCCGATTTTGCATCATTTGGTTTGTCTGTCGATGGTCCTTTCTTCCCATTCTTCTTCTCCGAGCTTATACGTACCCTCTTGGGATCCTGCTTGGATGATGGACTGATCGATGCTGCTGGAGGAGGCAGCGCCAAAAGAGTATTCCCCGCCGGAACGACGGTACCCATACCTGCAGGGTCATATACTTCCGAGTTGTGTTTCCTATTATCCTCAGCAGGCTGCATCTCCAAGTCCTTGTCCATATCCTCATTGGTACTTTTATCAGCTTGAGTGTTCCCTTTGCCCCGACCAGCTGAGCGACCACCACGTCGTCCGCCTCGCCGTCCACGGCCGCGGCCACTTCCTGGGCCTATTCCCACACGCATATTCCCAGATGCCCTGAGATCCTTGAAGAAAAGAGCTGATGGGGCATGGATCCCGTCGCCGTGCTCCTTGAAAACATGACCAAGATGTCCGCAGATGGCGCACCAATCTGGTAGGCGCTCGTACTTCACCAGGTATATTTGTCTTTCTCCATCACGGATCATAGACACGGCATTCTTCATGGGTTTATAAACACTGATCTTTACCCAGACTCGATAGAAGTTCCCGACGAAGTCTTGAGTAATAGGTTCAGCATAAAGGACCTCCCCAACTCTAGCAGCTAGGGCTCCTACCAGGTGTGCATATTTATCTGGGACATTGTGAATCTGTACCCAGATATCAATTGTATCCAGCTTGACCAAGGTAGGTTTTGTAACTCCATCATAGGGGGAGATTACCACTGCATTGCCTCTGAAATTCCAAGGGCCCTCCTGCATGACACGTTCCCAGTCTCCCAGGCAAAATAATTGCATGGAGTACAGGTTTTCTTCCAACGGGCGGAACTTCACGTCATGAGCCAGATCCCACGCTGCTCGCATGTTTTTGAAAAACCAAGATTGACTGTATGGCTTGTCGATGTGGACTCGAGCAATCTCCACCCACCTGGTAGCATCAGGCGGCGCATCTTTCTCATCGAAGACTACATCATCAAGATCCTCTTCTCACAGGCCAAGTTTGGCCATCATCCTTTCCACCTCGGTCGCAGATTTTGATCCGGAAGCACCAGATCCCCCTGTAGCCATGATCGACGAACTTGCCCGAGAAGAAAACTTAGACCGGGCGGTAACCAAGGGGGAACCCTATCTCTCTTCTCTGTCTTGGAATTAGATCAAGCCCAGCGGCCTAATCCCAATCATACCCAAGAAGATCCGAGGAGGGAAGGTGAAAAACTCGACGGCGGCGACGCAATCGCCTCCGGGAGAAGAGAAACCCTAGCGAGAGGGAAAATGCATTAGGTGTCCCCAACCCTCCTGGTTACGTGAGATGGGGTGATGGGGGCGCTCAACCCCTTGGTGGGCTGGTTTGCCCCTCCCCTTGGCCCATGGGGCCCCCAACACTTGCCGGGGCCCCCTGGAACCCCTTTCGGTGATGCTCGTCATCAACCGGTACCCCCGGAACAATTCTGGACTCCAATACCCTTCGTCCAATATATCAATCTTCACCTCCGGGCCATTCTAGAGTTCCTCGTCACGTCCGGTATCTCATCCGGGACTCCGAACAACCTTCGGTAACCACCATAATGACTCAATTATACTTATATCGTCACCAAACGTTAAGTGTGTAGTGTTGGAAATATGCCCTAGAGGCAATAATAAAATGGTTATTATTGTATTTCCTTGTTCATGATAATTGTCTATTGTTCATGCTATTATTGTATTAACTGGAAACCGTAATACATGTGTGAATACATAGACCACAACATGTCCCTAGTAAGCCTCTAGTTGACTAGTTCGTTGATCAATAGATGGTTATGGTTTCCTGACCATGGACATTGGATGTCATTGATAACGGGATCACATCATTAGGAGAATGATGTGATGGACAAGACCCAATCCTAAGCATAGCACAAGATCGTGTAGTTCGTTTGCTAGAGCTTTTCTAATGTCAAGTATCATTTCCTTAGACCATGAGATTGTGCAACTCCCAGATACCGTAGGAATGCTTTGGGTGTATCAAACGTCACAACATAACTGGGTGACTATAAAGGTGCACTACAGGTATCTCCGAAAGTGTCTGTTGGGTTGGCACGAATTGAGACTGGGATTTGTCACTCCGTATGACGGAGAGGTATCTCTGGGCCCACTCGGTAATGCATCATCATAATGAGCTCAATGTGACTAATGAGTTAGCCACGGGATCATGCGTTACAGAACGAGTAAAGAGACTTGCCGGTAACGAGGTTGAACGAGGTATTGGGATACCGACGATTGAATCTCGGGCAAGTAACATACCGATAGACAAAGGGAATTGTATACGGGATTGATTGAATCCCCGACATCGTGGTTCATCCGATGAGATCATCGTGGAACATGTGGGAGCCAATATGGGTATCCAGATCCCGCTATTGGTTATTGGCCGGAGAGGTGTCTCGGTCATGTCTGCATGGTTCCCGAACCCGTAGGGTCTACACACTTAAGGTTCGGTGACGCTAGAGTTGTTATGGGAAATAGTATGTGGTTACCAAAGGTTGTTCGGAGTCCCGGATGAGATCCCGGACATCACGAGGAGTTTGGAAGTGTTCCGGGGGTACCAGGCTATGGCCAGCATGACCGAAAGGTGTTTCGGGAGCCCCGGCAAGTGTTGGAGGGCCTCATGGGCCAAAGGGGAAGGGGCAAACCAGCCCACTAAGGGGTGGTGCGCCCCCCCCACACCCTTTCCCACGTTACTTGGGGAGGTGGGGCGCCTCCACCTGGCTTGGGAGGCAAGCCTTCACCTGCTTGGCTTGGGGGGCAAGTCTCCCTAGGATTTTCCCTAGGGAGATCCAATCTGCTTGGCCGCCGCCCCTAGGGGAAACCCTAGGCCGTCTCCCCCTCTCCCCTTGCCCCTATATATAGTGGAGGGGTGGGAGGGCAGCCACACCTCATCCCTGGCGCAGCCCTCTCCTCCTCCAACTCCTTCTCCTCCTCCGTAGTGCTTAGCGAAGCTCTGCCGGAGAACCACGAGCTCCATTGCCACCACGCCGTCGTGCTGCTGGAGTTCTCCCTCAACTTCTCCTCTCCCCTTGCTGGATCAAGAAGGAGGAGACGTCCCCGGGCTGTACTTGTGTTGAACGCGGAGGCGCCGTCCGTTCGGCGCTAGATCGGATCTTCCGCGATTTGAATCGCCGCGAGTACGACTCCATCAACCGCGTTCTTGTAACGCTTCCGCATCGCGACCTTCAAGGGTATGAAGATGCACTCCCCTCTCTCTCGTTGCTAGTTAATCCATAGATTGATCTTGGTGATGCGTAGAAAATTTTGAATTTCTGCTATGTTCCCCAACATGTAGACCCTGCGGGTTCGAGAACTATGTAGACATGATCGAGACACCTCTACGGTCAATAACCAATAGCGGGACCTGGACGCCTATATTGGTTCCTACATATTCTACAAAGATCTTATCGGTCGAACCTCGATGTCAAGGATTCAGCTAATCCCGTATGCAGTTCCCTTTTTCTATCGGTATGTTACTTGCCCGAGATTCGATCGTCGGTATCTCCATACCTAGTTCAATCTCGTTACCGGCAAGTCTCTTTACTCGTTTCGTAATACAAGATCCCGTGACTAACTCATTGTTCACATTGCTTGCAAGCTTATTGTGATGTTGTATTACCGAGTGGGCCCTGAGATAGCTCTCCATCATACGGAGTGACAAATCCCAGTCTTGATCCATGCCAACTCAACAGACACCCTCGAAGATACCTGTAGAGCACCTTTATAGTCATCCAGTTATGTTGCGACGTTTGGTACACACAAGGCACTCCTCCGGTGTCCGTGAGTTGCATGATCTCATGGTCATAGGAACATATACTTGACATGCAGAAAAATGATAGCAATAAACTTGATACGATCATATGCTACGTTCATAGGTTGGGTCTTGTCCATCACATCATTCTCCTAATGATGTGATCCCATTATCAAATGACAACTCATGTCCATGGCTAGGAAACCATAGCCATCTTTGATCAACGAGCTAATCCGGTAGAGGCTTACTAGGGACATGTTGTTGTCTACGTATCCACACATGTATTTGAGTTTCCGGTCAATACAATTATAGCATAGATAATAAACGATTATCATGAACAAGGAAATATAATAATAACCACTTTATTATTACCTCCAGGGCATATTTCCAACACCTTCTTCTTGAGCCGGCCCATTGTGCTCTTCCGTGAGCCGGCCTCCTGCTGGGTCTCACACCGGGCCTTTGGACCTTTCTTGTTTCCCTTCCATGACCCATAAAATAGAGTGACCCATAGAGCCTCCATGCTCCTAGTCGGGTCATAATTTTGGCCGGGTCTTAGTCGTAGGGAACATCCCCAACAGAGCACTTTGGGAAAATGATTTTCTTCACTATTCGAAATGCCTAAGTATGGTGCCTGGAAGTCCTCTATTTGAATCCCTTTCACAGTGCTAAGTGCATGGGAGTTCCACATCACCTACAAAACACACAAAGACAAAGAAAATTAATACAAACTAACAAAGAATAAAGATTATGCAATGCTCGTGGTGAAAAGAGTAAATACAAGAAATCATGCATATGGATATGTAATTGGCTCAATGTGACATGATATATGGGGAGAACATGCAACAAATGAGCTCTAAAAGCGTAAATACAGAGCCATCAACTGACAATATATGATCATGGACATGAAAGCCCAAGGGAATGAATAATTGAGACATAAGGATTGGTGGTGTGCGTTGCCGTACACATGCACATTGCAACATACGTAGGAAGACATTGTTGATTCTACGGATGCACAATAACAACACAATAAAGCATGGTGTGTGTTATAAATAATTTTATTTGCGCACAGTCTACTAATGTGGACATACATGCATATTGCTATGATCCAAAAAATGCACATTTGAAACATGTGCTATCTGATCCAAATGGCGAATCAATCTAATCTACAACTCAACAAACAATGTGGTCGCGCTTCCTCGCATCAATCGTGCCCTAGCCAAAAACACAACATTTCGCCGGGGCACAACAGCCGCGAGTCACCCCAAAATACCCTTATGATAGACGAGCCGTCCATCGGTTTACATGTGCGAAGCA
The DNA here is from genome assembly GCF_018294505.1 of Triticum aestivum. Lineage (NCBI taxonomy): Eukaryota > Viridiplantae > Streptophyta > Magnoliopsida > Poales > Poaceae > Triticum > Triticum aestivum. The sequence goes on along the minus strand of NC_057796.1, from coordinate 78,308,307 downwards.
AAGTTGAGGTTAGTTGTACTTACATTGTTCTGTCAAGGTTGGACTACTGGCGATGGATGTGGAAGGGATGTCACCAGGGCTAGAATGGATACCGCCGGAGCAAAGGAAAAAAAATGGGGCGAGCATTAAAAATCCTCGACGCAGCTATGACAGTGGGCGGCCAAACGTAGCCAAAGACCCCGCCGCGTGAACAGCTGAAGCCCCCACTAGTGCAGTTGACGTCCCGACAACAATGATGGTTCGTTACGGGCCGACTGCCACTAGAAGCAAATCGAGAAGGAACCTTGAGCATCTTTTGCGTCTCCTAGAGGTCGTGATCCCCAGTCGTAACGATAGCGAGCCAACGACGGCGAAACTACTGCTGAGAAGGCATAGAATTGGGCACTAGGGTGGTGGAGCATCGGCTGCCATATGTGGCAAGGAAGGGACCGTGATACATAATGTGGGTTTTGGCAGCAAGTGAGTGTAGCAGGGAATTAATAAGGGTGATACGCCGTGCCACCCACGCTTCCCAAGGAGTACAAGTTTACTGACACGTGAAACTTCATGCTGCGCTGCACCTTCTCGGCACCGACTCCTTAGGAAAGGCCGGCTGGGCCATTATTCTCCCTCAAGACCGAGGACAACTTTAGGTTCGTGAGGGCAATTCCGTGCCGACCAGGATGCGAAGTCTATCGAACACGATCAAGTGTACTTGACACAGCTTCTTCAAAAGTCAGGTAGGACGATTTACATTTTGCCATACAATCACATTCAATTCAATCCTATTTATGAGCAATGAAGATAATAATAAATAGTTTCTCTACCCGGCTTTGCATATACTCCCTCCGTTCCAAAATAGATGACCCAATTTTGTACTAACTCTGTAAAAAAGCCCTTCAAAAAGTTCACCTAACTTCTTGGTTGCATTTGATTTTTCTATCATCAAGTTATAAATAAAACCTGCCATTCTCCCAACACAAAAAAACCCCTAAAAAAAGACCAACACAAAAAAACCCACCTGCCACCGATTATCTCCATTTTCACTCAAGTTCTATAACTTTATAGTACTAGCATTTTTTATTTGATTATATTTTTATTGATGTAAACAGAAATAAGAACTTAATCGGTACCTTTGGCGTTCACCACGCGACGGAGCAGGTGCGTTCTCCATTTTGTTTTTCTGTGAGTGTAACGTGCGTTCTCCTTAGCGCACACGCAAAAAATGGAAAAGCTGGTGTGGACCTTAGCGCACACGCAAAAATTGGCAAAGCTGGTGTGGACCTGGGCTTAGCCCGGCTTAGGTCCGCAGTTCGGTCCCGCAAATCCAACCCGGCCCGAACCGACCCGATCTGGCGTATATTATCCCGACGCAGTAAAACAAAAGCGAAAGAGAAAAGGAAAACCTAAATTCCCCATCCGGAGCGCAGAGGCACCCCACCCCGCCCCGGCGCCCGCCCGCCTGCCTCCCCGACCCCGATCGATCCATCGAAGCCGAAGAAGCTCCCCCCCTCCCCTCTGACAACACCGCGCGAAAACATAACACAGCCCCCCTCTCCAGTCGTAAAGCCAGCCCCCGCAAAGGCTTCGAGCGGGCGTTGCCGCGCTCCGATTTGAACCGGGAGCGGGGGACGAAGGCCCCCGCCTCACCGCCTCGCCTCCGCCGCGTCGCGCGGGCTGGAGGCGGAAACCCTAGCGATGGCTGCGTCCGTGGACGCGGCCGCGGCCGTGGCCGCGCCCGCTCCCCCGCCGCCCGTCGCCGCGCCCGAGGAGGCCGGCGGGGGCGACGCAGAGCAGGCCAGGATCCTCATCGGGGCGCTCAACCTTCTGTCGCGCAACCTCCCGCTTCCACCCGCCGTCCTGCGCGCGGTCTCGTCCATCTACCACGGCGGCGAAGACGCGGACCAGGAGGAGGAGGAGGAGGAAGGGGCTGAGGGCCCGTCGCTGGTCGGGGATGAAGGCGGAGAGGGGGATCCCGCTGACGCCGTCGATGCGGCCGAGGTGCGTGCCGGTGCTTCTCCACTATGCGGCGCGTTTCGGTTGGATGCTCTGGCGTCGTGTAGCTCGATGGGGACTCTGGTGCCGGGGTTTGGTCTGGTGCGTGGTTTGGCTAGGGTTTGTGGAATTGGCGAGATTTAGGTGTGGTCCCAAATAATTAATTACTGTGGTTCGTGGCTTCGTGCTACGGATTTTGGGTTCGACTTGGGCTGCATGTTTGTGCAATTGGGAGCGTTAGCTTTTGGCGCTTTGTAATGCGTGTGGGTTAGTAAATTTCTCTGGCTGACACCCTCTTGATTCTCTTTAGGTGAACGCATGATTATGGCATATCAACTTGTATTATCCCGGGGCTACAAGATTGGTGCTAGATATATTTAGCTGGCCACTCAGCTGGGACGACTTGAGTGACATTTGATGATTGGGTATCATGTTGTTTGTTTGGGTGATAGGGTCTTCTAATGTCGCGATGGAATCAGAAACATGTAGCTTCATTTCCAAAATGCACTATATTTATCTAGGACTTCCTTGAGAACTTTGTCTTGCCATCAGACTGATTTTCATTAATGAGGGGAGTTAGATGAAAAATGGGATAAATTGCTTGTCTTCCTTTATATGTTAAGTTGTTTGCCGTCATAACTGATCTGAGATACTTCTGCCCCCACCCCCCTTGTTTCGAGAAACTTCTCCTTCTGCCACTGTTTGTGATCCCGACCTTGGGTTAGGAAAAAGCCATGCCAGTTTTCTGTTGTCCTGACAAGAAATTACCAGGAAGGAAAGCACCACAAAATCACATGAAGTTCATAAGAAACAAAAATACAGGATGACCTGGAGAATTCTGGAGTCGCTTTTCTACAAAAGTTTAAGACTGATTTTCTTCTTCTGAAGTTTCAGTCCAGATGAATCCATGATTTTTTTCTTGATTATCTGGCATTTTCTTGTTACAGTTCTGAATATTCTTTTATTCTTTCTGTTGATGGTTGTTTGGCTTTGGACCACATGACAAGGGCTAGAGAAACACGTAATGCTAGAAGGAGGAACACAACGAGTGGCATAAATATTATCTCTTTTGTTCTATTATTATTGGAGGTTTAGTGTTTGTTAATATTCTTTAACTGGCCTTTTCCTCTACCTCTTAGGAAGCCACCTTAATTCAAGAGTTTGAAGATTCTATATATAGAAACCAAATGATGCACATGTCGTCCTCAAAGTTGACTGCTCTAAAAGAAGAACGCTTCAATACCTGCATCCAGCATCGGTTATCTGAACTCGAAGGTCAGATATCAACTCCTTCAATGTCTTGTTACCTGATTAGTTCTCTGAGTTCCATTTTCTGTAGTAAATCAATACTGTATTAGGCTTTTAGCATTAGTACTTATCCTGCTTTCACCTTGTCTTTCTGTATTATGAAGGTCCCTGGTTATTTTGGTTTAGTACTTATCTTTCTGTTTTATCTTCTGTTCTGTATCTTTGCTTATCTTGATTTGCATATAAAAAGTTGGTTCTGCAATTGACCTTCTGAAAATGGCTAAGACGGTGCAAAAGGGTATGATTGACGTTTTTGGTTTTCTTAGAATCTTGTATGTCCATTTCTCTGTTCACACTCTTGTAATTGCACGTCCCAAACATGATTTCTAGTGGATGCTTACTATTGGGCATGTCTCCACAACACGATTTTCCTGTACTTGCATTTTTTTGCAGCTGCTTTTTAGAGTACTTCTCAACTTTTCTAAACTTATTTAGTTATTTAATAAGTTATGTACACCAATGCCAATCTCGTTTCTTGTTATGTGCTAGGGTTACCATCTACTAGGGGTGAAGATTTGCAAATGAAGTGTTTACTCGAATTATATGGGCTCAAGGTAAATGCAATGTCTATTGGGACCAATGATTTTCCAGGCATTGCATTTTTCTGCTTTACATGCTTACACTTCCCACTACATGGTTTTCTTATTTGTGATAGTTTCTCTTTTCTCCCGACCATCTAATATTTGTGTAGATAATTGCTTGATGGTTATACATTGATAAATGTTATAAGCTGAAGTATGCTGGTTTTATAATACACTGCTGTCCCCTTTTTTTTTCCCGAACAACTTCATTATTTATAAAATATTGGCATGTTTGGTCGATAGGAACGACTTTGCCAAGACATTTATGTTGGCAAGTCGATATTTTGGCACTGCCTGCTGCCAAATTTTGGTGCAAAATTGTAGTGATTGGTTTGCTGTCAATTGCTTGGTCCATATGTTTGGCACTGCCAAAATTTTGCAAAGACAAGGTGGCTGCCAATTTCCCAATTCTTTTGGAAGCAAACCATTTGGATGACTACTTTCTGGGTATACCAACATATTGGCAAGCCAAAAACTGGCAGCTAACCAAGCAGGCCTGGTGTCTTATTTGAGTGAATCAGGCCTCACGTCTTCATGGAATATACCTGTAAATACATGCAACTTCTGCATACTAGTTGCAGTGTTTGGTTTAATGATACACTTGACGAGTAAGCATGCAGGGAAAATCTGTACCAAGTTACAGCGATACAGATACAAATGCCGATACTGTGCTCTGGCACCTTTTAAAAAACACATATGGGTTATGTTTGTGTGTGTGTGTGTCTCTCTCTCTATATTATTATAGAGGTTAGTCATGTTTATACTAGAAGTCTATTGGTCTCCAACATACAAATACAAATACAAATACCGATACCATGCTACAGCACCTTATAAAAAACACAGATACGGGCTATGTTTGTGTGTGTATATATATACTTAATACCAAAAAACATATATAAACTGTGTGAGCGCGTACACTGACTTATTCTGCGTGCAGATCCATCATGTGGGCGCCCTCAGTTTGGTTAAGATCAAACCAACCTGTAGTGTACCCCACCGCATGTCACAACTGATTGTCACACCTAGCCCATATATAGTAACCTAAAATGAACATGTTTGAGCGTACAATTTTGCATGTAAACAGTAATCATGCATACATATAGTAGTAACGCCAGTAATAATGAGGACAAGAACTTGTATTACGATATAAACTACTTCCATTTATCATCTTGCAAAACTAGAGCCTTGTACATCACAACGTCATTTACTACAAATCTTCTATATTTACTAGATGCTCCACTACACATTAATTAGCACCTACAACTTTAATACATTACCACCTAAATAATCATGTGGTTTTGATTTGCATCTTAGTTTTAGTTGCATCTTGTGGTGATTCCATTACTATATTTGTAACTTGTGGTGATTCCATTACCATATTTACCAGCTATTTTACCAGGGTTAGAAGAATGGCTGGTTTGCAAGACAGGGAGTTGTGCATGGCACATAGTAATAGATGTAACTCTAGTACTATTTTTGCTGGCTATTTTACCGGGATGGTTTGCGGAGCAGAGTGTTGTTTGTGACTAGCAGTAACCATCTTAGTTTTAGTTGTGCATCTTGTGGTAATTCCATTACCATATTTGCCAGCTATTTTACCAGGGTTAGAAGAATGGCTTGTTTGCGAGACGGAGGGTTGTGCATGGCTCATAGTAATAAATTTAACCCTACTACTATTTTTGCTGGCTATTTTACTGGGATTAGAAGAACGACTGGTTTGCGGAGCAGAGTGTTGTGTGTGACTAGCAGTAACCAATTTAATTCAGTTACTTTTTCTTGCATGCGGTTTTACCATCATGATTAGCGGGTTGGTACGGAGCCACGGGACGGAGGTGGGGCGCGTGGAATGGTAACAGAAATTAAAGAAATTACTATATTTTCTACTTCCTTTTACTCTCACACAATTAGCCGAGTGAGACTGCACTGGTTTGGTGGCACAGTGATTAGCGACCGGCGCGTAGAATAAGAGCTTTGCACGCTCGCTTGGTTTAGCGCCACCGTATATATATATAGATTAGTGATTTTTATACTAGAAGTCTATTGGTTCTCCAACTCCAGTGTCCAAACGCCCCAATATTATCTAAACAAGGCCTCTAGCTCCGCAAGATTAAAAAGGCATGCCTACAAATGAAATAGAAAGCTATTAAAAGCATCCTAGCAAAAATTGTAATTAAATACTTTGCATTGTAAATTACCCACCTGCAGTATAGAACATCCTAGCAATCAGAGCAGCAAAGCTTGCTGTGAGTTTCCTGATTGAAGCTTGCTTCAATAGCCAATGAACCCCTTCTCTTCTTCCCACTGGTTCCATTGTCATTTAGAGAAATCGCACAAGCTGCATTCAGCCCGTGGACTGCATTGGCTCTTCCACTGCCTGCATTTGAGTTTGAGCTTCCAACTCCAGAACCACCAGTCGCTACCAGTGCTTAATGAACTAGTCATTTCTGACCTTAAAAGGGGGGTAAGAAGTAATCGGCACACAACAACTCGAGAGGGAGAAGGGAGAAGGGGAAACTGACCCGCGGCTTGGAAGGAGACAGATCAGCTCCGGACGGCGAAGGGATCTGCGGTGGTGGTTTGGATCTGGCGGTGAGAGGCTGACAGCAGCCATCCTTCTTCTCCAGTGCGGCGGCCCTCCGACCAGGGGAGGGAGCTGTGGTGAGAAATCAGCCTTCTCCGGTGAGGAATCCCGTTTCGCAGGCGTGAAATCAACCTCCCCGGCGAGGATTTAACCTCCCCAGTGAGGATTCATCCTCCCCGACGAGGACTCAACCTCCAACGACAAATCGACTGATTTCGGCGACGGATCGAGCTTCTCTCGCGAGAAATCGAGCTTCACTGGCTGGTTCCCATCAGTGCAGCAAGGGACAGAGGAAGAGGGAGAAAGGCGGCGTGAGGAGGAACCCCAGATTTTCTGCCGACTGTGCTCGTATGGGATCCTTTAGTAGGACAGTGGAATAAACGGGCCGGTGGTTTAATGTGCTAGGTCAGCACGTCTAACTAGCCGTGTGGCACTAAGGTCAGATGGAGGCATGGGCGTGTGAGAGCGAGTCGAGAATGGGTAGGGTGCGTTTGTGGTATGAATTGAGCGGTTGGGTTTTCCTGTATCAGACAGGTATCGGGGTGCATCCCAGCTGTATCAGAATTATTTTTAGGACGCTGCTAGACAGCAATTGCTTGCTCCCTAGCACGATGGAGCGGCCTATCTATTTTGGGTAAGTGCGCGTGTGACCTCCTCCCAGATCCAGAAAAGGGAAGTTATTTGCCCATAGCACTTACAAGCTGCCAAACTGGTCCCCGCACCACGGGACCCTCATTACAGGAAAAATCCACTTTCGCCCACCCTGGTCGTCTTGACCTCTTCTATCCAAGAATACATCAAGCAAAAAAGAGAACTGGGCAACAATATTATACACCAGGGGGAAGGAGCAGGCAAAATAGAAGGGTAAAACAATTCGGTTGCTGTCTCTTAACTTGTCACATGATCCGGACTACAGAAAACTTGCTTTGAATATGGTATTTTTTTCATGTTCCTGTCCCAAGAAGTTGCATGCTCAAGATCAGGATTTGAAAAAGCAATTTAAACGTGTTCCCATGGGCAAAAAAATTGTCATTAAGTGTTAGTGTGGTTGCTTCATATCTATGGGATCTAAGTTCCCTTCCCCTTTGAATATGTGAGAGTTCTGAAGTTAGCGGTGTTGGTAGGCAAATTAATATGTGTTGGTGCATATTTGTAGGCAAATCAATATGTGTTGATGCATTCTAAAAATATGTAGGCAACTTGGGGAGCGTTTGGCAGGCGAACTAGGAGTGAGGACTCCATGTTGCAGGCAAATTAGGAGCGTCGATAGGTGAATTTAGGAGCGTTCAGTAGGCGAACTAGGAGTGAGGACTCTATGTTGCAGGCGAATTAGGGGCGTAGGTAGGCGAATTAATATGGGCAGGCAACTTAACACAAAATTGTTAGGCTGATTAGGAGTGAGGATTCTAAGTTTTGGCTACTTAGTGTGCATTATGGCGTGACTAAGTAGCTAGGTTGGCAGGCTAGCCGACTTTTAGTGTTCTGTTTTGGCGACTTAGTTTGCATGCTGATGCGACTAAGGCTAACGGCTAGGTTGGCAGGGTAGCATGACTTATTGCGCGGTTTTAGACAACTTGTGTGTGTGAGGGCATGACTAAGTTAGCTGCTAAGTCGAACGAGTTCGGGCAACTTAGTTATATATGCTGGCTAGTTTTAGGCAACTTAGTACGTGTGGTGGGCAAATTAGTGAGGGGGGTTAGCAGCTAGGGAATCATTGAGTTAGGGAACTCTGTTCATTGATTTAGCGACTTTAGTTGGAGGGCTTGGCAACTACGGGTCTGCTGGCTTGCTGG